>NW_027361733.1:3020000-3492500 GCF_039654945.1 Dendrobates tinctorius | reverse complement strand
TATATGTGTATATAGCGCACAGTACCCCTGCCCTGTATGTATATATGTGTATATAGCGCACAGTACCCCTGCCCTGTATGTATATATGTGTATATAGCGCACAGCACCCCTGCCCTGTATGTATATATGTGTAGATAGCGCACAGCACCCCTGCCCTGTATGTATATATGTGTATATAGTGTACAGTACCCCTGCCCTGTATGTATATATGTGTATATAGCGCACAGCACCCCTGCCCTGTATGTATATATGTGTATATAGCGCACAGCACCCCTGCCCTGTATGTATATATGTGTAGATAGCGCACAGCACCCCTGCCCTGTATGTATATATGTGTAGATAGCGCACAGCACCCCTGCCCTGTATGTATATATGTGTATATAGCGCACAGTACCCCTGCCCTGTATGTATATATGTGTATATAGCGCACAGCACCCCCCTGTATGTATATATGTGTATATAGCGCACAGCACCCCTGCCCTGTATGTATATATGTGTATATAGCGCACATCACCCCTGCCCTGTACGTATATATGTGTATATAGCGCACAGCACCCCTGCCCTGTATGTATATATATGTATATAGCGCACAGCACCCCTGCCCTGTATGTATATATGTGTATATAGCGCACAGCACCCCTGCCCTGTATGTATATATATGTATATAGCGCACAGCACCCCTGCCCTGTATGTATATATGTGTATATAGCGCACAGTACCCCTGCCCTGTATGTATATATGTGTATATAGCGCACAGCACCCCTGCCCTGTATGTATATATGTGTATATAGCGCACAACACCCCTACCCTGTATGTATATATGTGTATATAGCGCACAGCACCCCTGCCCTGTATGTATATATATGTATATAGCGCACAGCACCCCTGCCCTGTATGTATATATGTGTATGTAGCGCACAGCACCCCTGCCCTGTATGTATATATGTGTACATAGAGCACAGCACCCCTGCCCTGTATATATATATATATATATGTGTGTATATAGCGCACAGCACCCCTGCCCTGTATGTATATATGTGTATATAACGCACAGCACCCCTGCCCTGTATGTATATATATGTGTATATAGCACACAGCACCCCTGCCTTGTATGTATATATGTGTATATAGCGCACAGTACCCCTACCCTGTATGTATATATGTGTATATAGCGCACAGTACCCCTGCCCTGTATGTATATATGTGTATATAGCGCATAGCACCCCTGCCCTGTATGTATATATGTGTATATAGCGCACAGTACCCCTACCCTGTATGTATATATGTATATATAGCGCACAGCACTCCTGCCCTGTATATATATATGTGTGTATATAGCGCACAGCACCCCTGCCCTGAATGTATATATGTGTATATAGCGCACAGTACCCCTGCCCTGTATGTATATATGTGTATATAGCGCACAGTACCCCTGCCCTGTATGTATATATGTGTATATAGCGCACAGCACCCCTGCCCTGTATGTATATATGTGTATATAGCGCACAGTACCCCTGCCCTGTATGTATATATGTGTATATAGCTCACAGCACCACTGCCCTGTATGTATATATGTGTATATAGCGCACAGCACCCCTGCCCTGTATGTATATATGTGTATATAGCGCACAGCACCCCTGCCCTGTATGTATATATGTGTATATAGCACACAGCACCCCTGCCCTGTATAAATATATATATGTGTATATAGCGCACAGTACCCCTGCCCTGTATGTATATATGTGTATATAGCGCACAGTACCCCTGCCCTGTATGTATATATGTGTATATAGCGCACAGCACCCGTGCCCTGTATGTATATATGTGTATATAGCGCACAGCACCCCTGCCCTGTATGTATATATGTGTATATAGCGCACAGCACCCCTGCCCTGTATGTATATATGTGTATATAGCGCACAGCACCCCTGCCCTGTATGTATATATGTGTATATAGCGCAAAGCACCCCTGCCCTGTATGTATATATGTGTATATAGCGCAAAGCACCCCTGCCCTGTATGTATATATGTGTATATAGCGCACAGCACCCCTGCCCTGTATGTATATATGTGTATATAGCGCACAGCACCCCTGCCCTGTATGTATATATATATATGTGTATATAGCGCACAGCACCCCTGCCCTGTATGTATATATGTGTATATAGCGCACAGCACCCCTGCCCTGTATGTATATATGTGTATATAGCGCACAGCACCCTGCCCTGTATATATATATGTGTATATAGCGCACAGCACCCCTGCCCTGTATGTATATATGTGTATATAGCGCACAGCACCCCTGCCCTGTATATATATATGTGTATATAGCGCACAGCACCCCTGCCCTGTATGTATATATGTGTATATAGCGCACAGTACCCCTGCCCTGTATGTATATATAGCGCACAGTACCCCTGCCCTGTATGTATATATGTGTATATAGCGCACAGCACCCGTGCCCTGTATGTATATATGTGTATATAGCGCACAGCACCCCTGCCCTGTATGTATATATGTGTATATAGCGCACAGCACCCCTGCCCTGTATGTATATATGTGTATATAGCGCAAAGCACCCCTGCCCTGTATGTATATATGTGTATATAGCGCACAGCACCCCTGCCCTGTATGTATATATGTGTATATAGCGCACAGCACCCCTGCCCTGTATGTATATATATATGTGTATATAGCGCACACCACCCCTGCCCTGTATGTATATATGTGTATATAGCGCACAGCACCCCTGCCCTGTATGTATATATGTGTATATAGCGCACAGCACCCCTGCCCTGTATATATATATGTGTATATAGCGCACAGCACCCCTGCCCTGTATGTATATATGTGTATATAGCGCACAGCACCCCTGCCCTGTATGTATATATATATGTGTATATAGCGCACAGCACCCCTGCCCTGCATGTATATATGTGTATATAGCGCACAGCACCCCTGCCCTGTATGTATATATGTGTATATAGCGCACAGCACCCTGCCCTGTATATATATGTGTATATAGCGCACAGCACCCCTGCCCTGTATGTATATATGTGTATATAGCGCACAGCACCCCTGCCCTGTATATATATATATGTGTATATAGCGCACAGCACCCCTGCCCTGTATGTATATATGTGTATATAGCGCACAGTACCCCTGCCCTGTATGTATATATGTGTATATAGCGCACAGTACCCCTGCCCTGTATGTATATATGTGTATATAGCGCACAGCACCCGTGCCTGTATGTATATATGTGTATATAGCGCACAGCACCCCTGCCCTGTATGTATATATGTGTATATAGCGCACAGCACCCCTGCCCTGTATGTATATATGTGTATATAGCGCAAAGCACCCCTGCCCTGTATGTATATATGTGTATATAGCGCAAAGCACCCCTGCCCTGTATGTATATATGTGTATATAGCGCACAGCACCCCTGCCCTGTATGTATATATGTGTATATAGCGCACAGCACCCCTGCCCTGTATGTATATATATATGTGTATATAGCGCACACCACCCCTGCCCTGTATGTATATATGTGTATATAGCGCACAGCACCCCTGCCCTGTATGTATATATGTGTATATAGCGCACAGCACCCTGCCCTGTATATATATATATATGTGTATATAGCGCACAGCACCCCTGCCCTGTATGTATATATGTGTATATAGCGCACAGCACCCCTGCCCTGTATATATATATGTGTATATAGCGCACAGCACCCCTGCCCTGTATGTATATATGTGTATATAGCGCACAGCACCCCTGCCCTGTATATATATATATATATATGTGTGTGTGTGTATATAGCGCACAGTACCCCTGCCCTGTATATATATATATGTGTATATAGCGCACAGCACCCCTGCCCTGTATGTATATATGTGTATATAGCGCACAGCACACCTGCCCTGTATGTATATATGTGTATGTAGTGCACAGCACCCCTGCCCTGTATATATATGTGTGTATATAGCGCACAGTACCCCTGCCCTGTATGTATATATGTGTATATAGTGCACAGCACCCCTGCCCTGTATGTATATATATATATATGTATATAGCGCAGAGCACCCCTGCCCTGTATGTATATATGTGTATATAGTGCACAGCACCCCTGCCCTGTATGTATATATGTGTATATAGCGCACAGCACCCCTGCCCTGTGTATATATATATATATATATATGTATATAGGGCACAGTACCCCTGCCCTGTATGTATATATGTGTATATAGCGCACAGCACCCCTGCCCTGTATATATATGTGTGTGTATATAGGGCACAGTACCCCTGCGCTGTATGTATTTATGTGTATATAGCGCACAGCACCCCTGCCCTGTATGTATATATGTGTATATAGTGCACAGCACCCCTGCCCTGTATGTATATATGTGTATATAGCGCACAGTACCCCTGCCTTGTATGTATATATGTGTATATAGCGCACAGCTCCCTTGCCCTGTATGTATATATGTGTATATAGCGCACAGCACCCCTGCCCTGTATGTATATATGTGTATATAGCGCACAGTACCCCTGCCCTGTATGTATATATGTGTATATAGTGCACAGCACCCCTGCCCTGTATGTATATATGTGTATATAGCGCACAGCACCCCTGCCCTGTATGTATATATGTGTATATAGCGCACAGCACCCCTGCCCTGTATGTATATATGTGTATATAGCGCACAGTACCCCTGCCCTGTATGTATATATGTGTATATAGTGCACAGCACCCCTGCCCTCTATGTATATATATGTATATAGTGCACAGCACCCCTGCCCTGTATGTATATGTGTATATAGTGCACAGCACCCCTTCCCTGTATATATATATATATATATATATATATATATATATATACATATGTGTGTATATAGCGCACAGCACCCCTGCCCTGTATGTATCTATGTGTATATAGTGCACAGTACCCCTGCCCTGTATGTATATATGTGTATATAGCGCACAGCACCCCTGCCCTGTATGTATATATGTGTATATAGCGCACAACACCCCTACCCTGTATGTATATATGTGTATATAGCGCACAGCACCCCTGCCCTGTATGTATATATGTGTATATAGCGCACAACACCCCTACCCTGTATGTATATATGTGTATATAGCGCACAGCACCCCTGCCCTGTATGTATATATGTGTATATAGCGCACAACACCCCTACCCTGTATGTATATATGTGTATATAGCGCACAGCAACCCTGCCCTGTATGTATATATGTGTATATAGCGCACAACACCCCTGCCCTGTATGTATATATGTGTATATAGCGCACAGCACCCCTGCCCTGTATGTATATATGTGTATATAGCGCACAGCACCCCTGCCCTGTATGTATATATGTGTATATAGCGCACAGCACCCCTGCCCTGTATGTATATATGTGTATATAGCATACAGCACCCCTGCCCTGTATGTATATATGTGTATATAGCGCACAGCATCCCTGCCCTGTATGTATATATATGTATATAGCGAACAGCACCCCTGCCCTGTATGTATATAAATGTATATAGCGCACAGCACCCCTGCCCTGTATGTATATATGTGTATATAGCGCACAGCACCCCTGCCCTGTATGTATATATGTGTATATAGCGCACAGCACCCCTGCCCTGTATGTATATATGTGTATATAGCGCACAGCACCCCTGCCCTGTATGTATATATGTGTACATAGTGCACAGCACCCCTGCCCTGTATGTATATATGTGTATATAGTGCACAGCACCCCTGCCCTGTATGTATATATGTGTATATAGTGCACAGCACCCCTGCCCTGTATGTATATATGTGTATATAGTGCACAGCACCCCTGCCCTGTATGTATATATAGTGGGGAAAAAAAATATTTAGTCAGTCAGCAATAGTGCAAGTTCCACCACTTAAAAAGATGAGAGGCGTCTGTAATTTATATCATAGGTAGACCTCAACTATGGGAGACAAACTGAGAAAAAAAAATCCAGAAAATCACATTGTCTGGTTTTTTTTCATTTTATTTGCATATTATGGTGGAAAATAAGTATTTGGTCAGAAACAAGCAATCAAGATTTCTGGCTCTCACAGACCTGTAACTTCTTCTTTAAGAGTCTCCTCTTTCCTCCACTCATTACCTGTAGTAATGGCACCTGTTTAAACTTGTTATCAGTATAAAAAGACACCTGTGCACACCCTCAAACAGTCTGACTCCAAACTCCACTATGGTGAAGACCAAAGAGCTGTCAAAGGACACCAGAAACAAAATTGTAGCCCTGCACCAGGCTGGGAAGACTGAATCTGCAATAGCCAACCAGCTTGGAGTGAAGAAATCAACTGTGGGAGCAATAATTAGAAAATGGAAGACATACAAGACCACTGATAATCTCCCTCGATCTGGTGCTCCACGCAAAATCCCACCCCGTGGGGTCAGAATGATCACAAGAACGGTGAGCAAAAATCCCAGAACCACGTGGGGGGACCTAGTGAATGAACTGCAGAGAGCTGGGACCAATGTAACAAGGCCTACCATAAGTAACACATTACGCCACCATGGACTCAGATCCTGCAGTGCCAGACGTGTCCCACTGCTTAAGCCTGTACATGTCCGGGCCCGTCTGAAGTTTGCTAGAGAGCATTTGGATGATCGAGAGGAGTTTTGGGAGAATGTCCTATGGTCTGATGAAACCAAACTGGAACTGTTTGGTAGAAACACAACTTGTCGTGTTTGGAGGAAAAAGAATACTGAGTTGCATCCATCAAACACCATACCTACTGTAAAGCATGGTGGTGGAAACATCATGCTTTGGGGCTGTTTCACTGCAAAGGGGCCAGGACGACTGATCCGGATACATGAAAGAATGAATGGGGCCATGTATCGTGAGATTTTGAGTGCAAACCTCCTTCCATTATCAAGGGCATTGAAGATGAAACGTGGCTGGGTCTTTCAACATGACAATGATCCAAAGCACACCGCCAGGGCAACGAAGGAGTGGCTTCGTAAGAAGCATTTCAAGGTCCTGGAGTGGCCTAGCCAGTCTCCAGATCTCAACCCTATAGAAAACCTTTGGAGGGAGTTGAAAGTCCGTGTTGCCAAGCGAAAAGCCAAAAACATCACTGCTCTAGAGGAGATCTGCATGGAGGAATGGGCCAACATACCAACAACAGTGTGTGGCAACCTTGTGAAGACTTACAGAAAACGTTTGACCTCTGTCATTGCCAACAAAGGATATATCACAAAGTATTGAGATGAAATTTTGTTTCTGACCAAATACTTATTTTCCACCATAATATGCAAATAAAATGAAAAAAAACCAGACAATGTGATTTTCTGGATTTTTTTTTCTCAGTTTGTCTCCCATAGTTGAGGTCTACCTATGATGTAAATTACAGACGCCTCTCATCTTTTTAAGTGGTGGAACTTGCACTATTGCTGACTGACTAAATACTTTTTTTCCCCACTGTATGTGTATATAGTGCACAGCACCCCTGCCCTGTATGTATATATGTGTATATAGTGCACAGCACCCCTGCCCTGTATGTATATATGTGTATATAGCGCACAGCACCCCTGCCCTGTATGTATATATATGTATATAGCGCACAGCACCCCTGCCCTGTATGTATATAAATGTATATAGCGCACCGCACCCCTGCCCTGTATGTATATATGTGTATATAGCGCACAGCACCCCTGCCCTGTATGTATATATGTGTATATAGCGCACAGCACCCCTGCCCTGTATGTATATATGTGTATATAGCGCACAGTACCCCTGCCCTGTATGTATATATGTGTATATAGCGCACAGTACCCCTGCTCTGTATGTATATATGTGTATATAGCGCACAGTACCCCTGCCCTGTATGTATATACAGTCATATGTAAAAGTTTGGGCACCCCTATTAATGTTAACCTTTTTTCTTTATAACAATTTTGGTTTTTGCAACAGGTATTTCAGTTTCATATATCTAATAACTGATGGACTCAGTTATATTTCTGGATTCAAATGAGGTTTATTGTACTAACAGAAAATGTGCAATCTGCATTTAAACAAAATTTGACCGGTGCAAAAGTATGGGCACCCTTATCATTTTCTTGATTTGAACACTCCTAACTACTTTTTACTGACTTCCTGAAGCACTAAATTGGTTTTGTAACCTCATTGAGCTTTGAACTTCATAGCCAGGTGTATCAAATCATGAGAAAAGGTATTTAAAGTGGCCACTTGCAAGTAGTTCTCCTATTTGATTCTCCTATGAAGAGTGGCATCATGGGCTCCTCAAAACAACTCTCAAATGATCTGAAAACAAAGATTATTCAACATAGCTTTTCAGGGGAAGGATACAAAAAGTTTTCTCAGAGATTTAACCTGTCAGTTTCCACTGTGAGGAACATAGTAAGGAAATGGAAGAACACAGGTACAGTTCTTGTTAAGCCCAGAAGTGGCAGGCCAAGAAAAATATCAGAAAGGCAGAGAAGAAGAATGGTGAGAACAGTCAAGGACAATCCACAGACCACCTCCAAAGACCGGCAGCCTCATCTTGCTGCAGATGGTGTCACTGTGCATCGGTCAACAATACAGCGCACTTTGCACAAGGAGAAGCTGTGTGGGAGAGTGATGCGAAAGAAGCCGTTTCTGCAAGCACGCCACAACCAGAGTCGCCTGAGGTCTGCAAAAGCACATTTGGACAAGCCAGTTACATTTTGGAAGAAGGTCCTGTGGACTGATGAAACAAAGATTGAGTTGTTTGGTCATACAAAAAGGCGTTATGCATGGAGGCTAAAAAACACAGCATTCCAAGAAAAACACTTGCTACCCACAGGAAAATTTGGTGGAGGTTCCATCATGCTTTGGGGCTGTGTGGCCAATGCCGGCACCGGGAATCTTGTTAAAGTTGAGGGTCGCATGGATTCAACTCAGTATCAGCAGATTCTTGACAATAATGTGCAAGAATCAGTGACGAAGTTGAATTTACGCAGGGGATGGATATTTCAGCAAGACAATGATCCAAAACACCGCTCCAAATCTACTCAGGCATTCATGCAGAGGAACAATTACAATGTTCTGGAATGGCCATCCCAGTCCCCAGACTGAATATCATTGAACATCTGTGGAATGATTTGAAGCGGGCTGTCCATGCTCGGCGACCATCAAACTTAACTGAACTGGAATTGTTTTGTAAGCAGGAATGGTCACAAATACCTTCATCCAGGATCCAGGAACTCATTAATAGCTACAGGAAGCGACTAGAGGCTGTTATTTTTGCAAAAGGAGGATCTACAAAATATTAATGTCACTTTTATGTTGAGGTGCCCATACTTTTGCACCGGTCAAATTTTGTTAAAATGCAGATTGCACATTTTCTGTTAGTACAATAAACCTCATTTGAATCCAGAAATATAACTGAGTCCATCAGTTATTAGATATATGAAACTGAAATAGCTGTTGCAAAAACCAAAATTGTTTTAAAGAAAAAAGGTTAACATTAATAGGGGTGCCCAAACTTTTACATATGACTGTATATGTATATAGCGCACAGCACACCTGCCCTGTATGTATATATGTGTATATAGCGCACAGTACCCCTGCCCTGTATGTATATATGTGTATATAGTGCACAGCACCCCTGCCCTGTATGTATATATGTGTATATAGCGCACAGCACCCCTTCCCTGTATGTATATATGTGTATATAGCGCACAGCACCCCTGCCCTGTATGTATATATGTGTATATAGTGCACAGCACCCCTGCCCTGTATGTATATATGTGTATATAGCGCACAGTACCCCTGCCCTGTATGTATATATGTGTATATAGCGCACAGTACCCCTGCCCTGTATGTATATATGTGTATATAGCGCACAGTACCCCTGCCCTGTATGTATATATGTGTATATAGTGCACAGCACCCCTGCCCTGTATGTATATATGTGTATATAGCGCACAGCACCCCTGCCCTGTATGTATATATGTGTATATAGCGCACAGCACCCCTGCCCTGTATGTATATATGTGTATATAGCGCACAGCACCCCTGCCCTGTATGTATATATGTGTATATAGCGCACAGTACCCCTGCCCTGTATGTATATATGTGTATATAGCGCACAGTACCCCTGCCCTGTATGTATATATGTGTATATAGCGCACAGTACCCCTGCTCTGTATGTATATATGTGTATATAGTGCACAGCACCCCTGCCCTGTATGTATATATGTGTATATAGCGCACAGCACCCCTGCCCTGTATGTATATATGTGTATATAGCGCACAGTACCCCTGCCCTGTATGTATATATGTGTATATAGCGCACAGTACCCCTGCCCTGTATGTATATATGTGTATATAGCGCACAGTACCCCTGCCCTGTATGTATATATGTGTATATAGCGCACAGTACCCCTGCTCTGTATGTATATATGTGTATATAGTGCACAGCACCCCTGCCCTGTATGTATATATGTGTATATAGCGCACAGCACCCGTGCCCTGTATGTATATATGTGTATATAGCACACAGCACCCCTGCCCTGTATGTATATATGTGTATATAGTGCACAGCACCCCTGCCCTGTATGTATATATGTGTATATAGCGCACAGCACCCCTGCCCTGTATGTATATATGTGTATATAGCGCACAGCACCCCTGCCCTGTATGTATATGTGCATATAGCGCACAGCACCCCTGCCCTGTATGTATATATGTGTATATAGTGCACAGTACCCCTGCCCTGTATGTATATATGTGTATATAGCGCACAGCACCCCTTCCCTGTATGTATATATGTGTATATAGTGCACAGCACCCCTGCCCTGTATGTATATATGTGTATATAGCGCACAGTACCCCTGCCCTGTATGTATATATGTGTATATAGCGCACAGTACCCCTGCCCTGTATGTATATATGTGTATATAGCGCACAGTACCCCTGCCCTGTATGTATATATGTGTATATAGCGCACAGCACCCCTGCCCTGTATGTATATATGTGTATATAGCGCACAGCACCCCTGCCCTGTATGTATATATGTGTATATAGTGCACAGTACCCCTGCCCTGTATGTATATATGTGTATATAGCGCACAGTACCCCTGCCCTGTATGTATATATGTGTATATAGCGCACAGTACCACTATATTCATTGGATAGGTGCAGTATTTATCTCTCGGTTCCCGCGGTGCTGCTCTGAGTGTCTGCCCGGTGTTGGTGGTGTAACCACCGTATCATTGTGTGCGATGTGTGTGTATATCTCATGATGGGCGTGGCTTCTTGTGGGCGGAGTTCCGTCTCCTGATCGGCGGTGTAGGTTCCCCGCCTCTTCGCCGCTGCAGAGCCGGGTGACGTCACTTCCGGTAGCCCCGCCGGCTCCTCATTCTCTTTAGTGTTTGCCGTGTCCGTGTTTCCTCCCCCGGTCTCCCGGTACCGACCCCTCACCCGCACTTTATGGATTAGAGAGCGTCTCCCAGCGCAGGGCCTGGACACAGCGGGACGGTCAGCGAGAGAAGGTGAGCCCCCAGCCCGGACTCCCCCCTCACCTCCTCCTGCAGCGCCCAGCAGGAAACACCGAGGCTGCATCTTTACTTGATAGGCCTTAACCACCCTGGAGGCCTGACATTGTAGGCTACGACACCCGTGGTTTCCCCCAGTGTACGACCTCCAGCCCTCATCCTCCATTATCCCCCAGTGATTTATATCTCATCCCAGTAATGAGCGCACCCCATAATAACAGGACATCCTACCAATGAGCGCACCCCATAATATCAGGACATCCTACCAATGAGCGCACCCCATAATAACAGGACATCCTACCAATGAGCGCACCCCATAATAACAGGACATCCTACCAATGAGCGCACCCCATAATAACAGGACATCCTACCAATGAGCGCACCCCATAATAACAGGACATCCTACCAATGAGCGCACCCCATAATATCAGGACATCCTACCAATGAGCGCACCCCATAATATCAGGACATCCTACCAATGAGCGCACCCCATAATAACAGGACATCCTACCAATGAGCGCACCCCATAATAACAGGACATCCTACCAATGAGCGCACCCCATAATAACAGGACATCCTACCAATGAGCGCACCCCATAGTAACAGGACATCCTACCAATGAGCGCACCCCATAGTAACAGGACATCCTACCAATGAGCGCACCCCATAGTAACAGGACATCCTACCAATGAGCGCACCCCATAGTAACAGGACATCCTACCAATGAGCGCACCCCATAGTAACAGGACATCCTACCAATGAGCGCACCCCATAGTAACAGGACATCCTACCAATGAGCCCACCCCATAGTAACAGGACATCCTACCAATGAGCGCACCCCATAGTAACAGGACATCCTACCAATGAGCGCACCCCATAATAACAGGAGATCCTACCAATGAGCGCACCCCATAGTAACAGGACATCCTACCAATGAGCGCACCCCATAATAACAGGACATCCTATCAATGAGCGCACCCCATAATTACAGGACATCCTACCAATGAGCGCACCCCATAATAACAGGACATCCTACCAATGAGCGCACCCCATAATAACAGGACATCCTACCAATGAGCGCACCCCATAATAACAGGACATCCTACCAATGAGCGCACCCCATAATAACAGGACATCCTGCCAATGAGCGCACCCCATAATAACAGGACATCCTGCCAATGAGCGCACCCCATAATAACAGGACATCCTACCAATGAGCGCACCCCATAATAACAGGACATCCTACCAATGAGCGCACCCTATAATAACAGGACATCCTGCCAATGAGCGCACCCCATAATAACAGGACATCCTACCAATGAGCGCACCCCATAATAACAGGACATCCTACCAATGAGCGCACCCCATAGTAACAGGACATCCTACCAATGAGCGCACCCCATAGTAACAGGACATCCTACCAATGAGCGCACCCCATAATAGCAGGACATCCTACCAATGAGCTCACCCCATAATAACAGGACCTCCTGCCAATGAGCGCACCCCATAATAACAGGACATCCTGCGAATGAGCGCACCGCGTAACAACAGGAAATCCCAGTAATGAGCAAATCCCATAATATCAGAACATCCCAGAAATGAGTGCACCCCATACTAACAGGACCTCCCGTAATTAGCATATCCCATAATAACAGAACATCCCAGAAATGAGCGCACCGCATAATAACAGAACATTTTAAAAAATGAGCGCACCCCATAATAGCATTTCAGAAATGTGTGCACTCCATAATAACTGGTCATCCCAGTAATGTGTGCACCCCATAATAAGTCAATCCCAGTAATGAAATCACCTCATAACAGGAAATCCTAGTAATGAGTGTACCCCATACTAACAGGACCTCCCTGTAATGAGAGCACCCCATACTAACAGGACCTCCCATTAATGAGCGCACCCCATACTAACAGGACCTCCCATTAATGAGCGCACCCCATACTAACAGGACCTCCCATTAATGAGCGCACCCCATACTAACAGGACATCCCTGTAATGAGCGCACCCCATACTAACAGGACATCCCTGTAATGAGCGCACCCCATACTAACAGGACATCCCTGTAATGAGCGCACCCCATACTAACAGGACATCCCTGTAATGAGCGCACCCCATACTAACAGGACATCCCTGTAATGAGCGCACCCCATACTAACAGGACATCCCTGTAATGAGCGCACCCCATACTAACAGGACATCCTAGTAATGAGCGCACCCCATACTAACAGGACCTCCCAGTAATGAGAGCACCCCATACTAACAGGACCTCCCAGTAATGAGAGCACCCCATACTAACAGGACCTCCCAGTAATGAGCGCACCCCATACTAACAGGACATCCTAGTAATGAGCGCACCCCATACTAACAGGACATCCTAGTAATGAGCGCACCCCATAATAACAGGACATCTCTGTAATGAGCGCACCCCATAATAACAGGACCTTCCAGTAATGAGCGTGCGCACCCCATAATAACAGCACTTGCCAGTAATGAGCGCATACCATAACAGGATATACCAGTAATGAGTGCACCTCATAATAACCTGAAATTTCCTAAATGAGCTCACCCCATAATAACAGAACATCCTAGAAATTAGCACATCCCAGTAATGAGCCCCCCCTTTAATTACAAAACATCCCAGTAATGAGCGCACCTTTTAACCACTTCATGACGTTTTTGCGTTTGTTTTTCGCTCCCCTGCTTCCCAAAGCCATAACTTTTTTTTATTTTTCCGTCAATATGGCCATGTGAGGGCTTGTTTTTTTGCGGGACAAGTTGTATTTTCGAACAACACCATTGGTTTTAAAATATCGTGTACACGAAAACAGGGAAAAAATGCCAAGTGCTGTGAAATTGCAAAAAAAAGTGCAATTCCACAACTGTTTTTTTGGATTTTTTTTTACTCTGTTCATCAAATGCTAAAACTGACCTGTCTTTATGATTCTCCAGGTCATTACGAGTTCATAGACACCAAACATGTCTAGGTTCTTTATTATTTAAGTGGTGAAAAAAAATCCAAAGTTTGCTAAGAAAAAAAAAAGCGAAATTTTCCGATACCCTTAGCGTCTCCATTTTTTGTGATCTCAGGTTGGGTGAGAGCTTATTTTTTGCGTGCCGAGCTGATGTTTTAAGTTATATCATTTTGGTGTATATACAATCGTTTGATAGCCTGTTATTGCATTTTATTGCAATGTAGCTTCCAAAAAATCTGTAATTCTGGCGTTTTTAATATTTTTCTCGTTGAGTCGTTTACCGTTTGGGTTAATTTTTATTTTATATTGATTGGGCAATTCTGAATGCCACGATACCAAATATGTGTATGGTTGATTTTTTTTTTTTATAGTTTTATTTTGAATGGGGTGAAAGGAAGGTAATGTGAACTCTTTATGTTTTTGTAATTTTTGTAATATTTTTAAGAACATTTTTTTTTTACTTTTGGCATGCATCAGTAGTCTCCATGGGAGACTAGAAGTTGCCATAACCCCATTGCCTCTGCTACATACAGGCGATGATCAGATCGCCTCTATGTAGCAGAATTGCTGACTTGAGCGCCAATCACCCTTAGAAGCGCAAATGCTCGAAACGGCCGTCGTCCTTGTATTCCACATGCGACTCCCCTGCTGAGGATGTTTTAAACTGTTTCAATAAATCGGATTTACAGGATGGTGAGTGCAATCATCTTCTTCCCTGCATGGACTATTGGCATTGTATTTTTTCTGGATTGGCACCCAAGAGCCTGGACGTATATGCCGAAAGCGTTATTCGCCCCGTAGCTGGGTGTTTTTTGGTGCAGGTATTGCAGTAGGTGCGGATTGCCTTTTTCTATTTGTCAACCCATTAGTGAGCACACCGCATAGTAACAGGACATCCCAGAAATGAGTGTACCCCGTAGCAATGGGACATCCCAGTTATGAGCGCACCCCATAGTAACAGGATATCCCAGTAATGAGTGGACCCCATAATAAGACATCCCAGAAATGAGCGCACCCTATACTAACATAACCTTCCAGTAATGAGCGCACCCCATAATATTGTGACCTTCCAGTAATAAGTGCACCCCATACTAACAGGACCTCCCAATAATGAGCACACCCCATACTTATAGGACCTCTATGTAATGAGCGCACCCCATGCGAAAAAAGGACCTCCCTGTAATGAGCGAACCCCATGCTAACAGGACCTCCCTGTAATGAGTGCACCCCATACTAACAGGACCTCAATGTAATAAGCGCACCCCATAATAACAGGACATTTTAAAAAATGAGCACACCCCATAATAACAGCATTGCAGAAATGTGTGCACTCCATAATAATTGGTCCTCCCAGTAATGAGCACACCCCATAATAACATGACCTTCCAGTAACACCCTATAATAGCAGGACCTCCCAGTAATAAGTGCACCCTATTCTAACAGGACCTCCCAGTAATGAGCGCACCCCATACTAACAGGACCTCCCAGTAATGAGCGCACCACATACTAAAAGGACCTTCCAGTAATGAGCGCACACCATGCTAACAGGACCTCCCAGTAATGAGCGCACCCCATGCTAACAGGACCTCCCTGTAATGAGCGCACCCCATACTAACAGGACCTCCCTGTAATGAGCGCACCCCATACTAACAGGATCTCCCTGTAATGTGTGCACCCCATACTAACAGGACCTCCCTGTAATGTGTGCACCCCATACTAACAGGACCTCCCTGTAATGTGTGCACCCCATACTAACAGGACCTCCCTGTAATGTGTGCACCCCATACTAACAGGACCTCCCAGTAATGTGTGCACCCCATACTAACAGGACCTCCCACTAATGAGCGCACCCCATGCTAAAAGGATCTCCCTGTAATGAGCGAACCCCATGCTAACAGGACCTCCCTGTAATGAGCGCACCCCATACTAACAGGACCTCCCAGTAATGAGCGCACCCCAAACTAACAGGACCTCCCTGTAATGGGGGTACCTTTTTAATCACTCTTCCCATGTATGTAAGTCGCTGCGGTCCAGTCCCATGGGCGTGGCTTATTCTCCCCCATCTTGGCTTGCTGGATGTAATTTCATCTGTGAATATCACAGATGCCGTTGTGTTTTTGCGCCTGCGCATTGATAAGGCCGCTCGCGCAGTATGCTTTGCCCAACTGTGGGCAAAGCATATAATCACTACTGCGCATGCGCGGTATTTTTCCCTGCCGTCTATGACCCGGAAGTCTTCACTTGCCAGAGACGCTCTTCCTGGACGCCGGATACCTGAGAAAAGGCCTGAGCAGTGCGCATTACCCCGGAACCTGAGGAAGAAAATAATCTATTGAACGCACTGCTCAGGCCTTTTCTCAGGTATCCGGCGAGTTTGTCTCTGGCCAGTGTGAGAGTGTCTGCGATAGTGACGTCGTCCACTGTGGATTGGCGACTGGCTCCTAGGCAAGGGGTTTCCAGTGGTTCCCGATCTCGACATGGCTTACGCAAGTTCCTGTGGTATATTTGGTGCGGCTTCCTTCGGCTTGGCTGATGTACCCTGCAATTCAATTCTCTCAACTTCACCACCGCCTCATATGGGCCTTGCCACGTGTCTAGGAACTTGCTCTCTACCTTGGAAATAAGCACTAGCATGTGGTCCCCGGGCTCGAACTGCCTCACTTTCTGACCGGTTGTACACCCTTGCCTGGGCTTCCTGCTCCTTCACAATTGTCATCATTTTCACCATACTCTCCTGTAACTGGGTGACATGCTCTATGATGCCCTGGTATGGTTTGACCTCAGCTTCCCAGGTTTCCTTGGCAATGTCCAGGAGCCCTCTCGGATGTTGACATTACACGACCTCGAACGGTGAGAAGCCAAAAGAAGCTTGTGGCACTTCTCTGATTGGGAAGAGCAGCAACGGAAGCAGATAGTCCCAGTCTCGGCTGTCCTTTTCATTGACCTTCTTGAGCATCACCTTCAAGGTCTTATTGAAGCGCTCTGCTAGACCGTCTGTGTGCTAATGGTACACTGAGGTTCGCAGCTGGGCAATCTGAAGGAGCTTACACAATTCCCTCATTACTTTGCCCATGAACAGGGTTCCTTGGTCAGTCAAGATCTCCTTTGGTAGACCCGTTCGTGCAAAAATATGATCAAGGTCCCTGGAGATACTCTTGGCTGAGGAGTTTCTGAGGGGCACTGCTTCCAGGTAACAGGTCGCATAGTCCATGACAAATGAGATGTATTGGTGCCCTCGAGCAGATTTAACTAGAGGCCCCACTAGATCCATGGCAATCCTTTCAAATGGGACCTCTTTCACTGGCAACGGAACTAGGGGACTATGGAAGTGAGTAGAGGGAGCGGTTATCTGGCAGGTGGGACAGGATCTACAATAATTTAAGATCTCCCAGTAATACCCCGGCCAATATGCTTCTGCATTATTCATTCCTGTGTTTTCTCAAGCCCCAGGGGTTCCCACAAAACATGGGAATGAGCCATGTCTAACACCCTCTGCCGGTAGGGACCTGGAACCAAAAGCTGCTCCACTATCTCACCTCAGTGTGGTTACCCAATATAGTAACTCGCCATTCAGGGCGAAATGTGGAAACCTGGTGTCAGCCCCCGGCTCTTGAGCAACCCCATCACAGACACATTTTCAAATGCTTTCTATAGGGCGGTCATTCCCAACTTGTAGCTCGGGAGCCACATGTGGCTCGCAACTGTCTGCCAGCTTGGTGCATAAGCTCCAGGTCTAGCAAACATGTATGAAGAGTACATCTCAAAATGGTGAATTTTGTGAGTAGCACTGCAGCAGGTCTGGATGCACATATACTGGTCTTGGGGGCTTAGATATAATTTAGGTATGGTACACTGGAGGATGATGATACATGTCAGAGGAGTTGCACAAAGCTGGATGAAACAGTGCATTGGGATTCCTAGATGGGAGAATACTGAATGGGGGTACTGGAGGAACCCCTGGATCTCATTGTACTGCTTTGGAGTGATTTCTGTGGAAAAACTTTGGTTATCATTATACCTGTAATAGGGGCTTTGGTTGACACTACTTTGAAGAGGGAAGGAAGTTGGATGTGGCTCGCGACCCTCTCTCTAAGCTAAATGTGGCTTTCAAGGTCAGAAAGGTTGAAGACCACTGCTTTACGGTAACATCAAGCATCTGAGCAGAGCCAAAATTTTCCCCAGAAACCCCCAGATCGGGATCTTCAGCCTCACTGACCTCCGCCTCATCCTCGTCACCCGCCCTAACACATAAGGGGAACTCCACCTCTGGCTGTGACTGGGATTGAGCAGGGTTGGGCTGGTTTCTGCCTGAGTCACTTATCGCAGCCTTATCCCACAAGTCCCAAAATAGGCTGAAGTCCGGCCGATTATTACGGGGTGTAGCAAGACTTTCACAACCCCGACCTTATGGGACTCAGTGCCACAGTTGGTTTTTATACAGACTCTGGCAACGGGGTAGTCCTTGGCATCGCCGTGGAACAGCGGACGCCCACATGTTTCCCTGGAATCAGCTGGTGGGGGAGTGTAGACCTTATAAGAGTCGCTAAAAGCCTCAAGTCCAATAGTCCTGATACCAGCATCCCGTTTATGGTCACAGGACATGATTGAGGCCAATCCCCAGGCTGATGGTCCACACTGCAAGCAGGATAAGCAGAGTATGAGCAGCGCCAGCCTAGACTGCAGTCCAACTGCTGAGAAGACCAAGTACACCAGGCAGCGACGTGTCCAGGACTGTGACACAGCCAACAGATCGAGTCTTTACCAGCAGACGTTTGCACCCCTTCAACGGGACCTTGGATCTCCCCTAGTGGTGGCTCTATTACCCCTCTTTTGGAACTCGGGCTCCCGCTGGGTACCCCAGTATGGAGAAGTACCACCCCTGTCTTCTTTAGGGACCTCTCGACCGCCTAGTATCTTTCTACTAGGCCGACCAGGTCATCAGCATTCCGAGGATCCCCCTGGGCCATCCATGTCTGTACCAACTTAGGAATGGAATAGATAAACCTGTCCATTACAACCCGCTCCTCCATCTGGGCTGGGGGGGGAGGACTCCGGCTGCAACCATTTCTGCACCAGATGGAGTAAGTCAAACATTTGGGAGCGAGGTAGCTTATCACCACAATATGCCCAGTGATGAACCTTTTGGGCTCGGATAGGCATTGTCCCCCCTGAGCCAGTATCTTAGTTTTCAGTTAGTCATATTGCCGGGCATCCTGTAAGGCCAGATCATAATAAACCTTCTGGGGCTCGATGGTTAGATAGGGGGCCAGCACCCTCCGCCCACTGGTCTGGCGGCAGTCTCTCTCGCTCTGCCACCCGCTCAAAAGCAGTCAAAAAAGGCCTCTATATCATCACTCGGGGTCATTTTCTGCATTGCTCTTACCGCCTTCTGGACGTGCGCGTTAACACCTGGACTCCCGGTCTTCCCCGAACTGCCTCAGCAAGCAACTCAATCTGCTGTTGCTGTCTGATCTGGTCCTGATGCTGTTGCAGTTGCTGGATGAGCAACTTAGGCCTGTTTCACACTTCCGTTTATTGACATCAGTCAAAATCCGCCTGGTTTTGGAAAAAACGGATCCGCCCCTTTTTTGGTGGATCCGTTTTTTTTCCCCCATAGACTTGCATTAGCGGCGGATTTTGACTGACGGTCATCCGTTGCATCCGCTTTTGGACAGATCTGTCGGAATTGTAGCGTCTCCTGGGCGGAGCAGACGGACTCTGAAACGTTTTTTCGCGACGGTCCGCTTTTTGCTAGTGCGCATTCCCGGAAGCATTTTAACCCTGAATATCGTTCTGGCAGCGGCGTAAAATCTCTCTCTCTCGTCCAAAAAACGGTCTGATGACATCCGTTTGTTCCAAAACGGATCCGTTTTTTTCCTTTTTGGCGGATTTCAACTGATCACAAAAAACGGATGGCGTTCCTGGAATGATGCCTGCATTCGAAACACCACTTGTGGTAGTCCACTCATGTGGTGCACACAGAGGTAGGAAAAAATGGGAACACAGTCTCTTTAATCCTCTTTGGTTTATTATAAGGCAGCAAAAACCAACTTGTGGGAAAAACAAACTCAGCCTTTCTCGCTAAAACAGGAACAAAACAACAAAAGAAAGCAAAATGCTGCAACGCAGTCTGTATGTTGCGGGTTGCACCCTGCTCTGGAGCAGCACAGATTCAGTCTGTGCTTGACGAGCCCCAAAGCCTCTGGAGACTCCTCTCTCCAGGCTAGCTGAACCCAGACTGCCTGTAAAGCTCGGTTATTTAAACCCAAGCCTGTGTTTTTCTCCCATCATGTGATTGATCACATGATCATGACCTCACGCAGGTCCTGGCAGGTCTGTCAGGGGAGATAAAGTGGACCTTCTCCTACCCGTTCTATGAAGGTCCGCATAAAACCATCCCTTTTTATGCAACTTATCCCCCTCACAACACGTAGTGTGCCGGAGAAAAATGCTAGTTTCATATCACTGACGCTGTTAAGCACAGTCACACATATCACCCCTCTATCTATCACCTTACCGGTGACCCTGTCACAATGTTGTAAATGTTTTCATAAGAATTTGGTAAAGTTATGAAATGTCCTGTAAATGTCTACTGTATTCATGGTCTAAAGGCCCCCGTCACACACAGCGAGCTCCCGGCGCAAGCACGCAGGTTTCTAAGGTACACATTGGGTAACTAAGTGACGCGCAATGCTTAGTAACCCGATATTTACCTTAGATACCAGCGTTCTTGCTGGTGAAGCTGCCTGTTTGGCAGCTCACCAGCGATCATGTAGCGAGGCACCAGCGATCCTGACAGGGTCGTATCGTTGTCGGGATCGCTGGTGCATCTTTAAGTGTAATGGTACCCTAAGAATCTGGGCTTTTAGCTGAGATGAATCTGTGCTGCTCTTTATGTACATGCTCAGTTGTGACCAAGGCTGTTGAGTCTGAGGGTATGTGCACACGTAGTTTTTAGTCTCTGCGTATTTTGTAGAGAAAACCGCAGGAAATCCGCAGGACAAAGTGCTGCGGTTTATCTGCGGTTTATCTGCGGTTTATCTGCGGTTTATCTGCGGTTTATCTGCGGATTATCTGCGTTTTTTCTGCGGTTTTGCCCTGCGGTTTTACACCTCATAATGGATGAGGTGTAAAACCGCAGCGTTTCTGCACCAAACAATTGACATGCTGCGGATTGTAAACCGCAGCAAAACCGCGTGGAAAAAAACGCAGCATGTGCACAGCTTTTTTTGATTTCCATAGGAAATAAAGGTACTGTACAACGCAGCAGAATCTGCTGCGTTTCTGCAGAGCCAAAAAAGCTGAGGAAACGCAGCAGAAACCGCAAAGTGTGCTCATACCCTGAGTTGGGGAAATAGAGGAGTTTGAGGTGTGGCTTACCAATCCCACAACCCTGGAGGTGGCATAATATACAGTAGCTTGGCCCTTGTAGTCTTCAATCCAGGTGCACTAAGGCTATGTGCACACGGTGCGGATCCTCCCGCGCATTTTACTAAATCCGCAGGTCAAATGACCTGCATTTTCCCTGCGGATTTAGTGCATTTTTTGTGCGGTTTTCCACTGCGGTTTTCCACCTGCGGATTTGTAGAATGGAGCAGGTGGAAAACTGCAGCAAAACCGCACAAAAGAAGTGACATGCTGCTTCTTTTATTCCGCACGAAATCTGCGTAGAAAAATCTGCAGCATGTGCACAGCGGTTTTTTGTTTACATAGGCTATAATGGTACTGTACATCACCTGCAATTCTGCTGCGGATCCGCAGGGCCAAATCCGCTGCGGATCCGCAGCAGAATCCGCACCGTGTGCACATAGCCTAAGGCCTCTTTCACACTTCAGTTTTTTGCATCAGTCATAATCCGCCAAAAGGACGGATGGCGGATCCGTTTTAGTACTGATGACAACGGATGCCACCTGTCCGTTTTTTTTACGGATCCGACAAATGCACAATTTTAAAGGAATCGCAGCCTGGAAAAGGAGAGAGAGAGACTCAAAGAAAACGGATGCAACGGACGGCAATCCGTCACAATCCGCCATTAATGGAAGTCAATGGAGAAAAAAAACGGATCCTCAAAAGAAAATTGAGGATCCGTTTTTTTCAAAACATGGCGGATTGTGACTGATTGTAAAAAACTGAAGTGTGAAAGAGGCCTAACAGTTCTGCAGTACATTGATTTGGTGGAACCAGTGGGTGCGGCTGTTTCTTTAAAGAGGCCAGGATTCGCTTTTCAAGATAATGCCAGGCAGCATGTTGGCTGTTCCTGTGAGCAGCCTGCATGGCCTAAATGTGCTACCATGTTTTGTAGCATCTCCAGAGTCGTCTCCCATCGAGCATATTTGGGACTTTGTCAGTTGGCAATAGCAAGAGCGAAGAGCAGCGGATCTTGATGATTTGCTCAAATGCATTTCGTGTGGTAGAACATTCCTCAGACAACCATTAATAACCTCACTTATAGCAGCCAAGGCTGTAATCGTGAGGATTTCTGCACATGGCTCATATTCTATACAGAGTAAATCAAGATGTTATGCAAATGTTGAGAAAATGGAAACAAAATTTTCATATCAGTAACATGTTTCCATCCTGTGATTTCCATAACTCCACTACTTTTACTTCTTGGTGGTGTAATCTGAATAATGAGTAGTATTTGTCTATGGTGCCATCCGTGAGGGAACAGACATTCTTGTTGGCGTCTTTATACATTTTTCCTGCCGCATTTCTGTTACGTCACTGCCTGGTTGTTATGTGGCATCATTGTAGACACCATGATGGGGTGCACATCTTTAGCACCTTCCTACCAGTTCATACGACTAGGAATTTGTCCCATTGCATATAATTTCTACATCCTGATCTTCTCATCACCTTTAGGTGTTGACCATCTACTGTAATTCCGTTATTTTTATGGTGGTGATTGTGCAGCAATGATGTGTCCACCATGGCCGGACACCACACACCCACTCAGGTTTTTCCCTGTGGTTTACAATGTTGTGATTTTTTCCACTATTTATAGATCCTCTTTCTATTATCACTGACTTCCTTATCATCTGCCCTAATTCTTACGTTTCTTACTCTGATTCTGGCTGACAGCACAGCACTTGCTGTTAGTCTCTGGGCTCCGCACACACTATAGGCCGGATCTGTATGTCTTAAGCCCCCGTCACACAGCGAGATCGCTGCTGAGTCACAAGTTTTGTGACGCAACAGCGATCTCACCAGCGATATCGCTGTGTGTGACAGGTATTAGCGACTGGCCCCCCCTGCCGGGTATCGCTGATCGTGCTCAAAAGCTCTGGACTTTTTTTTTGATCGTTGGTCTCCCGCTGGCCAGCACGCATCGCTGCGTGTGGCAGGCGGGAGAGCAACGATCAGTGAGCTCCCAGCTCGTATCCAAGGTAAACAGCAGGTTTCTAAGCGCGGCGCTTAGAAACCCTCTGTGTACATTTGATACCAGCGCGCTGGTGCAGGGAGCTGGTAACCAAGGCAAACAGTGGGTTTCTAAGCGCTGCACTTAGAAACCCGCTGTTTACCTTGGTTACCAGCTCCCTGCACCAGCGCGCTGGTATCAAAAGTACACAGCGACGCGCGCGCTCATCGTCGCTGGTCCTGATCGCTGGTGAAGCTGCCTGTTTGGCAGCTCACCAGCGATCATGTAGCGACACACCAGCGATCCTGACAAGTTCATATTGTTGTCTGGATCGCTGGTGAGTCGCTATGTGTGACGGGGCCTTTACATCCTGGCTTCACTTCTAGATTGTAGTTCTTCTTGTGGTAACTCTGGTCGGTTATACGTATTGATGCCCCCGTACACATCCATCTATATACCGCTTGGGCGTCTGATACCTTTATCAATTTTTTTTTCATTTCCCTTTGGTAATGTTGCCATGATTCATTTCTTTTCATGTATATTTATAGATTTGAGATATTTTTAGCAAAATTTGTGTTCCATTTGCTGAATACCCATCATTTTTCTATAGCTGTATGTATAGATATTGGGTTGCAGGCAGTCCTGGGGTCCTGGATTCAGATCCCACCAAGAACAACGTTACAAAAAGATCTGCATAAGATACCTATGGGGGCAAACACTTGGCATATGAGGTTTTATACTAATAAATGTAGAGTACTGTGCCATGGCCAGAGTAATAATATTGCTGCATATACATTAACCCATTAGTGACACAGCCAATTTTGACCTTAATGACCAGGCCAAATTTTAGAAGTCTGACCTTTGTCACTTCAGTTGTTAGTGGTACATTTTGGTTATGATTTGCATATATTTATGAAAATATGGAAAATTTGGCAATTTTCAATGTTAGTTTTTGCCCTTAAATCAGATATTTATACCTCACAAAATAATTATTAACATTTCCCATATATTTCTACTTTACATCTGCATCATTTTTAACCATATTTTTTTGTTTTGTTAGGATGTTAGAGGGGTTAAAAGTTTAGCAGCAATTTCTCATTTTTTCAACAAATTTACAAAACCTCTCTTTAGGAACCTATTCAGATTTAAAGGGAACCCATCAAGTCCTCCATACCCATCAAGTCCTCCATGCCCTCCAACCCAGCTCCATTCACTTGTGTATCATTAAATTCCCTGCTTAACCAGCCCTGTATTTACATACGTACGTTTTTAGGTAAAAATTAGTTTTAAAAAGCACTTACCGTATATTGTTCCCATGTTCTATGCTAATTATAGGGCATTGATTAGTCAGTGGGGCATTAGTTGCCTCAGAGAAGACAGCGCTCTTTCCATGTTATCACACTCCTAATGGCTCCCGGTCATTCGCAGTGCGCCTATGAAGCCGGGAAGTTGTACACTCAACTGCAGAGGTGCAGTGACGCTGGCAAAATGTGCGGCAGATTTCCAGGGGCTGGCGATAATGACTGCTCTGGCAAATTATGCCCACAGGAAACGAATTTTTCCCCAAAAATGTTAAACAGGGGCTGGTTAGGCAGGGAATTTACTGATACATAAGTGAATGGTGCCAAGTTGGAGAGCATGTGGGACCTGACAAGTTCCCTTTAAATGGACATTGAGGGGCCTATATATTGTAAACTCCACAAAAGTGAGGCCATTTTAAAAACCATACCAGTCAAATAAATTTTACCTTTTAATTTTTGCTTTAGCCACAATTTTTTTTTCACTTTTGCAAGAGGTAAGGTAACAACAAATAGTGGACTACACCATTTACTGACTTGTGAGCACGACGATATCCCACATGAATATTTTTTTGTACGTTCAGAGGAACACACCTCAAATTTTATTGCACAAGTCTTTGTAGTAATTGTCGATGTACACGTGGTACCCTTGGTGAAAATACGGCATCATTAGTTCCCAGACAATTTTACCCAGGCTGCCAATTGTCTGGGGACAATTCGGTGGGTTTGTTTGGCGGATCCCTGCCTTTGTATATTAGAAAGGTGCACGTATACCCTGTGGTGCTCTCACACATTTTGTACAATTTTACACCATATTTAGCTTGCTGGGAGGGGATGTATTTTCGGAATGACAGACAGCCCTTGACACTCATGAGGGACTCGACTGCAAAATTTTGCTCGGGTATATGAATTAAGAAAAAATCAATAAAAATTATTGAAAAAACTGAATCTTTTAGGAGAGAAATTAGGGCTCTCACTGTAAGGCAATAGTAGTTGGGAACTGTCATTAAAATGAATGAATCTCATTAGGGTTTCATAACGGGCTCGGGACTTGACGGCTGCAAATACAGGGGTACAGTGGACAGATTTTGTTGCTCAATTTTTTTTTTTTTTTTTTACTAAAACTATTTTGAGGGTAAGTTCCAAAAAAATGTTTTATTTCAGGGACTTTTGTGGGGATCCATGAATGGGAATGAAAGGCAGTGGGTTTTGGGGAAATATTAATTGGTTTGGTGGACAATTTTATTCCAGGAGCTGCTAAAAAGGGGGAATATGAGATGAAAATGCATTGTCAGGATATCACAGTAAAGGGAGGGGGGGTGCAGAATTTGGCTCTGCCTCTGACAATTCAGCAGTGATGAAAGACTCCATTACCATCAGGCTGTGGGATCCTGTGGAGGAAAAGAAGTCTACACTGGCTGAAAACTGTTCTGCTTCAGCAAATTCAGTTTCACTGCTGGTGCAAATCAGTGTGTATGCATGCTCCGCGGTAAACATTCTGCGGGCCATTGTTTTATTTTATATGAATACCTAGCAAAAAAAAACCCCTAACATAATCAAACACTAGTGAACCTAACAGTAGCAGTAGAATTTTTTTTAACTTTTGAAGAAACCCTAGCTAAAAGCAAAGAAAAAAAATTGTAAAGTAAAAAAAATGTAATCTAACTAGGGGCTGTTAAATTTTTGGGCTTTTGGTCCCTGTGAGAAGGGTCTAACACAGTGATCAAATGCCAGCAACCAATAGGTATAATTTCTGCGGTTGCCAGGTGTCGGCCGATCTAAGCGGGCGCACTACACATGCGCCTGTCATTTTGCTTTGGGAACGGGAGAAGGATGGCCAGGGAGAGCGGTCCCATTACCAAGGGACTCTGGGAGACAGGGCTGTGAAGTCGGTAAGCCAAACCTCCGACTCCAGAGCACTGGTCACTGCTGAGTATGTACAGGTGCTTCTCACAAAATTAAAATATCAAAGGAGTTAATTTATTTCAGTTCTTCAATACAAAAAGTGAAACTCATATTAAATAGTCATTACACACAGAGTGATCTATTTCACGTGTTTATTTCTGTTAATGATTACGGCTTACAGCCAATGAAAACGTAAAAGTCATTATCTCAGTAAATTAGAATAATTAACAAAAAAAAACACCTTCAAAGGCTTCCTAAGAGTTCAAAATGGTCCCTTAGTCAGTTTCAGTAGACTCCAAAATCATGCAGAAGACTGCTGACTTGACAGATGGGGGAGTCTGCAATACCAAGACAGGTTATTATTACACTTGGTGTTATTTAGCTTGGAAAAATGAAGGCTTAGGGGTGATCTTATTACAATGTATAAATATATGCGGGGACAGTACAAAGACCTTTCTAATGATCTTTTTACTCTTAGACCTCTGATGGGGACAAGGGGGCATCCTCTACGTCTGGAGGAAAGAAGGTTTAAGCATAATCACAGACGCGGATTCTTTACTGTAAGAGCAGTGAGACTATGGAACTCTCTGCTGTATGATGTTGTAATGAGTGATTCACTACTAAAATTTACAAAGGGACTGGATGCCTTTCTTGAAAAGTATAATGTTACAGGTTGTATACACTAGTTTCGTTGATATTGCGTTGATCCAGGGAGCTAGTCTGATTGTCGTATGTGGAGTCAGGAAGGAATTTTTTTCCCCAATGTGTAGCTTACTGTTTGCCACATGGGTTTTTTTTTTGCCTTTCTCTGGATCAATATGTTAAGGCGGGTTAGGATAGGATATGGGTTGAACTAGATGGACTTATAGTCTTCCTTCAACCTTAATAACTATGTTAGTGACACACACCACAAGGAAATTAAATTTTGCATTTCATTTGGAAATCAGGGTCCCAGAGTCTGGAGGAAGAGTGGATAGGCCACACAATCCAAGCTGCTTAAGGTCTAGTGTGAAGTTTCCACAATCGGTCATGGTTTGGGGAGCCATGTCATCTGCTTGTGTAGGTCCACTGTGTTTTATCAAGACCAAAGTCAGCGCACCCTTCTACCAGGAAATTTTAGAGCACTTCATGCTTCCCTCTGCCAACAAGCTTTTAGGAGATGGAAATTTCATTCTCCAGCAGGACTTGGCTCCTGTCCACACTGCCAAAAGTACCAATACCTGGTTTAAAAACAACAGTATTATCACTGTGCTTGATTGGCCGGCAAACTCACCTGACCTTAACCCCATAGAGAATCTATGGGATATTGTCAAGAGGAAGATGAGACACCAGACCCAACAGTGCAGACAAGCTGAAGGCTGCTATCAAAGCAACCTGGGCTTCCATAACACCTCAGCAGTGCCACAGGCTGATCGCCTCCGTGCCACGCCGCACTGATGCAGTAATTGATGCAAAAGGAGACCCAACCAAGTATTGAATGCATTTACTGAACATACATTTCAGTAGGCCAACATTTTGGATTTTAAAATCCATTTTCAATCCGGTGTTATAAAGTAATCTAATTTACTGAGATAATGACTTGGGATTTCATTGGCTGTAAGCCATAATCATCAACATTAACAGAAACACTTGAAATAGATCACTCTGTTTGTAATGACTCTATATAATGTATGAGTTTCACTTTTTGTATTGAAAAACTGAAATAAAGTAACTTTTTGATAATCTAATTTTGTGAGAACACCTATACATAAAGTGCAGCACAGATTGATCTCAACTAAAAGCCCAGATCCTTAGATCAGGAACAGATCAGACATTTATAGGACATTTCATAACTTTCCCAAATTCTTATGAAAAAAAATTACAGCACATCCTGCAATGAACTACTGAACCCAATTTATTATATATTTCAGGAGTCGGCCCATTTTATACAGACTCCACCAAAATGGATACCGGCTTAGGGTATGATTCCATGTGGCGTAATACATCAGGATTTGCTGCGGATTGGACGCTGCATACAGCCGCAGTGTCCAGATGTTACAGCATAGTGGAGGGGATCTTATGAAATCCCGTCTCCACTATGCGTGCAAAGACGCGGGTGACACACCCACGAAACCGGACATGCAGCACGTCTTTATCGATCGCAGCATGTCTATTTATCTTGTGGAGATGCTCCGTCTCCGCAAGATAAATAGCCCAGTATATGGATAGGATGCAGTGATTCCGCATGTGTTCAATGAACACATGCGTTATCACTGCCCATAAAAAGGGGGCAGCGCTTTGGGCGGAGCGGGCTTTCCGCTGCGTCCAAAGCGCTGCTACTACGAAGCGAGGAAACATACCCTTAGACTTCATGACTCCGACTCCACAGCCCTGGTGGGGACCTGGGGACAACATTGCTCTCTCCTCTGACATGTTAGAACATGTCGGTAGAGAGAAATTATTTTTAAATGGGAGTTCACTTTTTTTTTTTAACATGGTCTGTTATTTTTTGAATAAAGGTGATCATGTGATTGGGGACTGAAAAAAAAAAAACAACAAAAACCTGTGTCACAACCATAAGGGTCGGTACAGCGGACGGCAAAACAAACGCCAACAACGGGATGGTAAAAGGGGGGAGGAAGGCCCTAATAGTTGGGTACGAGGGATGGGGCATCTCCTAACTCAGCCTGTGCCTATCCCTCAGCTCCCGTAACGACCTGTGCAGGACCCCCCCCCTCCCCGCCTCTGTCACAAATCTGGTCCTGAGATGTCACCTCACTTAACCCTGACTAGAGCACTGGCCGGCAAGGACGCTAGCATCACCACTGCAGATGATGCAAACACAGGGGATAGTGACAAGCACGAGACAGACAGGGAAAATAGACAAGTAACGGAGCTCCAGGCACCGCTGCCAAGCTCCACACCTCAGAGGACAGGGAAACAGGATCCCGAACTCCAGAAGTAGCTGATACAGGGCTGACACCAGAGTACTGCATACTCCAGGGCTGGTCTACATAGAATGACTGCATCACCAACAGTCAGCTAATGCATCATGTGACTATTTAAAGGATGGTGGGAGTGGTCACCAACCACATCAGCTGACCTTGCAACTTGGCAACTTGCAGCAAGGAAAACTGACATTAACCCTTGCTGGCACGAAAGCAAAAAACAACGTTTAAACTAAAGCAGAGCCAGAGCTGTCATGAATCCAAAAATGGATCGTGACACCCTGTCCCTGATTGTGTTCTCCATGGTCTTAGCCACTCCTGGTAGTTGAAACCCCAGAGATTCTGACGCTTTCGACTTATTTCTCAGAGCCGTTAAAAAGCAGCACTGAGCAATAAGGCCCCTTAACTGCCGCTGTTAAAAGGAGTATCAGTGGTGGTTATGCGGTTAAATGAGTGTATACTCGGGACTACAGAACAAGAGAAGGACTTGGGTATTCTGGTTACAAGTAAGCTGAGCAGCAGTACTCAATGTCAAGCAGCAGCCACAAAAACAAGCAAGATTTTAGGGTGTATAAAAAGAGATAAAATCCTGTGATCCCAACATATTGTTACCCCTTTATAAATCGCTATGATGCCACATCTAGAATGTGATCCAATTTTAGGCTCCACATTTTAAACAGGATATTCAGAAGTTGGTCTGTTCAAAGGCAACTAGATTATTACAGGGGTTGGAAGGCCACTTATATGATAAGAAGTTGGAAAAGTAGAGATTGTTTTATCTGAGTAAAAAGATGTCTCGGTGGAAATCACATGTATTTGTATTAATACATGTGTGGTCAATACAAAGGACTGGTGTAACTTATTCCTTCCAAAGACTAAATACTAAGGACCAGGGACCGGGGGGGGATTTAATTGGAAGAAAGGTGATTCTGGCAGCTAAATAGGAAAGGGTTCTTTGCCGTTAAAGCAATCACTGACTGTGGAATGCACTACCACAAGAGGTAGTAATGGCAGACACTATAACAGCTTTTTTACAAGGGCTGGACGATTTCCTCAGTAGAAATGGCTTGGTGGGTTATACATAATTTGGAGACAAAGAATTTATAACTGGTGGCGAAAGGTTGAACTTGATGGACTGGAGTCTGTATGTTCTACCCATGTTTAAGTGGTTTTCTCCCCACACTCCAAAGACAAACTGAGGGGGAATCTAGATTGTGAGCCCTATGGGGACAGTCGTCATGACGATGGTAAAGTGCTGTGAAATTTGATGGCGCTATATAACCAAAGCACTTGTACATATACCAGTACTTGGTCAGCATTTTATATATTTCTATTTCTATTCACCAGTCACCAAATCCTTTTCCCAGTTTTTAGAATGTAAGAAAAAGCGTTTCCTGCAGAAAGTCCTTTTCCTTTCTATAACGCGATGCATCATTGTTTTTTCGTGACATATTGTACTTCATGTTAGTGGTAAAATTTCTTCGATAAGACTTTTAAAATGTTCGATAAGACTTGAGTTTATTTATGAAAAAAACGAAATATGGCGAAAATTTTTAAAATTTTGCAATTTTCAAACTTTAAATTTTTATGCCCTTAAATCAGAGAGATGTCACGCAAATTTCTTAATAAGTAACATTTCCCACATGTCTACTTTACATCAGCACAATTTTGGAAGCAAATTTTTTTTTTTTGTTAGGAAGTTATAAGGGTTAAAAGTTGGGCAGCGATTTCTCATTTTTACAACAAAATTTACAAAACCATTTTTTTTTAGGGACCACATCATATTTAAAATCATTTTGAGGGGTGTACATGGCAGAAAATACCCAAAAGTGACACCATTCTAAAAACTGGACCCCTCAAGGTGCTCAAAACTACATTCAAGAAGTTTATTAACCCTTTTCGTTCTTCACAGGAACTGAAGCAATGTGGAAGGAAAAAATTAACATTTAACTTTTTTTGCAAAAAAATTAATTTAGAACAAGGTTTTTTTTATTTTCACAAGTGTTAGAAAAGAAAATGAACCAAAAAATTTGTTGTGCAATTTCTCCTGAATACGCCGAAACCACATATGTGGGGGTAAACCACTTTTTGCGCGCACGGCAGAGATTTGAACGGAAGGAGCGCCGTTTGACTTTTTCAACGTCGAATTGGCTGGATTTGAGATCTGACGCCATGTTGCATTTAGAGAGCCTCTGATGTGCCTAACCAGTGGAAACCCCCCACAAGTGACCCCATTTTGGAAACTAGACCCCCTAAGGAACTTATCTGGATGTGTGGTGAGCACTTGCAACCCCCAAGTGCTTCACAGAAGTTTATGACGTACAGCTGTAAAAATAAAAAATCATTTTTTTTTTCAGAAAAATGATCTTTTTGCTCCCAATTTTTTACTTTACCAAGGGTAGCAAGAGGAATTGGACCCCAAAAGTTGTTGTGAAATTTGTCCTGAGTATGCTGATACTCCATATGTGGGGTAAACCACTTTTTGAGCGCACGGCAGGGATTGGAACGGAAGGAGCGCCGTTTGACTCTTTCAACGCAGAATTGGCTGGATTTGAGATCTGACGCCATGTTGCGTTTAGAGAGCCTCTGATGTGCCTAAACAGTGGAAACAACCCACAAGTAACCCCTTTTTGGAAACTAGACCCCTTAAGAAACTTATCTAGATGTGTGGTGAGCACGTTGAACCTCCAAGTGCTTCACAGAAGTTTATAACGTAGAGCCGTGAAAATAAAAAATCCTTTTTTTCCCACAAAAATGATTTTTTCGCCCCCAAATTTTTATTTTTACAAGGATAACAGGAGAAATCAGACCCCCAAAGCTGTTGTGCAATTTGTCCAGAGTACGTCCATACCCCATATGTAGGAGTAAACCACTCTTTGGGCGCACGGCAGAGCTCATAAGGGAAGAAGCACCGTTTGACTTTTTCAATGCAGAATTGGCTGGAATTAAGATTGGACGCCATGTCGCGTTTGGAGATGCCCTGATGTGCCTGAACATTGGAAACCCCCTACAAGTGACCCCATTTTGGAAACTAGACCCTGTAAGGAACTTATCTAGATGTGTGGTGAGCACTTTGAACCCCCAAGTGCTTCACAGAAGTTTATAACGCAGAGCAGTGAAAATAAAAAAATAATTTTCTTTTTCTCAAAAATGATCTCTTAGCCGACTATTTTTTATTTTCCTTAGGGTAACAGGAGAAATTGGACCACAAAAGTTGTTGTGCAATTTGTCCCGAGTACGCTGATACCCCATATGTGGGGGGAAACCACTGTTTGGGCGCATGGGAGAGCCTGGAAGGGAAGGAGCGCCATTTTGAATGCAGACTTTGATGGAATGTTCTGGGGGCGTCATGTTGCGTTTGCAGAGCCCCTGATGTGCCTAAACAGTAGAAACCCCCCACAAGTGACCCCCTTTTGGAAGCTAGACCCCCCAAGGAGCTTATCTAGATGTGTAGTGAGCGCTTTGAACCCCCAAGTGCTTCACAGAAGTTTATAAACGCAGAGCCGTGAAAATAAAAAATCATTCTAAGGCTAGTTTCACACTAGCGTACGGGTGAGGTGCTTAGGGCTGCAGACTCTCTATGCAGCTCCGCCCACAGCCGCACCTCCTCCCGTAAGCGCCGCCTACTTTGGCATGCGTACCCTATCTTTTGCATTAGGTATGCAGGCTGTGCCGATGTATGCGGATGCCTCCGCATGCGTCATTTTGACGGTGCTGCGACCCGCGTCGAACGTAACATGTTGCATTTTGGTGTTGCCGCCGCACCGTCAAAACGACACATGCGGAGGCATCCGCATACATCGGCACGGCCTGCATACCCATTGCAAAAGATAGGGCACGCATGCCGAGGTAGGCGGAGCTGACGGGAGGAGCTGCGGCCGTGGACGGAGCTGCACAGAGGAAGTCTGCAGCCCTCCACACCTCGGGCGTACGCTAGTGTGAAACTAGCCTTACCCTAATTCTAAGGGTCTGTGCACACGTTGCGGATTCTGCTGCGGATCCGCAGCGGATTTGGCCCTGCAGATCCGCAGCAGTTTGTGCTGTGTTGTACAGTACCTTCATTTTCTATGGAAAATGAAAAAGGCAATGCACACGCTGCAGATTTTTCTGTGCAGATTTGCTGTGGTTTGAAATCCGCCACATGTCACTTCTTTATGCATAATTCGCAGCAGTTTGACACCTGCTCCATTACAGATGTCAAACAGCAGGGGAAAAATGCAGGCTAATCTGCAATCCGCAGGTAAAATGCAGGTTTTGACCTGCGGATTTAGTCAAATCTACGCTGAAAAATCCGCAGCAGAATCCGCAGTGTGTGCACACACCCTAACCCTAAGGGTGTGTGCACACGCTGCGTAATGCTCTGCAGATTTTTCCCCGCGGATTTGAGAGAAACCGCAGGTAAATCCGCAGGTCATTGAGCAGGTGCCAAACCGCAGCAGAATCCGCACAAAGAATTGACATGCTGCAGATTTGAAACCGCATCAAATCCATGCGGGAAAAATCCGCAGCATGTGCACTGCGGATTTCATTTTAGGTAGATTAGAATGGTACTGTACACCGCAGCAGAAACTGCTGCGGATCCGCAGGACAAAATCTGCTGCGGATCCGCAGCAGAATCCGCAGTGTGTGCACACACCCTAATTCTAACCCTAGCCCTAACCCTAATTTTAACCCTAACTTTAACCCTAACCCTAGCCCTAATGAAAAATTTGAAAAAAAAATTTTTTTTTATGTATTAGTGTGTGCGCGTTATTTTACTTTTTTTTTTTATTTTGATCACTGTGATACTTTATCACAGTGATCAAAATAAATGTATGGAATCTGCAGTTTGGCAGATTCCAGGCGGGCGCACTGCGCATGAGCCGCCCGCCATTTTCCAAGATGGCGGCGCCCACCGGAGCCCGGGACAGAGCCCAGGACCACCGGAGGGGACCCAGGACCATCGGTGAATATAAGGGGTGGATCGGGGACCGTATTTCTCTCTCCTCTGATGTGCGATCACATCAGAGGAGAGAGAAATTTAATTGAAAATCGCGGCTTTTTTTTTTTTCGGTCGCCACTAGGGTTAATAACGGCGATCGCAAAAACGGGGTCGGTAAAATCCGACCTGATTCATGTTCTCTGGGGTCTCAGCTACTCCCGGCAGCCGAGACCCCGGAGAAAATCCGACACTGGGGGGGCGCTATTCACTTAAATCACAGCGCCGTTATTTAAGGGCGCTGTGGTTTATGTACCCTTAATGACCGCCGTTAAGAGGTTAAACACAGCAACACAAATTTCTGAGCTGCACTGATACATTGTCAAAAGTGCTCAGCAGTGTGAGCAGGGCTGTAATTGGGCCACTAAATGTCATCACATTTCCCCGGTTTACTGACAGCAAAAATAGGTATTGAAATTCATGGGGAATAGAAACAACTGAATGTGTACCTCAACAGCACAGAATATTTCAGGAGTGATTTGTATACTAAAATACTGGTAGCTTTGCCATGTACAGTGCTGCTGACTATTTTCCATTTCGTCTGTGCAGTAACCCTACAGCTCTAACCCTGCACTGTGCCCTGACACCCAGAGCCTCTGATGGAAGCCAGTATGTCTCAAGTTCAGAATCCTCCTGCCGCCCACTCAGGGAGCCAACTCCTGAACAAGAACCAGCACTCGCCCATCCACCAGAATCTGAGCATCCTCCCCACTGCCAACCCACTGCCCTCGGAACATGCAGGGAGACCACACCACAACTCTGCTTTACCGCCATCCTCTGTCACATCTGGCAGTGCCGCTGCAGGTAAGCCCACTGCTCCTGGGGTCTCTAATCACTCGATCATTCTAACCCCTTTTCCACCACCACTTCATCCCCACTCCCCTTTCATCATCATTGGCTCTCCTCTCATCACTACCACCATCATTATTAGCTCTTTACTCGTTACTGCCACCATCATCAGCAGCACTCCTCTCATCACTGATACCATCGTCTCTACCTTATCACTACCACCATCATCATGTCCTCTCCTCTCATCGCTGCCACCATCACCATGTCCTCTCTTCTCATCGCTGCTACCATCATCATGTGCTTTCCTCTCTTCGCTGCCACCATCATGTGCTCTTCTCTCATGGCTGCCACCATCATGTGCTCTTCTCTCATGGCTGCCACCATCGTGTGCTCTTCTCTCATGGCTGCCACCATCGTGTGCTCTTCTCTCATGGCTGCCACCATCGTGTGCTCTTCTCTCATGGCTGCCACCATCATGTGCTCTTCTCTCATGGCTGCAACCATCATGTGCTCTTCTCTCATGGCTGCCACCATCATGTGCTCTTCTCTCATGGCTGCCACCATCATGTGCTCTTCTCTCATGGCTGCCACCATCATGTGCGCTTCTCTCATGGCTGCCACCATCATGTGCTCTTCTCCCATGGCTGCCACCATCATGTGCTCTTCTCTCATGGCTGCCTCCATCATCATGTGCTCGCCTCTCATCGCTGTCTCCATCATCATGTGCTCGCCTCTCATCGCTGTCACCATCATCATGTGCTCGCCTCTCATCGCTGTCACCATCATCATGTGCTCGCCTCTCATCTCTGTCACCATCATCATGCGCTCTCCTCTCATCGCTGTCACCATCATCATGCGCTCTCCTCTCATTGCTGCCGCCATCATCATTAGCTCTCCTCTCATCGCTGCCACCATCATCATGTGTTCTCCTCTCATCGCTGCCACCATCATCATGTGCTCTCCTCTCTGCCACCACCACCATCATCATGTGTTCTCCTCTCATCGCTGCCACCATCATCATGTGCTCTCCTCTCATTGCTGCCACCATCATCATGTGTTCTCCTCTCATCGCTGCCACCATCATCATGTGCTCCTCTCTGCCACCATCATCATGTGCTCCTCTCTGCCACCACCACCATCATCATCATGTGCTCTCCTGTCATCGCTGCCGCCATCATCATTAGCTCTCGTTATCACTCTACCTTCCTTGCTATCACCACCACACTGCTGCTGTCACTCCACTATAATCCTAACTTTTCCACGCCCAATCCATGCACCGTGGCGGCTACCATCATTCTCGCTTCTCCCCCCATGATCTTCTTTGCCCTCTTTCTGCCACCATGTTCACCAACTCGTTACACCATTTCCACCATCAGCTTCACATGCTGATTCATGTGTCTTCCAGTGTCTTCTAACATGGCAAACCCCAAAGAGAAAACCCCGATGTGTCTAGTGAATGAGTTGGCCCGGTATAACAAGATTCAGCCTCAGTACAAGCTGCTCAGTGAACAGGGTCCGGCTCATTCTAAGGTAAGCGCCTTTTACCTGTGCCTAGTTTTATGTATTACCACACTTGCCCTGGCTAAACTGCAGCTACTTCCCACCATGCACAGTATTACTGAACTCTCACAGTAGCACAGAGTCTTTACAGCTGCTGTAGAAAGATTGGCCATTGTTTCTCACCTGTAATCTGCTGTTGTATCCACAGCAGAGGTTCTCGGGACTTACTGTTGCCTGGTAACATCCCCATATAAAGACTTCAGTTCACCCTATGTCCATGGTTGGCGATGGCTGCAGTGTCCTTAAAGCTGGGGGGGGGCGCTGGGTGGAGCATTCAGTAAGTGTGGATGGTTTGGTTAATTCTTCCTACAATGAAAGGGTAAATCTGCACCCCTCTAGATGACCAGAATCGCTGCTGAGATGCACTGCTAAATTTTTTACGGGACTGGTCGGGCAAGGGGATTTGGGGGGGGTGGATTCAGAGATTGAACTTTCACAAATCGTAAAGGGATTTGAACTCCCTGGGGTGCGGCAGGAGAATTTCCAGTAATAATTTTCTATAGGGGGTTAATTTTTTTTTTTGTTCCCTGTTAGATATGACCCTTCACACTTCCAGTTTTTTACGCTGGGATTCAGGTGTGTGAGGGTGAGATTTGGCCTCAATGGGTGAAAATATTTAGCCCACTGTAAACAGTGCATCGAGGAGCAATGTCTGGTTACAGTGTAGAAAGGGAGCAACTTGCAGTTGTTACACTACAGACCAGATATGACTGCTGCACATGGCTTCAGTACATATGTGGAAAGTGGGGAACGGAGAGTTGAGGAGGGGGTTCTGTGCTGATTTGGCAGATGGTAAGTGGCCCGTCCTGTATATTGTAGCTGATCTCTACATTGTAACCAGGAGCCTCTTGTCTCCCACTCCTCAGGTCATCCCCCTAGGACGCTGGCAAGATTACAGTCTTCTTGAGAGAGTGGGAGAAGATCGCCCAAAACAAGTGGGTATTCAGTTCTTCTGCTTGTCTTCTGATGGAAAGTTCTCTGCTCTTTTGGGCTGTGACTCCCCTCCCCTCTTTCCAAGAATCTGAATGTATTGACATTTCTGAAGCTCCCTGTGGGGTGGGCGAGCATATGTGGCATCCTAACCAATATATGCATGGCTAAAAGTATGTGCCCTCTTCTGGTACTTGGCTGTAGATCAGCTCAGTAATGTCATCACCCTGCTGCAGTTACATCCCTGCCAGTAAGGTCCCATGGGCTGCATCTGCAACAGCAAGAGAAAAAAATGGGTGTACACCTCCAACAGTTGACCTTAAAGAGTTACTAAACCTTTGAAATGTTTTTTTTTTATTGTCACATTTCATTGCCCAAATAATTACAAGCTGATTGGAGGTTGACTGTGTCCTGCGTCCTTCACCGATCGATCAGACAACAGCACAGCTCAGGAGACAGGAGAATGCAACTTGTGCCCGAGTGTGCATACACCCGGGAGCATGGATTCAATATGAAACTTGTGCTTTCTATTGAATCCGTACTCTGCTCTGTGTACGTTCTCCTGTTTCCTGAGTTGCACACTTGTCGGGGGGGGGGGGGTCTATGGCTTTGAGCGATCGGAGGGGTATCGGGACCAGGACACCCAGTGATCTGCTTGTATTATTTGAGAAATGAAACATAAAAAAAAAACCCATAGATTTAGTTGCTGTTTAAAATGAAAGGAAATAAAACACAGTCGAAATCTCAGAAACCCCAGACGGAGTAAGAATCATTTGTCCCCAGGTTCTACACTCACTTCTGACTGGAATCAGCGTGGCTGAGCAGCAACGCACAATCTGAAGATGCCATGGGCAATGGTACAAATTGCTGGTAAATTGTTTGATTCTTTAGGTCTGCAGCTGCATTGACAACTGGGAGCCTTTCACTTTTTGGCCACAGCTTGGGGAATGGTCTTTTGCGTTTCTTTTCATCCAAAAGAAAGCAAAAAGAATGGAGGAACCCCTGGGCAGACTACTTCCATCCGCACTGTGGTCACCTGCAGCCCCCTACCTTTCAGACATCAGGCTTTACTGCCATTGCGCTCGAGGTGTAAAAGTTCAACCCTCTCCAAAGTCCGAAGCTCTCCCCCTTGACATCAGAGCATGGGCCTCCGTAATCCAGTTTTCACAGCAAATTCTCCCTACACCAGACTTTAGAGCCTTGTCAAAACGCCCGCAACCGGCTCATATTCCCTCCCAGATAAAGCAGTGAACCCCATTTTCTGGGAGCAGCAGGAGGACATACTTTTGGTCATGTATCTAAACACGATGGAGGTCAGCACAATTATATTTTGTCTTACCTGGATGAAGACCCTCATACAGCAAGGTTTGTTGTTCTCCTTGAAATTAGACTTTTAAGGTGATGGTCTCTCCCCGTATCGTTGTGATTTGGATGTGAAGCTGGTAACACAAGGTTCTCCAATGAGGTATCTGGAAAAGCAGTTCTAGCTGATGAAGTCAAATTTCTTTTTGTACCCCCCTCCTCTATCTCCTTTGTCACCTTCTCATTCTCTGTTCGCTCTTGCTGTGACTTTTGCTCGTCTCTTTCTGCAGATGTTCACCGTGCAGCTCACTCTTGGGGACCAGTACTGGGAGGCTGAAGGGACAAGTATTAAAAAAGCCCAGCACGCCGCAGCCGCCAAAGCCTTGGAGGGGACAAAATATCCTAAACCAACAGCCCGCCCTTCTCGCGGTGAGGGAAAAAATCCAGGTACAGGTTTACAACCTTCCAGGGCCTGTAAACATGTACAATGTGGTGCGAGTCCTTCACCTATTGTTCAGGGGGTGGTATAGACAATATTGCTCCTCAGACACACACAGGGATTGTAATCATTGCTACGGTGGATATATGTGACAAAATTGATAACTGTGGAGCTGGATTCTGATTTATGTTCTTTAGTGTGTAAATCCGCCATTTGTTATTGATCATAGTGACCCTTGCTCCGCAGCCACTGGCCACAAATGTACTTTGCTGAGGAGCAAATATCTTAGTCTTCAGTGAGGTGTTGCAGTCTGCAGATGTCTATATAGCGATTAGGGCCCTGAAACTGTGACCCCCGGTGTCCCGCTCAGCCAGTAGACAATATGTCGTCACATGTGCGTGTCCTCTTCAGGACAACCAATGAGACTCCATCTGTAAAACTCATGCACCTGTTCCGTAGTCCATCCTAGAACAGGAAGAGACCCCATACCAGGCCGGTACAGTCTTCTGAATTGGTGTTTTGATTTTTCAGCCGTCTCTAACACGGTGATGGTGAGTGAATGGGAACGTTATTACATTACTTCCAGCAGCTGAAAAACCTGTTCTGATTTAAGCAAACCCTCAAGGGGGTTTGTTCACCTTTTGGCGACAATTTTTTCATTTCTTACTTAATAGCATGCGTTAACTAAAGTTTATTTTTCTCGTTCGCCTTATTGGGGGACACAGAGACCATGGATGTATGCTGCTGCCACTAGGAGGCTGACACTATGCACAAAAAAAGGTTAGCTCCTCCTCCGCAGTGTACACCCCACCGACCGGCAGGGAATTCCTCAGTTTAGCTTAGTGTCAGGAGGTGGACACGGGTCTTTAATTAGACCCATATCTACCTCGATGTGCGTCGTTTCTTTTCAGGTTTTCCCGGAGGGATACAGTGTGAATGGTCACATCTGTACTCCGACAAGGAGTCTGTGAGTACGGCGTGTACTGCCACCCCGTATCCTCACAGTTCTCCGTAGCAGGACCACCAACCTTCCAGGCGGACGCCAACACGAAGATGTGTCAGCGATCCAGAGGGTCCTCGTCGCCAGTCTCCCACCCACTCGCCTACCAGAGCCTGTCGGTTGGATGAGACGCAGACTCTTCATGTACAGGTACTTTCTTTGAGGATTCGGGCCCGGGACGGGTAAGTATTGGGACCCTTTGGCCTGCAGCATTCCTCCCCGAGGGCACGTTTGCAGCGTCTTCCCTGGAGCAGAGATGCGGTGGCGCTGCGAACTCCTGCGCCCATCCTGCTCCTACAGCCAGCCCCTTCATCGTCCTCTTCTCCCGACACTCCGATCGGGTATTCCAGGGTCCTCTCGCGGCGGCGCTCACATTGCGGCACCTCCGCGCCGACCCCGTGCTGACAGGCGGCCGCCGCTAGTAATTTAGGCCCCGGCTTCTGTCGGGCCTACCTTAGCGTCGCGGCCACGCCCCCCACCCCTTACTTCTAAGCGGGCTTCTCTCCCGCCCGCTCCAGGCCCTCCCACCGCCCTTCTCAGCCTGTTCCTGGCCAGGGGCGGTGCCGGATTCAGCAGGCGGTTAGCTCCGCCCTCCTTTTTCCCAGGCGGTTTTCCCTGTTTCCTCTCAGGCGGTCGCCATCTTTGCAGCCGCACAGCCGGACGCCCCTGTCAGCCGGATATCGCTCCCTGGGCCTGTCAGCCGGATTTCGCGCTGTCCTGCATCTGCACAGAGGTGGATACCTTCGTCTCTGTGGTCACCGGACCGTGAGTAGCTCTGCATCTGCAGGCTGACACCCTTCTCTGCACCCTGTCCCCCAACCTTCCGGCACTACCTCAGGTTTCACTATGTCTAACTCCAAATCTGACCGTAACCGCCCTGCGGCTCCCCCCTGCACTCTAGTCAAGTTCTTTGCATGTTGTTCTTGCAATCGCAAACTTCCCTCAGGTCAGTCCACTTCCCTCTGCCTGGATTGTAGCAATCCTATTCAACCTGACGCCGCCCAGGAGCCATCTAGGGCCCCAGGCGAGAGTGAACCCCCCATGCCCGGCTGGGCCTCGTCTCTATCACAGTCAGTGGCAGACCTCACCAGGGTGTCTCAGTCCCTAGTAGCCGTTCTGGATAAGTTACCCCTGGACACCTCTACAGGGTCCAGCAGGCCTCAAGAGGTTCCAGCTGAGTCGGCCAGCGTTAGTCGCAAAAGACCCAGGCAGGATCTCCAGCCGGAATCCTCTCCTCGCCCCATGTCACCACATAGTCCTTCTCGGCAGCCTCCCTCCCGGCCCTCCTCTCCCGAGTCAGGTGAAGCGCTCTCGGACAGGTCGTCTGAGGGGATCTTAGAGCTGGATTCGGACCAGGATGCGAACATGAGGGTTACTGTACAGAACCTCATTGCAGCGATCCATCAGACCTTCGACATTGCTGACCCCCCCCTGCGAAATCCTCAGATCAGGAGGTTTCGTTCAGACGGGAGGAAACACCCTCCAGGGTATTCCCTTTACATTCCGAGTTTGGAAAGATTTTTACCAGGGAAAGAGGAGATCCGACCAGACGCTTTCAAAGAGGAAAGCGTCTCGGCGTTCTGTACCCGTTTGCTAAAGAGCTCACGGACAACTGGTCTGCCTCCCCCTCGGTCGACCCGCCCGTGTCCAGGCTTTCTACTAACACTGTTCTCCCGCTTTCAGGCGTCTCTAAAGGATTCTAATGATAGGATTATAGAATCCCTAGCGAAGTCTGCCTTCGAAGCGGCTTCGACGGCGGTATGCCCAATCTTTGCTTCATCTTGGGCAGCAAAGGCCATAGCTACTTGGGCAGAGGATCTTCGTCAGGGCATCCTAGAGAAAGCACAACCAGATCGATTGGCCAATCTCGCCAATCAGATTTCCCATGCGGGGGATTATCTGCTTTCTGCTTCTTTGGATGCCGCATCCTGCGCAGTTCAGGTGTCCAGTAACGTTGTGGCAATCCGACGTACAATTTGGCTCAAGGCCTGGCAGGCGGACCTGTCTTCTAAAAAGTCTCTTACTAATCTGCCTTTTCAGGGAGGGCGCCTCTTTGGATCCCAATTGGACCAGATTATTAAGGGCGCCACCGGAGGCACGAGTTCTCTCCTGCCTCAGTCCAAGCCTCGCAGACCTCCACTAAGGCGTCAGTTTCGACCCTTTCGGGCTTACCTCCGTTTCAATACGGCGGAGACCTCCTCCAACCAACAAAAACCGCAGGCACGCCAAGATAGGAAGAAAGTTTCCTTCAGACCCACTCCCTCCTGGCGTTCCCACTCTTCGCAGGGCAGGCCATCCAGATCTGGACGGTCCACCTCAGCATGACTATCCTCGGACTCCCGAGGGTCCCTTCCAATTGGGAGGTCGACTCCTGTTCTTCAAGGACGTCTGGCTGGCCTCAGTAGAGGACGCTTGGGTCAGAGAGGTTGTATCGTCAGGATACAAGATAGAGTTCGTCTCTCTTCCACGGGATCGTTTCTTCGAATCCCGTCCTCCAAAAGATCCAGCTTTGATCCCGGGGTTCTTTACGGCCATCGACTCTCTCCTCAGTTCCGGGGTGATTGTGCCCGTTCCCGAATCGGAGCGGTTTACAGGGTTTTATTCAAACCTATTTGTCGTGCCGAAAAAAGACGGGGCGGTCCGACCCATCTTGGACCTCGAGCTGCTCAACAAGAGAGTACGCCTTCGCCACTTCCGGATGGAGTCTGTTCGTTCGGTAATCGCTTCCATGGAGGAGCAGGAATTCATGTGTTCAATAGACATCCAAGATGCCTATCTACATGTTCCCATATTCTACGGACATCAGAAGTTCCTGAGTTTTGCGGTTCGCCAGGAACATTACCAGTTTGTCGCGCTGCCCTTTGGTCTCGCCACCGCTCCCAGAGTCTTCACGAAGATCATGGCTGCGTTGATGGCCTTGTTGAGGATCAGAGGTCTCGTTCTTTTTCCGTACCTCGACGATATTCTGATCAAAGCTCCCTCTTTCCAACAGGCACGCCTAAGTTTGACGATCGTCCTAGACACTCTTTCCAATTTCGGGTGGATCGTCAACAGGAAAAAGTCCTTTCTGGTTCCTACTCAACGTCTTGTGTTTCTGGGCCTCCTGTTCGACACTCGTCGGTCAAGGGTCTTTTCTCCCACAAGAGAACCACAAGAGAAGATTCTCTCCTTGCGGCAGGATGTACAATCGCTGCAGCCCACACGATTTCCGTCCCTCAGAACAACCATGAGGGTCTTGGGAAAGATGGTGGAGGCGATAGAGGCAGTTCCCTTTGCCCAATTTCACACCAGACCACTCCAACACGCCAAGTGGAACAGGTCGGCTCTGTCCCTGGATCACCCTGTTCGTCTTTCATTCTGGATCAATCGGTCACTCAACTGGTGGTTGATGTCACCTCTCATCCTCTTGGGGCGGTCTTTTCTTCCCGTTCACTGGCAGATTGTAACAACGGATGCCAGCCTCCTCGGCTGGGGTGCAGTGTTCCGCCATCACACTGTTCAGGGTCGTTGGTCGACTCAGGAATCTGCTCTGCCGATCAACGTCCTAGAGAGGCTCCTCAGGGGCCTGCCTGTCCAGATTCAGACAGACAATGCCACAGCGGTGGCATATGTCAACTGCCAAGGAGGGACACGGAGTGTCTCAGCCCTGGCATAAGTGTCCAAGATCCATCAGTGGGCAGAGATTTCGGTACCGACAATCTCCGCGGTACACATTCCCGGCGTAGACAACTGGGCCGCCGATTTTCTCAGCCGCGAGAGTCTCGCGGCAGGAGAGTGGTCCCTACATCCGGAGGTATTTATTCAGCTCTGCCGTCGTTGGGGAACCCCGGACGTAGATCTGCTAGCGTCTCGCCTCAACAGGAAAGTCCCACAGTTTGTATCCAGGGCTCGAGATCCTCTCGCAGTGGGCGCCGACGCTCTGGCCATTCCTTGGTCGCAGTTCAAGCTCCCCTACCTGTTTCCTCCCCTGCCTCTTCTTCCCAAACTGTTAACGAAGATCAAAGCAGAAGGAATTCCAGTCATTCTCATTGCCCCGAATTGGCCCAGAAGGTCTTGGTTCGCGGACATTGTCAACCTTCTCGCGGACGCCCCCTGGAAGCTTCCAGACAGGGCAGATCTGTCTCAAGGCCCGAGTTGCCACCCCAATTCTCGGCCGCTCAATTTAACGGCGTGGCTGTTCAGACCGAGGTTTTGAAACGAGCGGGATTCTCCGGTCGAGTAGTTCATACCATGATCCGAGCCAGGAAGCCATTATCTTCCAAAATTTACTACCGTAATTGAAAGGCCTATTTCACTTGGTGTGAGGCCAATAAGATCGTACCCATGTGCTTTTCGCTCCCTTCCGTTCTGGCGTTTCTTCAGGCAGGGCTGGATGCGGGGCTTGCTCTCAGTTCCTTGAAGGGTCAAGTTTCGGCGCTGTCCATTTTGTTTCAGAAGACGTTGGCCTCCCGCCCTCAGGTCAAAACCTTTCTTCAGGGCATGGCTCACACGGCTCCTCCGTATCGAGCGCACGTGGATCCATGGGATCTTAATCTGGTTCTTGAGGTTCTGCAAGGTTCTCCTTTTAAACCTCTCAGGGATGTTTCCCTTTCTCTCCTTTCTTGGAAGGTAGCTTTTCTGGTGGCCATCACTTCCATCCGGCGCGTGTCAGAATTGGCGGCTCTTTCTTGCCGCTCTCCTTTCTTGGTACTTCACCAGGACAAGGTAGTTCTGCGGCCTCCGCCCTCTTTTCTTCTGAAGGTGGTGTCCTCCTTTCACCTCAATGAGGATATTGTTCTGCCGTCCTGTCCGAGTCCAACTCACCCTCGGGAGCGGTCCCTGAACAAGCTGGATCTGGTCAGGGGGATGAGTCTATCTGTCTAGGACGACTTCCTTGCGAAAGACAGACTCTCTTTTCGTCATTCCAGGTGGGGCGCGGAAAGGTCACCCGGCTTCCAAAGCTACTATTGCTCCCTGCATCAGATCGGCAATTTTGGAGGCCTACCGGGTTAAGCATCGAGTGGCCCCTCCGGGGATCAGAGCGCACTCTACCCGGGCAGTGGGTGCTTCCTGGGCGGTACTCCATAGAGCCTCCGCGCTGCAGCTTTGCAAAGCTGCAACCTGGTCTTCGGTTCACACGTTTGTGAAATTCTACAAGGTCCACACCTACGCTTCAGCGGACGCCAGCCTAGGTAGAAGGATCCTGCAGGCAGCGCTGGTGAGTCCACTGGCCTGATGGAAGTTTGTTTCCCACCCCAGGGACTGCTTTGGGACGTCCCATGGTCTCTGTGTCCCCCAATAAGGCGAACGAGAAAACAGGATTTTTGGGTTGCTTACCGTAAAATCTGTTTCTCGGAGCCTTCATTGGGGGACACAGAGACCATGGGTGTATGCTGCTGCCACTAGGAGGCTGACACTATGCACAAAAAAAGGTTAGCTCCTCCTCCGCAGTGTACACCCCACCGACCAGCAGGGAATTCCTCAGTTAGTGAGAAAGCAGTAGGAGAAGTAACTGAAAACAGAACAAACAACTCAACTGTAACCAATCTATTCTGTTACTTCTCCTACTGCTTTCTCACTAACTGATGAATTCCCTGCCGGTCGGTGGGGTGTACACTGCAGAGGAGGAGCTAACCTTTTTTGTGCATAGTGTCAGCCTCCTAGTGGCAGCAGCATACACCTATGGTCTCTGTGTCCCCCAATGAAGGCTCGGAGAAACAGATTTTACGGTAAGCAACCCAAAAATCCTGTTTTTGCAACTGAGTTTCATTAAAAATGTTGCACATTTTGCCTTATGTAGCTGTTGTGTTGTGCTGGTTGCAGAATGAGTTAACTTAGAATCCGCCAGTGAGATCATTTTGATGATCGGACAGGGAGAGCTTGTAAAAGCCCTAAATACATGCACTTAAAGGGAATCTGTCATGAGGTGTTTACTGCCCCATCTGAGAGCAGCATAATTTAGGAACAAAAACCATGATTCCAGTGATGTCACTTATTGGGCTGCTTTTTGTAGTTCTGATAATCTCTGGCCAATGAAGCTGTGATTTTATCACTTGAGGACTAGTAAATCTACTAGATAGTCCTCCATATTCATGAGCCCTTACTAACCCCGCCCCCATCACTGATTGGCATCTTTCTGCCTATACACAATGCACACAGAAAGCTGCCAATCAGTAGTGCGGACGGCTTATACACAGCTAAGCATTCAGAGAACAGCTAGATCTGCAGCAGTTAAAACAGGGATTTTCCCAAAACTGCAGCAAGCAGCTCAGTAAGTGACACCTTTATGGAATCTGGGGCTCGGCACCTACATCATGCTGCTCTCAGATGCGGCAGCAAAAACCCGGTGACAGATTCCCTTTTTTTTAAAAAAAAAAATTTTTTGTCCCAAACGGTGGACAGCCTTTTAAGGAGCCCTGCAAATGTGTTGGCATGGCTGGTTCAGCGCAGTGCAGAATTCTGAAAAATAATGAGGAATTGAATGTCAAAGGTCTGTTAGAAAGTGTCAGCTCTTCAGGCTTCTAGTATTGTGAGGAAAGAGGGAGACACAAGCGCAATATAGGGTCTTATCCCACAAATAAAGTAAGCGGTTTGACAGAAAACTGCTCAACTGGTAGTAGGTACCCAAAGCATGTATAGTTAAGGGCTGCTGCAGATCCACAAGTCGGTCACCGACTATCTGAAACAGAGCTCTGCAAAGGAATACGTGGATTTTGTCTGCGCTGCCCAAATGATGAAATTCCAGAAGGTTAATAGTTTGACAGTGGTTTATTCTACGCGTTTCAAGGTTTTTTGCAACCTCCTCTTCAGGAAATACCACCTATTTTCTGAAGAAGAGGTTGCAAAAAACCTTGAAACGTGTAGAATAAACCATTGTCAACCTTTTATTAACCTTCTGGAATTTCATCATTTGGGCACCGTGGACGAAATCCATGTATTCCTTTGCAGAGCTCTTCAGGCTTGGTATAGAGAAAACTACATCTGCCCTTCTGTTCGTTCTTTCAGAGGTTTAGACTCTCTCTTGTGGGGGCCTGTATCGTCACTCTGCTGTCCTGTTGCCTATATTAGTCTTCTGTGCAGCCTGAATGCTGTGTGGACATATGATGGTGGCTGCTCCTGCTTCCACACTGATGTTACAAATGATCCTTTTATTTTTACAGACAGTATAACTCCCACCGTGGAACTGAATGCACTATGTATGAAGCTGGGTCGGAAACCAACCTACAAGCCCCTGGACCCTTACACAGGCATCCGCTCCTCCTACAACTACAACATGCCGCGAGGAAGCGGCTACCCCCCACGGTGGGTACATGGTGCCGCAGTCCACACCAGAGTGCATGGCCGTGTCTCATTACTCATTATTGATCACATTGTCTCCCCCCAGGTACTTCTACCCATTCCCGGTCCCTCCCATCCTCTACCAGGTCGAGTTATCTATAGGTGGACAACAGTTTCACGGTAAAGGCCGGACACGTCAGGCAGCAAAGCACGACGCAGCAGCAAAAGCCCTCAAGAGCCTACAACATGAGCCCCTTCCCAGTAAACCTGAGGTATTGTGGAGGGGAGTGATAAAACTCTACGCATGAGGATTGTCCAGGCTCCAGCATCTTCCCCTGTCTTGGTTGCAGGCTCAGAAGCTGGGCCTGCATCCTCTGCCTCTAACTGCAGTGGTGGAGCTAGCTGAGCACTGCCTGCTGCTATTAACTGCTTAAGTGCCTCTTTCAATCTCCGGTGCTCATAGACTGTGATATTTTGCACTATATAGTAAAAACAACCAGATGATCGCAGGTTCAAGTTCTCGGAGAGGGAATGGAAAAAAATTAAGATAAAAAAAGTAAACATTTGAATTGTCCCCCCCCCCCTTTTCTACCCATTAAAAATCATTTTAAAAAATTTGGTATTGTGTACGTAAAAGTCCAGCGGATCAGGATCTAAAATGAAACAATCCTATTGGAAAATGGCGTATTGAGAAAAATATCAAAACACCATAAAAAAAGTAGGTATTTTTTCATATTTTGGTCATCTCAACACCCCAATAAGAAAAGATCAAAATATCTTATCTAGCCTAAACTGGTATGAATGACAGTCATCTCAAGGCGCTGAAACGAAAACAAGGCTTCACCCAGTTCTTTTGATCTAAAAATGAGGATTATCCTAAAAATAACCCACCCCTAAAAAAAAAAAAAAAAAAGCGGTATTGCTTGTGGTGTTTTTTTTTTTTTTTTTTTTGCATAACTTCACCACGCCTGGATTTAGTTTCTTTCTGATCCGTTGAATGGTAAAATGAACCGTGTCATTCAAAATTACAACTTGTCCCAAAGGAAAAAAAAAACACAAGCCTTCATAAGTCTATGTAGATGGAAACCTTTTTTAAAAAGTTATGGCTCTTGGCAGAAAAAGAGGAGAAAAACGAAATTGCAAAGACTGGAAGTTAATAAGACTAAAGAGCGGCTGCAGTTGCACAGGAATTTTGCTGGTCATGCACATGGAGAAGATCCTCCAATATGAAAAATTTTGTAAATTCATCTTTGACTCTAAGATCAAGGGCCAGGTGCGGGCTGTATATAGGAACACACAGCCCCCTTTATCGTCAGGGGTGGGGGGTGTTTTGGCCTGGCACCTCGGCATCTGAGGTTTCATGTCTGCTCTGCAGATAATCTATTTTTTTTTTTTTTTTTTTTTTACTGTTTTAGATTAATGGAAAATCTGATGAAGAAAATCTGAATAAATCTGAGATCAGCCAAGTGTTTGAAATTGCACTGAAGAGGAACCTTCCTGTGAATTTTGAGGTGAGAAGGATGCTAGAGGCCACTGATGTAATGAAGCTTGTCTCTGGTAATATGAGCTTCGCTATCCACTTGTCTGTGTTCTGCCACCACTGGAACAATGTAGAAGTAGGGGTGCATGGAAACCCTGACACTTCGCTGGCTGAGACTTCATTGTGTGTCCCCTGAGTACAGGATCTGTGATGCCAGACTGGCTCTCCCTCGGTCTGCCAGGCAAGAATATTTCTCAGCCTTCTTGATTGAAGTCTATCTCATAATGCTGCTTTGCTTTATTGTTCACCGAACTTGTATTAGTTGTTGATGTTTCTGATGTCCCGTTTCTGCAGGTAACAAAGGAGACTGGACCCCCACACATGAAGAGCTTCACCACTAAAGTAAAGGTCGGAGACTTTGTAGGAGAAGGAGAAGGGAAAAGCAAGAAAGTCTCCAAGAAAAATGCTGCCATTACAATCCTGCAGGAGCTGAAGAAGCTGCCGCCCGTGCCAACCGTGGAGAAGCTGAGACCTCGCATCAAAAAGAAAACCAAGTCTATTGTAAAGGTGAGCTGCGGTGCGGGTATCAAGGGTGACTCACGTCAGATATTCCCCTTTACCGCACACTGTCTCAAATGGAGGTCACCATATTTTATACCGCTATAAAAAGTACTTAAAACTGTGATGCAGATACAGCAGGTTTTCCACGCCTGAGGTTCAGCTGTTCTATGTCCTCCTTCACAGCTCCCCACCAGCCCGGACTACGGGCAAGGCATGAACCCCATTAGCAGGCTGGCTCAGATACAGCAAGCTAAAAAGGACAAAGAGCCGGAATACAGCCTAGTGACGGAGCGAGGTCTCCCCCGGCGTCGGGAGTTTGTCATGCAGGTTCGTTGTTTTTAAGATATGTCACCTCGTCCCTCTTTTCTGACTTTATAACCTCAAATCCTCTTTTTGCTCCTTACAGGTGAAGGTCGGAAGCCTAACTGCTGAAGGACTGGGAGCCAATAAGAAAGTGGCCAAACGGAATGCTGCTGAGAATATATTAGAACTTCTCGGTTTCAAAATCCCACCCACTCCCCCCAAACCAGCTCTGAAGACTGACGAGAAAGTAAGTGCCCCCGTGCTAGGTCCTGCATACCTTGTTGACTTGTTTCATGTTGGGGATACTACCACCTGCCTGTATTGTTTGCCACACTATATATATTAGTGTTCAAAATAATAGCACTCCAAGGCTGAAGGCTGCTATCAAAGCAAGTTGGGCTTCCATAACACCTCAGCAGTGCCACAAGCTGATCTCCTCCATGCCACATTGTTGCAGTAATTGATGCAAAAGGAGCCCCGACCAAGCACTGAGTGCATTTACTGAACATTTCAGTAGGCCAACATTTCTGATTTTAAAATAATAAGCGGGTGTTATAAAGTATTCTAATTTACTGAGATAATGACTTTTGGGTTTTCATTGGCTGTAAGCCATAATTATTAACAGAAATAAACACGTGAAATAGATCACTCTGTAATGACTATATAATATGAGTTTTACTATTCTAATTTTGTGAGAAACACTTGTAGATGTGAAGCAGTTCTAAACAAAAAAAAAACTATAGGTATACAACTAAATCTTAGATTAGTGATTCACTGGAACGCTAAATCCACGAAAAATAGTACATATTGTGAGTTTGTAAAGAAATGCAGACACTATTTTTTTTTTTTTTTACAACAGCCCAATGTTGATTTTTTTTGTTATTTTTAGTAAAGTAGTTAAAAATTATATACATTTCTCCATGTTTTGAATGAAAACTAGAAAAAACGATAAAAAAAATCCAACAATTAAAATGAATGGTAAACTTTATTAAAGAATATGTCAGTGTGGTAAAAATGGTGAACACCAGAGGAAAAAATTGGGGCACAACACAAGGGACAGGATGAATATGCACAACTTGATAAAACGATAAAATAGATGAAATGTTAAATTAATTGATTAATTATCAAAAAGCAGCCAATATGAAAAAATAAATAAAATAAAAATTGATGGAAAAAAATGGACCATGCAAAAAATGATGTGCAATGGTAATAATGTGAATGTGCAAAATAGCAAGATATAAAGTGCATGGATTGCAAAGAAAATAGTTTCTGCTGCTCAAAACAAGGTAATGAAAAAAAAGGGGGGATGGCAAAAATTATATCAACACATTGAAGAATCCGGATAAACTTAATAGATGAATAAAGTGCTTTTGCAATAGATTTATAAACCTGATATTCTTTTGTGAGCTCAAATCAGAATCATGATCTGTAAATCACCAGATGATCATTACCTGAGATTGTGCAGGGGGTCCCTTGGATGCGTCAGCCTTCGTCAGAGCGTCAAAAAAATTAAGTTAAAAATTATATTCATTTCTCTTTGTTTTGAAGTAGAAAGCAGAGTGCAATAAAACGAGCATAAATATTTTGTGATTAACGCACGTTTTTGAACACACTGCTATTATTTTGAACACTGCCGTACTCCCTCACACTTCTCCATGCTTCCTTCTACTTTTTAGCTGCCTGTGAAGAAACCTGGCGATGGGAGGAAGGTGACGTTCTATGAGCCTGGCTCTGGGGAGGACACGACTATCAGTAAGTTCTGGACATTCGATGAATAATCAGGACAGACTTCTTTACCTGACAGCACAAAGTGCAGTTTTGTAAGTATTGCTCTTGCCTGTATGTATGTGATGAAGGTCTATTTTTCTTTTTTTTTTGCAGGCAAAGATGATGAGTTTCGGATGCCGTATCATAGTCATCAGCAGCTGCCGGCTGGGATCCTACCCATGGTCCCTGAAGTGGCGCAAGCTGTGGGCGCCAATCAGGGACTTCACACCAAAGAATTTAACAGGGTGGCCCCTAACCCGGCTGTCGCCACCGTGACAGCCATGATTGCACGAGAGCTGCTGTATGGCGGCACCTCCCCCACCGCAGACACCATCTTGAAGAATAACAACACGTCTGCACATGTACTGCACAGCCCCCTGACCCGACCCTCCGAGCAGCTGCAGTACCTGTCCATCGTACAAGGGATAGAGGTAACTGCCCCGCATTGCCCAAGTACTATTGATGCTACATATTTACTTTGGACACTTAGTTGGTTGCTGTCCATCCTGAGACTCCAGCCGGTGTAAGGCTATTTTCACATTAGCTTTTTTTAGCACTGCGCTTCGTGCGCACTAGACACGCATGCAAAAAACGCATCTTGCGTTTTGCATGCGTTTGCGTTTTTTAGGCACATGCGTTTTAACCAGTTTCTAGCCATATTAACTCTTAAAACGCATGCGTTTTCAAACGCAGGCGTGCGTATGTCCATGCGCACGCCTGCATTCCCATAGACTGTAATGCTTTATTTTGTTGCATTCCGTGCATGCGGTTTTTTTACGCCATTGGACGGACCCAAAAATGCAACAGGTTGCGTCTGGCGTGCCTAGGCACATACCTTTAAAAAAAACCATGTGCACGAAAACGCATAAGAACACGTACAAACGCTAGACCATGCGTCCCCGTGTCAAACATAGGGGCGCATGCGCATGGATGCGCTGCGCAAAAAAAGCTAATGTGAAACCAGCCTTAGTGTGTAGATCTTAGAACTCCAGTAATCACTGTACTAGTAATGTAGAATTGGCTGCAATCTATGCCAAGCGGTTGATGAGTGTTGTGGGTTTCTCATTTCTGTATCTCTTCATTTGCAGGTTGAATATAAAGACTTTCCGAAGAATAATAAAAACGAGTTTGTCTCTCTAATAAATTGCTCCTTCCAACCACCACTAATCAGTCATGGCGTGGGGAAGGATGTGGATTCATGTCATGATATGGTAAGATGACTGCCAGGGAAGAAACCTGAAACCAGGAGTCACTGGACTCTGATCCGAAAAGAACTTAACTTTTTGTCTTCTCCCCAAGGCTACCACCTTTTTATGTTCAACCACTTTATCTCACACCCCTCTATGGCTAACCCGACCCGTCTGCTTTCTCGCCCCTCTAGGGCTTACCATCCCGTCTCCTCCCTAGTTCCTCTAGGGAGAACCATACCATTTCCTCAATCTTCCCTCTAGGGCCAACCTATCCTGTCTCCTCCCTCGTCCCCTATAGGTTTTAACCCAGTCAACTTTTTCCCTGCCACTCAAGGAATAACTGCTCCCTCTTCCAAATTTGCTGCTCTAATATTATTGTTCCGATCTCTTGATTCATCCTCCTTGGTATAAAAAGGGTTCTTCCATAACTGAAAAAAAATCACAGATGGGTCAGAAGCTTTTTGATCTATGCCAGTTTGACCCCCACCTAACACAAGAATGGGTGTCCCTGAGTTCCCTGTGCACATGCGTGACCACCGCTCTGTTCATTGTGTTTGGATGTCGACGATAAAGTACAGTGTCATAGACAATGAATAGTGCGGTGGTCTCATGTGCACCACCAATACATTTCCATGTATTGGAGCTGTTAGACCCCCAGAAGATGGCTGATAAGTTGAGTTTGGAAAACTCTTTTAATCGCCTTCACATCCTACCTTACCCTTCTGTGGCAAACTGCATTTGCCACGGTGTGCCAGAGTTAACATTCTCCTGTCCAGGTTTACGCACACTCGCTCCGTGCCTTACTCCTCAGCGTAACCTTCTCCTCGGTCTTTTTAGGCTGCTATGAATATTTTGAAGTTGTTGTCTGAAATGGACCAGCAGAGCGCAGATGTGCCGCGACCGGTGAACGGACCAATGTCAGTGTGAGTCATCCTCTGGGGTCACTAATATGGGAATGTATAGGTTACATAGTGTGCACCTCAGCGTGTATCATGTAACCACCTCCAGGCACACAGTGATATTATTATGGGGAAGAGGCAGCATCTAAGGGATTGATGATTATCCAGGCTGTGGCCCGGGGTCTTGTATGCACTTGATTATTCATGGCTTTTATTCCTGTGCAGGTGCGGCAAACCAGAGATGGAAAGTGACCCCCTCCTGAAAGTGGCAACTTCGAACCCACTGGGACAAGCGGTGGACAGCACGGCCTGAGGCGATCACATAACTGTGGTTATAAACGCTGCCGCCTTTTTATTTGTTTGTCCCCTAAGAATTTCAAAGTAGAAAATCTGATATTTTTTTTTTTTTTAAACAAAAAAGAATATTAATTTTTTGTTTCTCTGAAGCATTTCATGAACGGGACATATCCTCGTGTGTGGCAGAGACAGTCTCCTTTTTTTTTTTTTTTAGGATTTTTTTTTAATGGCTTTTGTGGTTAAAAGTTTTTTTTTTTTTTTTTTTGCGAATCCCTAAAAGAGAGAAAAAAAAGTGATAAATTGTAGAAATGATGCCCCTTGTAGTCATGTGACTTGTTTGATTTGCACCCCGGGCAGTGTTTGAGGTCGCAGTTTTGGAAACGAGATCGCCCACCCTTCCCCCAACCCATTTCCCATTACTGGATTCATTAACTTCCCATTTCTCCGTGTGCTTTACACCACAACCTCTCCATGTGGGGCTGAAGAAAGGCCTCTGTTTTTTTAAGCAATGTTGCTAGATGTGTGAATTGCGTGCTGCCATCGCTGCACGTACAGTACCTTAATGTCTATTTAAAGCTCGACACGTCCGGTATCGCTTCAGATCATTGTTTACGCTGGAATTTTTTCTCCCCATGGAATGTAAGTTACTAGTGTTTGTCACAAAAAATAAAAAAAATACTAAAAAATTCATCGACATCTCAAAAAAGGTGATTTACTGCAATTCTGGTCTCCAGACCTGTGTCCTCTTTATGTGGATGAGTGGCACAGTCTCGGCCGATCTACTGTGACGATGTGTCCAGTGGAGCATCCTTGGAGGGTGGATGGCCATTGGCCCTGCCAGTGTATAACAGATTAAGCCCCCTGGCTGCTGCCTGTAGTTATATAGTGCTGCAAATCAGTCACTTAATGTAAGAAGATGGAGGTAGAGATGTCTGGGGGTCCACGTCACATTCCAATTCAGGTCATTCTCTGGATACCCCGCTCCAATATGAACGCTAATGCCACTCAGCTAAGATCGCTTGCAGTTCTAGACAACTGTGGAGTGTACACAGTGGTGGATAATGAGGTCAATATGGGCGGTAGCCCAGGGCCCAGTAGTGTTGGGGGGCCCACCAGCCCAGGGTAAATTGCCCCATTATAATCCGCCATCGGCCACCGCAGCCCCTCACTGATAGATCCCTGCTCTGTGCACACAGGACCTGTGATGAGGTCACAGGAGGGGAGGAGTCGGGTCACATGATCAGGCATCTCAGTCGGAGGCCCTGATCATGTAACTCCTGACTCCTCCCCTCCTGTGACCTCATCACAGGTCCTGTGCGCACGCACAGCCCTCGATGTATGTAACTATGCAGGACTCTGCTGTGCTGGTTGTCATCGTGCTGAATCGGTCAATTATGTGTGGGGTCAGGAGGGGTTTATGAGGTGGACGGAGCGGAGCCGTGTGTGTACGAGGTTTACGGAGCTGAAGCCGCTTGTGTACGAGGTGTATGGAGCGAAGTCGCGTGTGTAGGACGTGTACGAGGTGTACGGAGCGGAGCCGCATGTGTACGAGGTGTACGGAGTGGAGCCGCATGTGTACGTGGTGTACGGAGTGGAGCCGCATGTGTACGAGGTGTACGGAGCGGAGCCGCATGTGTACGAGGTGTACAGAGCGGAGCCGCATGTGTACGAGGTGTACAGAGCGGAGCCGCATGTGTACGAGGTGTACAGAGCGGAGCCGTATGTGTACGAGGTGTACGGAGCGGAGCCGGGTGTGTGTGTACAAAGTGTACGGAGCTGAGCCGTGTGTTTACGGAGCGGAGCGAAGCCGTGTGTGTACGAGGTTTATGAAGCAAAGCCGCATGTGTACAAGATTTACAGAGCGTGGCCGCGTGTGTACAAGGTGTATGGAGCAGAGCCGCATGTGTACGAGGTTTACGGCGCAGAGCCATGTGTGTACTGAGTGGAGCCGTGTGTGTTCGAGGCATACAATGCGGAACCGTGTGTGTATGAGGTGTGCGGAGCCATGCATGTACAAGGTGTATGATGGGGAGCATTCATACCTCCCAACCGTTCCAGATTTTGAGAGTCTGCGCCATTGCCCCGACCGGGAGCTGACTTCTCCCGCGGACACAGGAGTACACGGCGGAGCTCCGAGGAGCACTTGAAAACTCGCACGTGACGTTCCACCAGAAGTGACGTTCTGGAAACTGACCGTAAATTAGGTAATTTCGACGGAACCATGGAGGCATTTCAGGGAATGCTTCAGATCCATCACCATGTCCTCCTCCGACAGCGCAGACAGTGGGATCGCCCTGGACTCGGGGATGTCTGCCATGTGAGTGGATCATGTTCTGCACCAGGAGGCTCAGGTGGGCACTACAATGTGAGCCAGACTGGTATAGTATCTTTATAGAATTTTTCTCTCTTTCTCTCTCTGTTTCTTTCTCTTTGTTCTTTCTTTCGCTCTGTTCTTTTTCTTTCCCCTCTTTCTTTCCCTCTAACCTTTCTTTCTCTTTCTGTTTTCCTTTCTCTCTGTTCTTTCTTTCTATTCTTTCTTTCCCCCTCTTTCTCTCTCCCTCTCTGTTCTTTACCCATTCTTTTTCTCTTTGTTCTTTTTTTCTGTCCCCTCTTTTTTTCCCCCTTTCTTTCTCTGTTCTTTCGTTTTCTCTCTCTTTCTTTCTTCTTTCTTTCTCTCTCTCCTTTCTCTCTCCTTTCTTTCTTTCTCTCTCTGTTTTCTTTCTTTTCTCTCTCTCTGTTCTTTCTTTTCCTCAGTACCAGTCAGTGTGATCAGCAGTGCTAAATGGGTGTGGTTGTGGCGTGGACATGGGTGTGACTAGTTGTGAAATGGGTGTGGTCGGGCGTCCGGTAACCAATCATCATAGTGGAAGTTGTCTGTTTCCATCAACTGTTATATGGGCAGTGGGCACCTCTAGTAAGGTGGGCACGAGATGGCGGGTCTTGTCACCTCTGCCTCACACATAAGTTACTATGAGGTGTACTTTATTCCTGCCACGTTTCTTTCTTGGCCTACTGTGAGAAATGTTTTGACCTTGCTGAAAGTTATGCAACCTGAGGATTGTGCATGTGTGTGTGTGTATGTATATATATGTGTGTGTGTGTGTGTATATATATATATATATATATATATATATATATATATATATATATATATATATATATATGTGTGTGTGTATATGTGTGTGTGTATATATATATATATATATATATATATTTTTTTTTTACTCCGACCCCTATATAAACCCTGCCACTCCGACCACCGTCCACTTTCCCATGCTCCTGTTCCAATCCTGGGGTCTTTTTTGTCCCCCCTTGGTCCTCCACATGCTGAACATCTGGGACATGACTAATATTGCGCAATGTGCACTTGTTCGTCGGCAGATGCAGCGTCGTGTCCAGTGTGTGAGGAGACGGCGACTTGTCTGTGGCGTTAACACCTCTGCTGCCATGTTGGGCACAGCCTGTGACGAGGAGCGTCTCTTCCTGTGTATCCGGCCACAGGCTGCACACCGGAGGCTGCTGCTTCTATCTGGGGAAGTTCATGAAGCAGAAGCCTCTGTGTGACTCGTGAAGTAACTTGTCTGACAGGTCATGGGTCCAGGTCAGGTGATTGCAGACTATTAGCTGATTTCGAAGTTAGGTACGGGTGAGTCAGGACTAGATGTTGGGTGGAAGCCTTCCAGTATTTGTAAGGCCTCGTGCCCATGCTGAGCATTTGGTGAGTTTTTCACTCAGTATTTGTAAGACCTCATGGACACGCTGAGTATTTGGTGTTTTTTACTTCAGTATTTGTGAGGCCTCGTGCACACGTGTATTTTCTGAGTTTTTTACCTCGGTATTTAACCCCTTCCCGCTCCTTGACGCACAGTATGCGCCATGAAAACTAGTGACTTCCCGACCCCGTCACATGACCGGGGGGCCCACAGAGTCTGAACAGCCCGGGGCCCTGGCTACACTTAATCCACCCCTGAGTGTACACTATATGGCAGCACACAGAGTACTGACGGCTCCGTTACCTTCCTCTAGGACTGCTTAGTCCAGCCTTATACTTTACATAATGCCGTCATGCAGCTCTCACTCCTGACCCCCTTCCACCATCATACATATACTCTCTGGCAAACCTAGTGTATATGTTTTCTGAATAGAGAGGCTAGCAGGTGGTTACCAGGAGGCTTATCCCCTCTGATTACAAGTGTGTATCCTTTTTGCACGAAGCATCTGGAGGCCTCCATATGCGTTAGAAGGCCAGTCTGACTGAAACTAGCGGGTTTGGATGGCTTTATTCTAACGTGTGGCTAGCTTTACACTGATCGTGATTTAGGATTTTTTTTGCTGCGTTGGACTAGCTTGTTCAGTCAGATGATTTCTGCAGGACCGGCTGACTCTCCGCCGCAACACATGAAGGGATTGCCTAACAGGCAATTCCTGCATGGGTTGCTGCTGTCATGCAGCCGCAGGTACTCATCTATACAAGAGACTTGTCAACCACCTGGAGCGATCAAAGGAGAAGCCAGCCAGGGGCCACACCAGTTTCGTCAGGTCTCTCCTTAAAATTCCCGGCCGGCGCTTTACCCTCTTCACGAATGATTACGTCTTTGAGCGTGTCTAGGTATTTGTAGCGGTCTCAGGAGCTGAGCCTGCTCCACACAGGTCACTTGTCACTATATTACATAACTGGCATCTGCCTTTAACAGCAGCAATTAGCGCTACTTGTTAACCTCTTAAATGACGCTGTCATCCCCTAATAACAGGATTTAAGCACCGTTATCCGGTGCCCTTCAGCCCCCCCCTTTTGTAAGGCACTTGCGGGGAGCAAATGGTTTGCTATGACAGCCAGGGGCCGACTGAAGGCACCCGTGCCAATCACGTTAATTCTGTGGAGTAGACCCACAAGCTGAGCATCATGGGAGTCACTTGACTCTTATTATATACAGCAATACTATGGCATCTAATATATAAAGCTCAAAGTGTGTATGTATGTGTGTATGTCCGGGATAGGCATCCGCACTGTCGCAGCTACAGCCATAAAATTTGGCACAGTCGCACGTCTGGACCCCGAGAGCGTCCTAAGCTATGTTGTGAGGCGAAATTTTAACCCCGCGCGTTCCAATTTACCAAACAATTTTGCCCCTATCTACATACTGGGGAAAAAGTGTGTGCGCGTGAAGCCCCGCCCCTCATGATGTCATAATGCCCCTATCTACATAACAGGGAAACTATGTGCGTATCAAGCCCCACCCGGAGAATATGTATGATGGGTATATGGGCATGGGACTATGGGATGGAGGATGTGTGATGGGTATATGGGCATGGGACTGTGGGATGGAGAATATGTATGATGGGTATATGGGCACGGGACTATGGGATGGAGGATGTGTGATGGGTATATGGGCACTCGACTATGGGATGGCGAATATGTATGATGGGTATATGGGCATGGGACTATGGGATCGTGAATATGTATGATGGGTATATGGGCACGGGACTATGGGATGGAGGATAATTGTTATAACTAACCACAGTTAGTTACTATGCCCGGGCAGCGCCGGGCTCTTCAACTAGTTTCTGTATATAATGCAAACAGGGTTAACTCCCCTAAAGGGGACCAACAAAGTGAAAAGTAAAAAAATATATATATATCTTTTGAATTTGGTCTACCCTTTTAACCCAAATTAAAAACGCAGAAATGTAAAATACATATTTGGTGTCACATTAACGTCTTATCAATCAAAATATAAAATTAACCAAATTGGTAAATGCTGTAACGAGGAAAAAATTGACACACAAAAATAGAACCCAACAAAACAATATCCGCATTGTGAGAGGGTTTCAGTTTCACTGCACTTGAAATTTTTTTCTGTCATTTCTTACTCGATGTGGTAAAATGAATTGCGTCGTTCAAAACTACATCTGGTCTTGCAAAAAAAGAGACTTTGTATTTGTCACAAAAAAAGTTTTATGGCAGCTTGGAAAAAGGGAAGGGAAAAAAGAAAAAAATGTCAAGATGAGAGTGGTTGGCGCATAAACTGTGTGTGCTCTGAAATTCGGGAGCGTTTTTTAGAGAAAAATATACTGAGCTGCAATCAAGCAGACAGACTTGGAGGGGTAGTTGGTAAGCCCCCAGATGGTTGGCAGTGTTCATCTAATGTGTATGGGGCTTTTAGATGTATACACTCGATCCTCTGGTTTTCAGGGAAGATAGGCTGCTATCAGCAAAGTCTAGGGAGCACGATGGTGTCTGGCCACAGCTGACTGCTCACTTCCCATTACAGACATGCTCGGCTAAGCTGAGCATGCATGAGTATGGAGAATGTAAGAGAAATATGTCAAAGGGCATTTGTCAGCTCTTCTATTGGAGCATTGGATTAGGACGGATCCTTCTTCCAGCGACTTTCACTTGGCAGGTGCCCACCAGTGGCTAAAAATGACCAAAAAGACACTTAAGGACAAAAAAATGCTGGTGTATCCTGCAGGGCTGTGGAGTCGGTAAGCAATACCTCCGAATCCTCAGTTTCCATGACTCTGCCGCGCTTGTCTCCTGCAGCATCTTCCTTATCTTAGACTCCCTGGGTTCGCACACATTTAGATCATGCCCACAGTGCGATTTGAATAATTTAAGCCTCACGTTAATGTCTTCAGCTACTCTACTGAAGGCATAGTGGTGTGCTGGCTCCATCAGGGGCTCCAGGGGGGAGGGAATGGATATACTTTCTCATGCTTGCTTACAGAGAACCTGTAACTTCCCAAAGGAAAAAAACGGAATCCAATACCTTGTTAAAAAAGCAATCCCTGCGCTCCCCTGATTCTGCTGCTGTCTTCCATTTTGCACTGTGTTGCTCCAATGCAAAGATATTCATATTTGTTTCTGCTGGAGCACAGCATGTGAAATCTAGTCAACCTGTGCATTTTTTCAGACACTTTTCGGGGTGTGTGCTTTCTCCCCTCTCCTACAGTCTGTCAATCACAGCTCAGCAGCTGCTCTAACAGCCTATCAGTCTCCAGCACTGCTGAGCATTGATTGGCAGACTGTAGGAGAGGGGAGAAAGCACACACCCCAGAGAAGACTGAAGAAACGCCCAGCTGCACTACAAGCAGATTTCACATGCTGCGCTAGAGGACAGAAATGGGAATATCTCTGCAACGGAGCGACACAGAGCAAAGTGGAAAAGAGCGGCAGAATCGGGAGTGCCAGGATTTTACATGGTGTTGAGCAACATATTTTTGACCTCGTCTTTAAATATTCTCAAACGCTTTAGGCTGTGTGCAGACGTTCTTGAAGGTGCTGCTGATTTTTACGCGCAGATTTGCCAAAATCCGCAGGTAGAAAGACCTGCAGCTTTTGTGTGGCTTCTCTGCATTTTTGTGCAGATTTGCCCTGCGGATTCCTAGAATGGAGCAGGTGGAAAACTGCAGGAAATCCGCACAAAAGTGACATGCTGCAGATTTGAATCTGCGCGGAAAATTCTGCACCATGTGCACAGCGGATTTAAGTACATAGCCAATAATGGTACTGTACTTGACCTGCAGTTCCGCCGCAAATTCCGCGCCGTCTGCACATAGCCTTAGAGGTTATTATCACTGTCCCCGTTGGGGATCATAACCTAAATGTTCTATCGTTTTGAAATTGGAGCGTGGGAGGCACAGAACCCGACCTACAGCAGTGCCCAGCGCCTCAGCCCTCGCTTAGGCGGCCACAGGGTTAATGACCCGACCAAACCCCAGCTGTGAATACTCTGCAGGAAGCCTGAGAGGATGGGGGTGGTTATACGCCTGCTACTATGGAGTAGACGCATTGGTGACCAGTTCCTTGGATTACATCCTACTTCTGTTTGGGGCTGGGCACCCTCTGGGCTCCATTGTGGTAGCAGCTGCCTCCCCTAACAGCACTGTGCAAAGAAAAATCAATAATAAAAAATAAGGCTGATAACAGAGAGCAAAGGCGTCACACTAACACGTCAGCCAGTAGGAGGCGAAATTGTAAAAGGCACACTAGACTCAAACAGCGACCCCTGCTGCCCGTCTGTACGTGTCTGCAGCCTCCACTCGCTGCACACCGCATATACTCGCTACATGCAGTTAACGAGCGGAAGTTTGACTTGAGGGCGGAGTTTGCTGGAATGTGTACTGCGCATGCACAAATAGCTCGTCGACGAGACGCTTGAAACACGCTTGCGCAGAAAGTGCTTCCACAAGACGCATGCGCGCTAGCAGACGGGGGTTATAAAGTCCCTGCGCAGCTTCCGTCGGCCTCTTTGTCCTGCCAGGCATGCCGTGTTCACGGCTCGCGCTCCCTGTCCGGTGAGTTCTGTAACCTCTCCCCGGTGTAACGTGTATTGTTGGAAGCTGTAATCTTGGCTGCTCTGTTTCCTTTTGGTAGTGGCATTCTAGTAATACTCCCATCATTTTCTTTATAGGAGAGCAATGGAGCGCGGATCTGGCTTCCCTCGTTGCAGTGGTAAGGGCCCTTCTGTGAGGTGATGTGGTTGAGGTGGTTGTCCTCTGGGCTGGTGTACGTGATGACAGAACTTTTTTCCCCATCAGATCGATCTTGGTGACCAGTGACTCTCATTAGCCAGTCTCGTCTGATACATCGCCCTCCTCCATATTTGCCTGTTATGGCCGCTCTGTAGTGTATAAATGTACAGATAACCCTGTGGTGACTCTCGTGTCATTTATCCGCAGTGATGGCGTCTTGTTCTCGGAGGCCGCGGTCAGAGATCTGAGCTGGTAAGTGCTGGGGTTCCCAGTTCTGGGTCTGCTGGGAGTTGTAGTGACACAGAGGCTGGTGTACGTGATGACAGAACTTTTTTCCCCATCAGATCGACCCTGGTGACCTGTGATGCTTAATAGCCAGTCTTGTCTGATACATCGGCCTCCTATGTGTGTGGCCTGGTGACCGCACATCATGGCCGCTGCTCCCAGCTCTAAAATGTTCTGAGGTTCTATTACCTCATAGAGGTTCTATTACCTCATAGAGGTTCTATTACCTCATAGAGGTTCTATTACCTCATAGAGGTTCTATTACCTCATAGAGGTTCTATTACCTCATAGAGGTTCTATTACCTCATAGAGGTTCTATTACCTCATTATTTTATAAGATCTCTGCTTGCTGTCAGAAAATAAAAACGTTTTAGCCTGGATGTCCCTTTCGATGTTCTCCCATCTAAGGCGGCGTAAGAATACATTAGGGCTAGACAGTGCTGGAGGCATTCACAGATAATGTGCAACAGGTAGAATTTATACAGGGAATCTGCTGTAAGAAAAAAAAAAATGCAGAAATCCCATCATTCTTGCATTGAAGATTTTGGCAGCACATGGGGTCAGTGTAGCCCCAAAGCCTAATACTGTCCGTACTGATGTGTTGTAGCAATTGGGACAGGAGCGACCTGTTCCAGCCTTCAGCGCACATGTACACTGTAACAACCCCTCAGCTGTGTAGTCTGGAAAATTATGTGCTCCCTCTGTAGACTGTTCTCTTGTCGCTATCTCTGGTGCAAAGCTCAAGGGGTTATTGTGTCCAGGAGAACAGGTCTAGCCATGTGTAGTGGTCAGTGCAGTCTCATGGCTGTACGTGAAAAGTGCCAGTCTAATCCTCTTGCAGCAGGGCACCGTTCTACGGTAGTGGGGGGTTTGGCGTCTGTAAATGCTTCCACTTCCTGACAGCAAGCAGAGATGGGAAAAGTAGCGCTTCATAACACACAGTGCTTCACTTATGTGCCAATACGCGGTGAATGCTTCTCTTGTTGACCCACATCTCACTTGTGGTCAGTGGTTTCATTGTGCTGGACACTGCTAATCAATAGCTGATAGGGATAATAATAAAAATTTTTATTTCTTTAGCGCTGACATATTCCGCAGCACTTTACATTTCAGAGGGGATTTGTAGTGGCGATAGACATTACAGCATAACAATAATCACATAGATTATAGCAAATACCAAGAGGAATGAGGGCCCTGCTCGCAAGCTTACAGTCTGAGGAAAAAAGGGGAGACACGAAAGGTGGGTGGTAACAGTTGCCCTGATTGTATGGACCAGCCATAATGTTAAGTGTGTAACAGTACAGACACAGAGGGCTAATAGATGCATAAAGCATGCGGGAACATGATATGGGGAACCTGGTTATGGTAAAACTTTTGACATTGCCACCCAGGGATAGATTAGGTTAATGTGTTAAGGCGAATAAATGCGTTTTCAGGGCACGCTTAAAATTGTGGGGGATTGGGAACTAATCGTATTGACCTGGGAAGTGCATTCCAAAGAATTGGCGCAGCACGTGTATAGTCTTGGAGACGGGAGTGGGAGGTTCTGATTATTGAGGATGCTAACCACAGGTCATCAGCAGAACGGAGCGCGCGGGTAGGGTGGTATACTGAAACAAGGGAGGAGATGTAGGGTGGTGCTGAGCCATGGAGAGCTTTGTGGGTGAGGATAATAAGTTTATACTGAATTCTGGAGTGGATGGGTAGCCAGTGTAATGACTGGGATTGTAGTCCTGTCTCTGAATACTTACATGTAAATTTTCCCATCTTAGGTTAATGTGAACAATTGATTGTGACCCGTGCGCTTACTGCCCCTCTGACCTGCACGAGGGACCTTACATGGTGAGAAGCTTTTATGGAAGGATGGGGGTGGTTGTCCTCTGGGCTGATGTACTTGATGACAGAACTTTTTTCCCCATCAGATCGACCCTGGTGACCAGTGACTCTTATTAGCCAGTCTTGTCTGATACATTGCCCTTCCCTCCTTCATGTTTGCCTGTTATCTCCACTCACAGAAATGTACAGATATCCCTGTAGTCACTCACGTGTCTGGTTTATCCGCAGTGATGGCGTCTTGTCCTCGGAGGCCGCAGTCAGAGATCTGAGCTGGTAAGTGCTGGATCTGCTGGGAGTTGTAGTGAAACAGAGGCTGATGTACGTGATGACAGAACTTTTTTCCCCATCAGATCGACCCTGGTGACCAGTGACTCTTATTAGCCAGTCTTGTCTGATACATCGCCCTCCCCTCCTCCATGTTTGCCTGTTATCTCCACTCACAGAAATGTACAGATATCCCTGTAGTCACTCTCGTGTCTGGTTTATCCGCAGTGATGGCGTCTTGTCCTCGGAGGCCGCAGTCAGAGATCTGAGCTGGTAAGTGCTGGATTTCATTATTCTGGATCTGCTGGGAGTTGTAGTGAAACAGAGGCTGATGTACGTGATGACAGAACTTTTTTCCCCATCAGATCGACCCTGGTGACTTGTGATGCTTAATAGCCAGTCTAGTCTGATACATTACCCTGCCAACCATTCCTGCCCCCCACAATGTGTGAGACACCTAAGGTAACCAAAGTCTTGTTTCCTGTTTATCCACAGGCAATGGCGTCTTGTTTGCGGAGGTCGGACTCCATTTTATGGACATGAAAAGGTAAGTTCTGAGGCTGCTGGGATTTGTAGCTTAGTGAATGTGATGGTAGAACCACCATCAGATTGGTCATGTTGATTTGTAACCAGTGTTTGATCACTAGTGGGGGAATGGGTGCATGCGGTGGGCTGGTGTCATGTTATGCTCATGGTGTCTTGCTCTGCAGGTTTGCGCAGTGATGGGAAGAGCTGTAGAAGTGGTGCTGTCTGCAGTGATGGAGGATCAGGGTAGGTCATCGATGCTGGGGAACATCCATCGCTGCCTGTCGTAGGTGATGACTGAAGCTTTTTTCCCCAGCAGATCGATCGTGGTGACTGGAGATATTTAAGCCAGATGAGACTTCTGTATCTCATGGCATGTCTTACAGGTGTGCGCCAAGTGAGGGGAAAGCAGAGACGCTCCAGAAGCTGCATTTATGATGGAGACCAGTGACTGAGCAGATGTTTTCTTACACTCTTGCCATCAATATATTTGTGTACAGGCGACCCTCTGCTGTGATGAGTGAATTAATAAATTATTTATGCTAGTACTTGCCTCTGTGTCTGTCTGGGTCCCCAGCCTGTCCTGCATGTTGGATTCTGTTATCTGGGCAATCGGTTTACAATATTTTCAGCAAACAATGTTTTCCATGTTGCGCTTGGTGTACGGAGCGTGAAACACAGTTGTACTTTACAGGTATTGCACATGTAGAGCACTTGTATTGCTGGGGTGCAGTAAGCACAATGGTTGCTAGTCTGAGCTTGCTCATTTGGGTATCCAATGTGCATGTATATCCTTAAGCTGCCTGCAGGGGGTGCTGCCTCCAAACCTTTACCTAGCGCCTGGTTTTTAGAGCTGTTGTATTGCGCTGCACAGACTACACAAGATGCATACAGCGCCACCTGCTGGTGAATATCAATTATGCAATCAAAAGAAACAAGCAGTGAGGTGCAACATCTTCCCTTTGTCCTTTCCATCGATGGTACTCGTGACAGTATAGGAAATTAATAAAAATGCAAATCAATCTGGCAGGGACACTGCTTCAGCCAACTGTTCCATATATTATGATTGCTTCAAGCGATCCCCCATGTCTTTGCTCTCATTCATTGTATAGTGTGTAAATGTCATCATGTAACCTGTAAGCATCCTCTGCATTGGACGCTCGCTGACCCTCACTCTGGTTACATGTAACGACATCTTCCCGTATCAATATTTCAGAGACACGATCCTGCGCTGTCAGGTGAATAATTCAGGCCCCTGTTCACACACTTCGGACACTGATGATTCAGCCAAACAATTGGAAACTGGCGGCAGACAAAATTGCTGCAAAGTCTGGTAATCGGCAGCAGTGAAGTCGTATTACAGAATTATTGGGCATGTATCTGTCCTAACTGCCTACTCTAGAAACGCAATGTCAAGTGGAAAATCCCAGAAAACAAAAAAAGTTTTACGTAGAGCAGAAAATACTGCAATCTGACCTGAAGCGTGCCCTCGCGCTGTGTCTTGGCACCCGATCATTGATCCATTCGGGGCTTGTCTCACCCCTACCGCAAAATGATTCTGCCGTATGCGCTGATTGGGTCATAAGCTATAGTGGTGCTGACTGAGTCAACGTGTGCTCTGCTGTGCATAGTTTTCGGATGTGTTCGTCTAATGGAGGCGAACACTCAGATGTAGTAGTCTTGAGTGTCCTCCCCAGTAGGTGTACATGCTTGAAAATTGTGCACAACAGCGCACATTCGCCCTGTTGGCACATACGCCCAAGTCCAGTTTTGCAGGGAGTTTTGGCGTAAACCCTGATGGAACCGACGAACTGGTGCCAGAATGTGTCGTAGCACTCTTAGGCTATGTTTACACATATCCAAAACCTGTTCTTTGTAATAAAACTGATCACCTGTTTCTCTAGTCACCTTCCACAACAGCCATATGGGAGGATGTCTCCCCACCCTAATGGGGGACAGGAAATGCACAAGAGGTTAAATAACCTTCCCCTTCCTGCTACCTCCAGTGGTTTTTCTGTTCCCTATGGGGCATGAAGAGGTCTGGATAATGCTGTCGTGACTGGAGGCACTATTGGGCTATGTGCACACTTTGCAGATTCTGCTGCGTTTCTGCAGTGTTTTTGGCCCTGCGGAAAAGTTCCGCAGACATGGTACAGTACCATGTTAGCCTATGGCATTTCAAATCAGCTGTGCTCACGCTGCGGTTTACAAACCGCAGCATGTCAATTGTTGGTGTGGCTTCTGCAGCGGTTTCACACCTTTAAGATAGAGGTGGTAAACCGCAGGTCACTTTACCTGCGGTTTTACTTGCGGATTCACGCGGAAAAACCCTCAGGTGAATCCGCAGCGTGTGCACATAGCACCGTTACTGTATGCTGGGCGGCCGACGGTCGGGGGCTCTGTTCTCCGTCTAAAGGCTGCTCCCGTCTCCGCTTCTGCTGGACTCAGGACCCTTGCCTGCCCCTCCTGTGACCCCTCTGGGGTAAAGCGGGGCGGTGATGTGCGGCGGGGGTCCTCTTTGAGCTCCCCGGCATCCTCCCCATGTGGCAGAGCCATGCATGTGCACCGGAAGTGACGACTGGACCGGCGCCAGACTTCCGGTTTGCCTCCCACCTGCGTTCCAGGCTGGAATGCACGCACGGCCTGCATTACTGGGCCGCTGACAGCGATACGGGGCCCATATCAGAGCTGGCTGGAACACTGCCGACCCTTGCATGGGGGGGGGGGGTGATGGGCGTCACCCGACGGAGTCAGCAACCCCGTGGGGGGATGGGACGGCCACTGAACAGCTGGAGAATCCGCTGTGAAGGAGCGGTGATTGGAATGACCCCCACCTGTGGACTGAGGGGAGGAGGAGTACAGAACACGCTGGATGGACCTCGGTTATTTAAATCCTGGTCTGGGTGCGTCCTGGTAAGGATATTTCTGTACAGGTGACGCTGACAGACTGACCATGGACGGCGACAAACCCATACTGCCTGCTTCTGCAGAGCCCAGCGTTCACCCTCCTGTAAGTAGCGGGATGGGTCCCCCCCTTTCTGTCCGGGTAGTCTCTGAGGTGACTTAGTATGCCTTCTCTCTGTTTTAGGGAGACAAGGCCTCTGACCCTAAAAAGAAACCAAGCCGCAATTGTGTGTGTGGTGCCAGACTTCCCTCGGCATATAGGAAGAAGCTCTGTCAACCCTGCACGGACGATGTATTACGTGCAGAGCAACCTTCCCTACTGGACAGTATAAAAACTCATCAGACAAGAAGATGAAACTTCTATGATGACCATTTCGCAGACCCTGACACCACAGCCCCCTCCTACTAGGAAAAGGAAAACGGCACCGGTGGAATCTGACTCAGGAAAAATTGATACCTCTAACTCAGAGGATGCATGGGAAAATGAGGGTTCCACTTCCACCCCCAAATCCGAGAACAAGAAATACTACTTCCCGTCTGAAGACATGGGAGAATTAGTTAATATGGTGAGGGGCACTATGGGATTGGAAGAGGCGGAAGTGGAATACTCTATACAGGATGAGATGTTTGGGGGACTGAAGCCCAAAGACCAAAAAGGGTTTCCCATTCACGAAAATATCCGAAATCTGGTTATGCAGGAATGGGCCCTCCACTTTGTGTCCCCTCAGAACTGAGAAATCTGTTTCCCTTGGACGGAGATTGCTCCCTATGAGAAGTCCCTAAAGTGGACGTGCAGGTGTCCAGGGTAACTAAGAGAACGGCTCTTCAATTTGAGGATTCGTCTCGGCTCAAGGATCCCATGGATCGGAAGATAGTTTGCTTAGAAAATCCTGGGACGCCTCCACAACTCTGCTTAAGGCCAATTTAGCCTCTACATGTGTAGCCAGGTCCCTGTTCCATTGGCTGCGTACGCTGGAGGATCACCTCACTCAGGGGACCTCCAGGGAAGAAATCCTTGACTCTCTCCCCCTATTACTAAAAGTGACAGGGTTCCTAGCTGATGCTTCTGCTGAATCCATCCGGGTAGCAGCAAAATCTGTGGTCCTCTCCAAATCAGCCAGAAGAACACTGTGGATGAAATCTTGGGGAGGAGACTACGTCAAAAACAAAACTTTGTGCGATTCCCTTCCAGGGGAATTATGTATTTGGCCCAGCTCTGGATGATATCCTGGAGAAAGCCACGGATAAAAAGAAGTCGCTTCCGGAACAAAAGAAACCTAGGAAATGATTTTTTCGTACCCCCTGTGACCAGTCCTCCCAGAGAGAATTCAAGGGGAAGGGCAAAACGGGCCGGTGGAGTTATCCAAAAGGAGGTAAGGGCAGAAATAGTCTTGCCCCCCCAACAACAACATAATAAAACGGACAAACAAAGACCGTTCTCTGGTCGGGGGCAGACTCTAATTTCATAGATCAATGGCAATCCATAACCTCAAACCAATGGGTTCTCTGCACCATTCGCGACGGGCTGAGGTTGGAATTTGAGAGTCCTCCCCCCTCAGTGCCTAAGAGTGACCTCTCTACAGGCGCACCTCCAAAAATTCTTGCTGTCAGACATAAAAACTCTTCTACAAGCAAGAGCGATCTCCCCAGTTCTACAACAGGAGATAGGCAGAGGCCACTACTCTCGCCTCTTCGTAGTAGTAAAACCCTCAGGGAAGCACAGAGTTATAATAAACTTAAAACCCGTGAACCAAGTGGTAAAGTACAGACCATTCAAGATGGAGTCTGTCAAGTCAGGAATCCCCCTCATAGGCCAGAATTGGGTGATGGCCACAATAGACCTGAGGGACGCTTACTATCACATCCCGATTCATCCAGACCACAGGAAATTCCTCAGGTTTGTGGTTTCCCAGGTCAACCACTACCACTTCAATGTCCTGCCGTTGAGGGTGTCATCAGCCCCTCGAGTGTTTACCAAGATAATGGCAGAGGCAATGATCTTCATTCGCCAGCAGGGGATTTGCATTGTCCCATACCTAGACGACCTTCTAATAGTGGCTCCATCCATAACTTGCCTGAACCAAGATGTGGAGAAGTCGCTGGAGATTTTACAGTCCTTGGGTTGGATCCCAAACCTGGAGAAGTCAGACCTTCAAGGAAGAAGTTCTTAGGGATATTCCTGGACTCAGAAAAGTGAACATCTTTCTTACCCAGGGAACGGCAACTCGACCTTGTCCAGAGGATCTCCAACCCTGAGGGACTCAACGTCCTTCCTAGGTTCACTTACAGCGTGCATCCAAGCTGTCTCCTGGGCTCAAGCCCATACTCAGATTCTTCAGTCCTATGTACTCCGGTGTTCGAAGAAGTATCGGAATACACTGACCAAGAGAATCTCCCTTCCTGGTCATGTGAAGGCTTCCCTCCTATGGTGGCTGGACTACCAGAACCTCCAGCGGGGCGTCAGCTGGGATAAGCTCCCTCTAAAAATCGTCACCACGGACGCCAGTCAGAGAGGCTGGGGTGCTATAGTGGAGAAATCACACTTCCAGGGGGTATGGCCCCCAGATGTTAGAGCCAGCTCCTCAAATGTGAGTGAACTGAAAGCAGTAGAGGAGGTGTTGAAAGCAGCATCAACCCTTGTCCGAAATCATCATGTACGTGTCTGCTCAGACAATGTGACCACAGTGTCCTACCTCCGACACCAAGGAGGCACGAAATACTTCAACCTAAAATTAGTGGCAGCAAGAATTTTTTTCCTGAGCAGAGAAACATCTGTTGTCCATATCAGCAGTACATCTAAGGGCATCGGACAATGCATCTGTGTGCTGTTGGCTGCAACTACTTGTTCTAATGCAGAGGCGGACTTCCTCAGCAGGAAGGACGTTCATCCTGGGGAATGGTGCCTAGTTTTTGTCTCTGGTGTCAAGGTGGGGAAATCCCGATGTGGACCTTTTTGCCAGAGGTCAAAACGCGAAGGTGGAAACATTTTTTTTCCCTCAGTCCCACCGACGGAGCATGGGGAGTAGATGCCTTCTCCCATCAGTGGCAGTTCGATCTGGCTTACGCTTTCCCACCGATTCCCATGATAGCGAGAACGTTGCAGAAGATACGGGCAGAGCAAGTCACTACAATTCTGGTGGCTCCCATGTGGCCAGGGAGAAGCTGGTACGGAGATCTACGGAACATGGCCCAGGAAGGCCTAATACTTCTGCTCCAGAGGGTCAGTCTCCTTCATTAGGGCCCTCTATTGCACCCAGACCCGCACAAAATGAACCTTGTGGCCTGGCTACTGATGCCGGAATTCTAAAGGCCTTTCCGAGAAAGTGATTCAAACTCTACAGAAAAGTAGAAAACCAGTGACTAACGCCATTTATAGGAAGGTTTGGAGAAAATTTTCATCTTGGTGTTCCCCAGATACTCCAGACCCCTTCCATCCTAATATCGCACAGATCTTAGAGTTTCTTCAAGACGGCTTAGATCTAGGACTCACACCTAGTACACTGAAGATTCAGGTGTCAGCTCTTAGTTCATTTTAAGATCAAGATCTGGCAAACCATTGATGGGTCAAACGATTCATGACCTCAGCAACTAGAATCCGTCCTAAACTCCATAGTCAGGTTCCCCGCTGGGACTTGAACCTAGTTTTCAAAGGCTTGACCAAGGAACTGTTTGAGCCTCAGTCATCCATGACTCTAAAAAGCTTAACCCTGAAAACTGTGTTTTTGGTAGCAATTACTACCGCAAGGCGCATAAGAGAATTACAGGCTATGTCAATACAAGAGCCATACTTGACCATCACGGAGGATCGCATCATCCTAAGATTAGATCCCTCCTTTATGCCTAAGGTAGTCTCAAACTTTCATAGGTTCCAGGACATTGTATTGCCTTCCTTCTGTCCAAAGCCCTCCAACGCGAAAGAAGTCTTCCACACCCTCGATGTCTGTAGGGTGGTTCTCTTCTACCTGCAGCAGACGGAGAGTTGGAGGATTGACCAGAATTTATTCATTCAATTTTCCGGTCAGAATAAAGGCAAAAAGACGGCAAAAAATACAGTCGCAAATTGGATCAGGCAAGCTATCGGCCTCACTTACTCGTGACAGAACGTTCCTCCTCCTACATCTCTGAAAGCCCACTCTACTCGTTCAGTATTAACATCGTGGGCAGAAAGAGGGAATGCATCTTCTGAGCAGAAATGCAGTGCCGCCACCTGGTCGTCTGTCCATACATTCACCAGACATTATAGACTAAATTTCCACAGGGATTTAACGTTTGGGAGACATGTTCTGCAGGCTGTTGTCCCTCCCTAAGAAATTAGTTGTTGGTATTCCTACGATATGGCTGTCATGGAAGGTGACTAGAGAAAATAGAATTAGTTTTACTGGTAATTCAGTTTCTAAGAACCTTCCACGACAGCACTAATTTCTTTCCCTATCTGATACTCTTATTGGATGATTCCTGCAGTTTGGTGGTAACTATACATGCTAGTGTGTCCAGAAAAAACACTGGAGGTAGCAGGAAGGGGAGGGTTATTTAACCTCTTGTGCATTTCCTGTCCCCCATTAGGGCAGGGAGACATCCTCTGTTATGGCTGTCGATGGAAGATTCCTAGAAACCGATTTACCAGTAAGACTAATTCTATTTTTTCTGCGTTTTATTTGCATTTTTTGCAGCGTTTCTTCGGTGTAGATTACATGTGTGCTTTGTCTACAGTAAATGCTCAGTTTTATTTGCAAAAAAGCAGCCGACGGTTCAGATTTCCTAAATGCAGTTTGTCAATTCGGAGGGGGTGGGGGACAAGCATATGCATGATTTCCCAAATCTTTTGCTGGTTCTGTGAAAAGCTGCTTTTAATTTGCATAAAATTGCAAAAATAAAACTCAAAATGCAAAGTGTCAACATAGTTTAGAGTTTGTTTCCTCCTGCTGTTATAGCTGATGTTTTCTGCACATAAAAATATGGAGCTACAACATATAGAGGCTTAATATGTGAGGTTGGTGCTCTTACCTGGGTTATGAGGTATGAGATAACAGGATTTTGGTTGCTTACCGTAAAATCTGTTTCTCAGAGTCTTCATTGGGGGACACAGGAACCGTGGGTGTGTGCTGTTGTCACTAGGAGATTGACACTATGCATGAAAAAAGTAAACTCCGCCTTCACAGTATACGCCCCTCCGACTGGCTGTAGGACAATCAGTTAGTGAAAAAGCAGTAAGAGGAGACATTATCATGTAAGTCATCATATATTCATTACACGTAATAAAATCATGGGAGGGCGCTGTGTCCCCCAATGAAGACTCTGAGAAACAGATTTTACGGTAAGCAACCAAAATCCTGTTTTCTCTTTCATCTCATTGGGGGACACAGGAACCGTGAGACGTCCAAAAGCAGTCCCTGGGGTGGGAAAAGACAGAAACTTCCTTCAGGTCGGAGAACTCACCACTGCCGCCTGCAAGATTCTTCTGCCTAGGCTGGCATCCGCTGAACCACCACACAAAAAGAAAGGAGACCTTATTGATTACTAAAAGTAATGTTGGTACTTAAACCAACCGGTAGCTGGACATATATTAAGGAACAGTCGCAATTTTTACTCGAAACCAACACACAAAAGATCACATACGACCATAAGTCCCATTAAAAATAATATTTATTAATATATCATGATATGTATCCAAAAATGCTTAAAATATAAAAAAATAAAAATTAATTTAAAATCAGGTACATATATATATATATATATATATATATATATATATATATATATATATATATATATATGCTAAAATTTATATAGATAAGGGCGGTACCATCCAGGTGTATAACTTATATGTCACATACTGGTGCAGAACATAATTATATCCAAACAGTAAAAATATATATGTGCAATAAAGTGATCAGAAACCATAATATATAATAAAGTGCATACAAAGAATCAGTAAATAATGCAATGACAAACTTCACAGTGCAACTGAAAAAAATGTGTATGCAAATTTATATTGTTACACAAAATGTCAATGTGCCTATCCACATATGTAAAAAATAGAAAGAGACAACGAAAATGTCCCTATAGAATGCGTGTATGTGTAAACCAAGTAGAGCAGTGCAAAATGAAAGTGAAACCACACGTGAGGAAAGTGTTAACTTACAGTAAATACTGCTTGGACTGCTCCTGGTCACCTGGAATAGGACGCCCTGCCCCAACGCGCGTTTCGGCGCTAAGCCTTCGTCAGAGGGTGGCGCCTATCAGAGACAGGTGCTTATTTACAGTGGGGCAAAAAAAGTATTTAGTCAGTCAGCAATAGTGCAAGTTCCACCACTTAAAAAGATGAGAGGCGTCTGTAATTTACATCATAGGTAGACCTCAACTATGGGAGACAAACTGAGAAAAAAAAATCCAGAAAATCACATTGTCTGGTTTTTTTTCGTTTTATTTGCATATTATGGTGGAAAATAAGTATTTGGTCAGAAACAAAATTTCATCTCAATACTTTGTAATATATCCTTTGTTGGCAATGACAGAGGTCAATCGTTTTCTGTAAGTCTTCACAAGGTTGCCACACACTGTTGTAAGTATTTTGGCCCATTCCTCCATGCAGATCTCCTCTAGAGCAGTGATGTTTTTGGCTTTTCGCTTGGCAACACGGACTTTCAACTCCCTCCAAAGGTTTTCTATAGGGTTGAGATCTGGAGACTGGCTAGGCCACTCCAGGACCTTGAAATGCTTCTTACGAAGCCACTCCTTCGTTGCCCTGGCGGTGTGCTTTGGATCATTGTCATGTTGAAAGACCCAGCCACGTTTCATCTTCAATGCCCTTGCTGATGGAAGGAGGTTTGCACTCAAAATCTCACGATACATGGCCCCATTCATTCTTTCATGTACCCGGATCAGTCGTCCTGGCCCCTTTGCAGGGAAACAGCCCCAAAGCATGATGTTTCCACCACCATGCTTTACAGTAGGTATGGTGTTTGATGGATGCAACTCGGTATTCTTTTTCCTCCAAACACGACAAGTTGTGTTTCTACCAAACAGTTCCAATTTGGTTTCATCAGACCATAGGACATTCTCCCAAAACTCCTCTGGATCATCCAAATGCTCTCTAGCAAACTTCAGACGGGCCCGGACATGTACAGGCTTAAGCAGTGGGACACGTCTGGCACTGCAGGATCTGAGTCCATGGTGGCGTAGTGTGTTACTTATGGTAGGCCTTGTTACATTGGTCCCAGCTCTCTGCAGTTCATTCACTAGGTCCTCCCGCGTGGTTCTGGGATTTTTGCTCACCGTTCTTGTGATCATTCTGACCCCACGGGGTGGGATTTTGCGTGGAGCACCAGATCGAGGGAGATTATCAGTGGTCTTGTATGTCTTCCATTTTCTAATTATTGCTCCCACAGTTGATTTCTTCACTCCAAGCTGGTTGGCTATTGCAGATTCAGTCTTCCCAGCCTGGTGCAGGGCTACAATTTTGTTTCTGGTGTCCTTTGACAGCTCTTTGGTCTTCACCATAGTGGAGTTTGGAGTCAGACTGTTTGAGGGTGTGCACAGGTGTCTTTTTATACTGATAACAAGTTTAAACAGGTGCCATTACTACAGGTAATGAGTGGAGGAAAGAGGAGACTCTTAAAGAAGAAGTTACAGGTCTGTGAGAGCCAGAAATCTTGATTGCTTGTTTCTGACCAAATACTTATTTTCCACCATAATATGCAAATAAAATGAAAAAAAAACAGACAATGTGATTTTCTGGATTTTTTTTTCTCAGTTTGTCTCCCATAGTTGAGGTCTACCTATGATGTAAATTACAGACGCCTCTCATCTTTTTAAGTGGTGGAACTTGCACTATTGCTGACTGACTAAATACTTTTTTGCCCCACTGTATATAACTAAGGCCCAATAGGAAAAAAAGGGTGTGCAAAGAACTGACCAATAAACCTAAAGATCCTAAATGCTGTGTACTGCGCATAACCGGAAGGTCTATATAATTGTACCTATCAGATATCAACTGCCCCGTTGTTAGGGGAGGAAATTGCGTCCATAGAGACTAAGGGTAAACCCCCTTCAAATCGGAAGAAAATGGCCGCCGTTGTTAGGGGAGGAGATTGCGTCCATAGATACCAGAAGTAAGCCAGCTTTAAACTGTAAGAAGATGGCCGCCGATAAGCAGGCAGCCAGCGTCTATGTTGCCTAGAGATGACACACTAATAGTCATGTGACCGGAAAAAAAAAATGGCCACTCCCCACACTGCAGAGCTGCCATTATATTACTAAGCAACAGCACTAAAAGGAAGTAAAGAGATCACTAAAGGAAGTTCTCGATCATATTGTGTAACAAAAACAGGGGAGGGGGAAAGGGTAAGGATACTGAATAACTGATGTTGTGTAAAAAGTCAAAAGCGGTAACTGACGCACGAGTAGCGGGGGAAGGCAGGAGCACCAGGAGGGACGCGTCATGTCACCTGGTCGCAAATTTTTTTTGCATACCAGGGAACATAGAGACGCGACCACAGATGGAACCACCTCGTACCACCGCCACCCGCGCGTGCCACGCTAGACAAATTACATCTACCACAATTCTATATATAGGTATTAAGACCAACCGCTACATATTATACGCCCAAAAATAAAAGAATATTATAACAATACAAATTATTTAAGCATATATACAAATATAAATAGAAATATTACAAAATCATATATTATATTATCAGATAGCACATAGTGATAAATACAATGCTTATACACATTATCAAATAAAAAATATATGCATAGATAATTTTAGATTCTGTAGAAATATAACCTCATGTATAAGATATTTTTCATCCATTTAGAATTCAGAGAACTTCATCCAACAGGACTGCAAATCTGGAAGGATGTCAATAACAATCCACTTTGATATCAGATAGTATCCAGAATTGGTATAAAACTAAGAATATAATAAAATAAAGAAATAATTAGATAACTAATACTGACACAGTATATACAGCACATGTAAAAAGGTAATCAGTCATATAACACATAAAAAATATATCCTAAGATATATGTACGGTAATAATATTTAAAATAATGTGCAAAAGAAAAAATTGAATAAATATTAAAAATATATAACTACTTGTCTCTAATAGGTGCATATAAATACATCTATCAGCAACAGTGTATAATATTTGATGACAGTCAGAGGAACGGAACAAAACTTATTTTCATTTAGACCAAGTGGTTGGACCGTTTTGAGGGTCCAAATCCACTTGGTCTCACATTGTCCAAGTTTACGGCTGACTTGAGCCCCTCTTATATTGGTGGCTATCGTATCAATTCCATGGACTCTTAGTTTGGAACTATTGCAGTTATGGTATTGTTTAAAATGCCTTGGGATTGTTTTTAAGGCATTAATATCACTTTCACCAGCCGCTGCTTTAATACCAAGAACATGTTCCCGGACTCTTATTTTAAGTTGTCTTATGGTCATACCGACATAAATCTTTTGGTATGGGCATACTGCAAAATACACAACTGCCTTGGAAGTGCATGTAATGTGTTGTCTGATATTAAAAGTTCGAGTCTCATCTTGATTAAAGAACGTTTTAGTCCGTTCTATATTCGAACAGGCAACGCAATTACCACATGGATAACAACCAACCTCTTTACTAGGAAATGTATCTAAAAAGGTCGGTTTTGGAGCTGGCATATAAAAACTCCTAACCGCATAGTCACGCAGATTATCTGAACGCTGAAAGGTTATCTGTGGTTTACTTGGCAAATATGTAGCCAGGGTAGGGTCAGCACACAGAATGAGCCATGCCTTACTCAAACATACCCTAATCGAGTCTGCCTGGGCATTGTATTTTGTAAAGAACCTCACTTTATTTGTTGTTTCTTTGGCTTTATTAGTATACAGTAGTGAGTTCCGGGACGAATGCTTCGCTCTTAAGAATGCCCGTCGACTATAACCCCTAGTGTAAAACCTCGCCTTTAAATCAAGTGCTTGTTTCTCAAACATCTCATCAGATGAACAAATTCTCCTCACCCAGAGGAATTGACCAATGGGAACTGATTTAATAACTGATTGCGGATGGGCTGATGTAGCATGTAATAATGCGTTTACTGCCGTTGGTCTACAGAAGATATCAGTTTGTAACACATTATTCACATCTCATAATTGTGACATCCAAAAAAATTAACCGAATTGAAATCCACGGAATGAGTCAAATGTATATTCATGTCATTATTATTCAGACTGACCATGAATGAATTCAGAGTATCAGGGGTACCCTGCCAGATCAGAAAGATGTCGCCAGGAGACATGACGCGTCCCTCCTGGTGCTCCTGCCTTCCCCTGGCTACTCGTGCATCAGTTACCGCTTTTGACTTTTTACACAGCATCAGTTATTCAGTATCCTTACCCCTGTTTTTGTTACACAATATGATCGAGAACTTCCTTTAGTGATCTCTTTACTTCCTTTTAGTGCTGTTGCTTAGTAATATAATGGCAGCTCTGCAGTGTGGGGAGTGACCATTTTTTTTTCCCGGTCACATGACTATTAGTGTGTCATCTCTAGGCAACATAGACGCTGGCTGCCTGTTTATCGGCGGCCATCTTCTTCCAGTTTAAAGCTGGCTTACTTCTGGTATCTATGGACGCAATCTCCTCCCCTAACAACGGCGGCCATTTTCTTCCGATTTGAAGGGGGTTTACCCTTAGTCTCTATGGACGCAATTTCCTCCCCTAACAAAGGGGTGGTTGATATCTGATAGGTACAATTATATAGACCTTTCAGTTATGCGCAGTACACAGCATTTAGGATCTTTAGGTTTATTGGTCAGTTCTTTGCACACCCTTTTTTCCTATTGGGCCTTAGTTATATAAATAAGCACCTGTCTCTGATAGGCGCCACCCCCTGACGAAGGCTTAGCGCCGAAACATGCGTTGGGGCAGGGCGTCCTATTCCAGGTGACCAGGAGCAGTCCAAGCAGTATTTACTGTAAGTTAACACTTTCCTCACGTGTGGTTTCACTTTCATTTTGCACTGCTCTACTTGGTTTGCACATACACACATTCTATAGGGACATTTTCATTGTCTTTCTATTTTTTACATATGTGGATAGGTACATTGACATTTTGTGTAAGAATATACATTTGCATACACATTTTTTTCAGTTGCACTGTGAAGTTTGTCATTGCATTATTTACTGATTCTTTGTATGCACTTTATTATATATTATGGTTTCTGTTCACTTTATTGCACATATATATTTTTACTATTTGGATATAATTATGTTCTGCACCAGTATGTGACATATAAGTTATACACCTGGATGGAACCGCCCTTATCTATATAAATTTCAGCAAGTGTATATATATATATATATATATATGGGTACCTGATTTTAATTAATTTTTATATTTTAAGAATTTTTGGATACATATCATGATATATTAATAAATATTATTTTTAATGGGTCTTATGGTCGTATGTTGTCTTTTGTGTGTTGGCGTCCGCTGAAGCATAGGTATGGACCTTATAGAACCTTGAAAAGGTATGCACAGATGACCATGTGGCAGCATTGCACAACTGCATGGCTGATGCCCTGTTGTGTACTGCCCAGGAGGCGCCCATCACCCGGGTTGAATGGGCCTCGACCCCAGCAGGGGACACCCTGTCCTTTACCCGGTAGGCTTCCAGAATTGCCATTCTGATCCAGCGGGCAATTGTTGCCTTAGAGGGCGGCAGGCCTCTTCTCACCCCATTGGGGATAACAAAGAGCGAGTCCGCCTTCCTGAAAGGAGCGGTCCTGTCCAGATAGATCCTTATCGCCCTGACCAGGTCTAGCTTATTCAAAAAAATGCTCCAGAGGATGGGTTGGAGCGGGACAAAATGACGGAAGGAGTATATCCTTGTTCAGGTGGTAGGCCGATACTACCTTGGGAAGAAAGTTAGGAGGAGGGCGCAAAACAACCTTGTCCTGGTGCATAATTAGGAATGGAGGACGACAGGACAATGCCGCTAATTCTGAAACCCGCCTAATAGAGGTGATGGCTACGAGAAATACCACCTTCCAGGACAATAAAGACATGGGAGCTTCCTGAGCTTCCTGTAGGGGTTCAAAGGGTAAACCTGTCAAGGCTTCCAAGACCAAGTTAAGATCTCATGGAGCCACAGGGGATCTGTAAGGAGGGGCCGCATGTGCCACTCCTTGCAGAAAGGTCTTAACCTGTAAGCGGGAGGCCAAATTCTTTTGAAAAAGAATAGAGAGGGCAGATACCTGGCCTTTCAAGGAACTTAGGGCCAGACTGCCATCTAACTCTGCCTAGAGAAAAGCTAGGACAGCTGGCAGGGAATAAGGCATAGGTGTGACGTGATTAGACTCACACCAGCCAAAATAGGCCTTCCAGGCTCGATAATAGACCGTGGAAGAGGAAGGCTTCCTAGCCTGGATCATTGTATTAATGACTCGGTCCGAAAAACCCGCTGCTCTCAGTATTGTGGTTTCAACGGCCATGCCGTCAAATTGAGCAACTGAGAATTCGGGTGGTAAAACGGCCCCTGAGCCAGTAGATCTGGTCTGTCGGGGAGTCTCCAGGGGGTGCCTGTGAGAAGATTGATAATTTCTGCGAACCAGGCCCTCCTGGGCCAGTACGGGTGATCAATATGACCGGCACCCCTTCCGCCTTGATCTTTAGCAGCCTGGGCAGAAGAGGAAGGGGAGGGAACAGGTAAGGGAGTCTGAACTTTGTCCAGGGAATGACCAGCACGTCGACCCCTATTGCTAGAGGATCGCAGTATCTTGAGACAAACTGTTGGACCCTTCTGTTCTGTCGCGATGCCAGGAGGTCCATATCTGTCATATCTGGAGTCCCCCATAGCTGGCATATCTGACGGAACACTTCCTGGTGTAAGGACCATTCCCCTGCCGCGAGCTCCTCCCGACTAAGGAAGTCGGCGGCCATGTTGTCTGTGCCGGGAATGTAAACAGCCAAAATTGCCGGAATTGCGGTTTCTGCCCAGTTGAAGATACTGGATACCTCGGCCAGTGCCCGGGGACTTCTGGTTTCCCTTTGGTGATTGATGTATGCCACCGCCGTGGCGTTGTCCGTTTGAATCCGGACTGGCTGGTTGTTGAGGTATCTTTCCCAATGTAGAAGTGCTAGAAAGACCGCCCTCCGTTCTAGAATGTTGACTGATAGTGAGGATTCTTGCCTCGACCATCGTCCCTGGACAGTCAGGTGGCAGAATACCGCACCCCAGCCCGGGAGACTGGCATCTGTAGTTACTACCTGCCAGTGGACAGGGGAAAAAGGCCGCCCAGATGAACAAGGGGGGAGGTCAGCCACCACTTGAGGGACTCCCTGGTCTGAATGGAAGGGAGGAAGGGGCGATCCAGTGAAGACATGAACCTGTCCCACTGAAGGAGGATGTTCCTCTGCAGTATCCTGGAACGGAACAGGGCAAAGGGTATTGCCTCTGAAGCTGCCACCATTCTTCCAAGGACTCTCATGGCAGCGCGAAAGGATAGAAGCCGGAATTTCAACAGAGAGTGAATTCACTGCTGGAGAGTAATCCACTTTCATTCTGGGAGAAAGACCAGAATTCTAGGAGTTGTGTTGGCGTTAGGTGGGATTTCTCCCTGTTTATGATCCAACCCAACCGGGAGCACGTTTAAAACTACCGCTAGATTTTCCTGGGCCTGAGCGAAGGAGTGCGCCTTGACGAGAATTTCGTCAAGATATGGTACCAATATTATGCCTCTGACCCTTAATATAGGTACCATCGCTGCTATAATCTTTGTAAAAATTCTGGGAGCTGTTGCCAGCCCAAATGGCAGGGCCACAAACTGGAAATGCTGCTTTTGGACAGCAAAACGCAGAAACCTCTGATGTCCCTGAAAAATGGGGATGTGTAGGTAGGCGTCCCGGATATCTATGGAACATAGGAATTCCTGATCCTCCATAGACGTAATTACCGACCGAATCGATTCCATCATGAAATGGCGTAAGAGGACCCATCTGTTTAGCCTTTTGAAGTCTAGTATGGGACAAACTGAGCCATCCTTTTTTGGTATCACAAACAGGTTTGAGTAAAAGCCGGCGTCAGGCTGAAGTGGCTCTGCCCGGCCCTGACCTAGTAGCTCTGCTGTTGGAACTGCGGGAATGCCATGACGGAGTGGCCTGAAATGATACCTTCCTCCTATCTCTCGGTGCTTGCGACCTCTGCGGGCCCTGAGCATAGGTGCCTGTTGCTGGGGTACGGCGACAGGGCTGATCCCTACGTTTGAAAACATATCGATGAGGTTTGGCCTGAGGGAGAAGGGAGCTTTGTACCCCCCCGTTGCAGCCTTAATGATTTGATCTAACATTGGCCCAAAGAGCCGGGTGTCCTGAAATGGTAGATTGGTCAGTGATTTCTTGGACAAATCAGCCTGCCAAGCCTTTAGACAGACCGGCCACCGGACGGCTACCATGTTACTGGATGCTTGAGCTGTGCAAGACTCAGCATCCAGGGATGCGGATACCATATACCTCCCGGCATGAGAGACTTGATCTGCGAACTCCGCCAGTTCCGCTGGTGGTGCCCCGGCCAATATTCCCTGTCTAAGCTGTTTGGCCCATTCTGTAACAGACTTAGCTACCCAGGCTAAGGCAAAGGCTGGACACAATGTGGCGGCTGCTGCCTCAAAGGCGGATTTTGCCAGGGATTCTATCCTATCATTGGAATCTTTTAGGGCTGCCCCACTGGCGAGTGGGAGGACTGTATTGGTAGCAAGTCTGGACACTGGTGGGTCCACCGAAGGGGAGGCGGTCCAGTTGGCGGTGAGATCTGGGGGGAAGGGATATAGAATCCCAAAACGATTCCCTCTCTGAAATCGCCTGGTTGGGTTTTCCCTTTCCCTGGCCAACACTTTCTCAACATCCTTGTGGGAAGCGAAGACCCTAGAGGGGGACTTATGACGCTTAAATATAAAAAAACGATCATTAGCTTTTGATGTGGTGTCCCCAATTTTAAAAGTCTCATTGACTGCAGCAATGAGGCCCTGAACCATATCCTTGACCTGGGACTGTTCTGGCCCGTACTCAGAACCCTCCTCTGAGTGTGTCTCTGATAATGCCTTGCCTGATTCCGGGGATGAGGACCGGGAGGAGGCAGACGGCCAGAGGAATTCTGGCGGTGAGATGGAGTGAGAAGGGGACCTGGGTTGGTGGTCCTGTCTAAACCTTTTACGGCCTCTAGAAGGCCCAAAAGGAGGCTCCTTTGGTGCTCCTGTGTCCACTGGAGTCTGAAGTGGCAGTCAGTGGCACCGTTACCAAGGTCTGTGATACCTTGGTAAAGTCGGCCACGGACTTAGATAAGGAAGAGGCCCATCCTGGACATTCGCTGTCTCCCGTGGCGATGGATGGCCCCTGGGCGGTAGGCAAGGTGGCTTCCTCCTGCTCCAGGGGTAATGTGGGAGCTCTGACAGGCAAAGCGGGGGGGCTGCACCTGCTCTCTGGCGTAGGTGACACCGTAGGTCTGCTGCAGTCTGAGCAGAGTGGTGAGGACTGACCTAAAGGAAGCCTGACATTGCATTTGGTACATACAAAATATTTGACCAAGGTCACTGAAGCGGATGAGGAGGAGGAGTGGGACTGCTCTCTCTGGGGCATACTGACAGGTTTTACCTGGTGCCAACCATCGGGGGTAGAGAGCGGACTGAGGGAGCAACCTGTAGTGCAGTACTCACATACCCACGACCTGTGTCCCCACCGCAGCTGCCGCCCGAAGGCTGATGAGAGAGAGAGAGCAAGGTGAACAGCCCTGCCGCTGCCTAGAAGCCTTATGAAATCCCGTCCCGGAAGTGGTGGGCGGGGCCCTGCTCTGGCCTTCTGGAGCACCAAGATGGCCCTGGTACAGGAAGAGGAAGCCGGGGGGCAGAGCCTGCCAGGATCCGGCATCTGGCGTCGGCCGTGCTGGGCTCCTGCTGGAGCCCAGGGCCATAATGCTGCCACGGGATGAGGCTGGAACCGCGCTGCACCGCGTGCTTGAAAGTAAGTGTTGGCTCTTAAACTAAGTATAGAGCCATGGGCTGCAAGCCCGAGTGCTGATTACAGCGGTCACATTCAGCCAGAGCGGCTGGTGAGCAGATCATACAACACTGCAGCCTCTTACCTCCAGTTCACCCCGTAACAGGGGTCGGTTTACCTGCATGAAAAGATTGCTGTCCCAAACCTTTTCTGCAGGGCGTCTCTCTCGATCATCAGGTTCTGGTGGGCGAGTGATGGGAGACGAAGGTCAGGACCAGGAGCTGCCAACTGAACATGAGTCCTGTCTTAGGGGATAGGGTCCTGCCCGCGGGATTCATGAGGATACGGGGTGGCAGTACACGCTGTACTCATAATCCCGGTGTGGGAATACAGATGTAGCATATCTACTCTGTATCCCTCCATGGTTACCTGAAAAGGAATGACGCACATTGAGGTAGGCATGGGTCTGCGAGAGACCCCTGTCCACCTCCTGCTGACAGTAAGCAAAACTGATTGTCCTACAGCCGGTCAGTGGGGTGTATACTGCGGAGGCGCAGTTAACTTTTTTTTCATGCATAGTGTCAACCTCCTAGTGACAGCAGCACACACCCACGGTTCCTGTGTCCCCCAATGAGACGAAAGAGACAAAAATGTTTCCATTCAATGACAATGTAAAACACAGGCTCAGGTCCTGCTCTGCCCCCATCTATTTTGAGGCCTGCTACCACATAAGGTGAATTACTACTAGAGTTAGGGACTATCCTGATTGGGATACACCTTGTCAAGGTGGAATGGCTTTTACACTTTGATTTTTTTTTGTAATAAAGTTCCATGTGTTATTTACATGTATTACCATGATTTACATTTATTTGTATACTATGTTATAGTTGTTAATGGCCACAGTGGGTATTCACCTACATATTCTATACAAACCGGTGTACTGGTCCATGTTTTTGTTTAACATAAATACAGCACCAGAACCAAACAGACCACGATTCCTTTGCACTCTCCAGTACACAAATATATTCAATTGTACCATCTTCACAGTTCTGTGAACCTGCTGTTACTTTATCAACCAATTTGTGATAACCAGTCAAGTCCAACTATTGCATGAGCTCCCTCTTGTTATACAGGTGCTGTAACTACAGTGGTGCGGCAGTTGCATTCCTCAATATCCAAAGTGGATTATTACAAAGTAGTTACAGCTGATGGCCTGTTATAATAAGTAGTGAGAACTGCACGCCCTCGTTACTCAAGTTTGCCTAGAGTGCTCAGGTATCCACTGAGTAGCGTGGTCAAGTCCACATGGCAGCATGTTTTGCGGCTGTTAAAAGCCACAAATTATGCAGGATTGCCTGACAAACACGGGCAATCCCTTCATGATTTGTGGCTGTCTTAATAACTGTGAAACAGGCAGGGACACAAACATGTCACTCGAACACCTGCACTTGGGGCATACCTGAGCACCCTAGGCAAACATTAGTAACGATCACTTGCTCTCAACACTAATATGAGCGCTGCCCCAAAATCTGCTCTTCAGAAGCATTCTCTACAGAAATGTCATGCATTACCCCCAAGCAAGTGTGGCATAGGGGCCTGTTAGGGCTGGCGGAACGCACCAAATTATAAAATAATAGCAGGTGCGTTCGCAGCCCGGGGTCCACCGTGCAGAGGTGGTACACTGCTGCTAAGTAATGGCGGAAGAATTAAGCGGTGTGAAACCAGTCACACGTGGGTTACGTCACCCAATGTGAACAGGGGTGAACTCTGTTAATGCACAGAGCCGCACAACCGCTGAACGTAGATGCCGAAGCCTGTTAAGCTCACAGAGCCCGGCCAAAAGAGCGCACAGTGTACGGCCACAGAACTCTACTCCAAGGACACGGGGTTAGAGTCCTTCTAGGCCCACTGAACGCGCGGCGTCGCTGCCGCGAACGCCACTATAGACACTGGCTATGGAGCACGTGCACTGAGGCGTGCTGAGTCCCTGGTGAGGACTGATGCCTGACTCAACCTCTGTCCTACCTACACCTAAGCCTGGGCGCTAGCAGGCTAGGCTGCACAACACATGCGTACCAAGGGTAGGGGTTTCTTAATGACTCATTCACCAGAGACGTTCATGCGTGCATACATCACTCACTCCACATAGTCTGTAAATACAGTCTTATCCTAGCACATGGCCGAGCGGCCATGCAAACCTTTTATAGCCGCGATCGTCCGGGACCTTCCTGGCTTCTCGGATGGGCCAATCCGAACAGGAGCAGAACCTGAGCATGTGACCTTCGATCTCCAATGGGAGATCACACCACGGGCATGCTCAGTGGCCCGACATGAGGACTTAGTCCCTGGAGAATCTCGCTGCTGAGCAGCATGCATAGTCATAGCTGTACCAGAGGTGGCAGCAGCTAGCAAACCCACGGAGTTGGCCTGGGCAGAGCGCCGGGACCGACAAATCTGCTGAGCAGGCTCCACTGCGGTCGAAGAAGAATGGGAGACCGCTGGATGCAAGGCTCTGGATTCCTGCTGTGCAGTGGCAGGAACCCGACCCCTAACATTACCCCCCCCTCCCTCTGAGCCTCGCTACGCTCAAACGCCCCAATGAGGAGCGGAGCGTGGATGTTCTCCACTGGCTCCCAGGTCCGAGCCTCTGGACCATGACCCTTCCAATCCACCAAATAAAACTTTTTGCCCCGCATCACCTTGCATCCCACGATGGCATTGACATCAAACTCGTCCGAAGACAAGTTTGATGTCCCGGCAGATGACTCGGAGAACCGGGACAAGTGAACAGGCTTAAGGAGGGACACGTGGAATGTATCAGAGATAGCCAAGTGTGGTGGAAGGGCCAGACGGTAGACCACAGAGCTGATCTGCTCGAGGACCTTGAAGGGGCCAATGTAGCGCGGTGCGAACTTAGCGGACTCTACCCGCAGCCTGATGTTTCGGGCGGAGAGCCACACCAAGTCGCCAGGGTCAAAAGTCGGTGCAGGGCGCCAGTGTGCATCAGGGGAGGTCCTCATTCTCTCCTTAGATGCCCAGATAGCATCCTGGGTGCGATCCCAAATGTTGCGTGCCTCCACCGCCCAGACATGGGCATGGGAACAGGGACACGCGGATGCTGGCCGTAATTTAGGAGGAATGGGGTCTGACCGGTGGAGTCGGCCACAGCATTGTTCAAAGCGAACTCTGCCCACGGCAGAAAGGATGCCCAGTCGTCCTGCCTGGCCGAGACAAAATGTCGAAGATATGTGATCAGCGTCTGGTTGGCTCTCTCTACCAACCCGTTTGTCTCGGGATGATAGGCCGAGGAGAGATTCAGCTCGATGCTGAGCAGGGAACAAAGCTCTCTCCAAAACTGGGATGCAAACTGAGGACCCCGGTCACTGACAATCTTGTCCGGCATGCCATGCAGGAGGAAAACGTGCTTAATGAACAACACTGCCAGGCCCTGCGCAGAAGGTAACTGGGAGAGAGGTACCAGGTGCACCATCTTAGAGAAATGGTCGGTGACAACCCAAATGACCGTGCTGCCACTGGACTTGGGTAGCCCCACCACAAAGTACATACCGACCATCTCCCAGGGCCTGTCAGCTACCGGCAGAGGAAAAAGAAGCCCAGCGGGCCGATGTCGAGAGGACCTATTCTGGGCGCAAGAGACGCACGCCTGAATATAGTCCCTGAAGTCATGGGCCATATGCGGCCACCAGTACGTCCTCGCCAGAAGCTCAGAGGTCCGTTTTGTCCCGAAATGTCCACCCACCCTGGACGAATGAGCCCAAGAGAGGACCTCCGGTCGCAGACAGGCAGGGACAAATGTCTTGCCCGGAGGTACTGACTCAAGGGCAACCCGAGCCACAGTCCTCAGGCTCTCGGATGGGACGATCAGCCGAGGCTCCTCCTCCTCTTCCTCCGATGACACCACGGAGCGGGAGAGAGCATCTGCCCGGACGTTCTTCTGCCCAGAGAGAAAATGGAGGGTGAAGTGGAACCGGGAAAAGAACAAAGACCATCTGGCCTGGGGGGAATTTAGCCGCTGGGCTGTTTGTAAATACACCAAGTTTTTGTGGTCGTTGAACACCTGGAAAGGGTTGCGAGCCCCCTCCAGCAGGTGTATCCACTCCGAAAAGGCCAACTTCTTGGTGAGGGCTACCAAGGGTGCAACCAAAGTCGAGAAGTGGGGGATGAATTGGCGATAGTAATTTATGAACCCCATAAAGCGCTGCACCGCTTTGAGAGAATGAGATTCCTGCCAATCCATCACCGCCTGTAGCTTGGCAGGATCCATGGCCAATCCCCGGGCGGAGATGATATAGCCCAGGAAAGGCAAGGACTCCTGCTCAAACACACACTTCTCCAACTTGGCATAGAGGGAGTTTGCCCGCAGGCGATCGAAAACTTTGTAAACATCTCACCGGTGGGAGTCAATATCTGGAGAGTAGATGAGAATATCATCCAGATAGACTACAACCGAGGTGGTAAGCATATCCCGGAAGATATCGTTCACAAAGTCTTGGAAGACGGACGGGGCATTACAGAGGCCAAAGGGCATCACCAGGTATTCATAGTGCCCATCCCTGGTGTTAAATGCCGTCTTCCATTCGTCCCCATCACGGATGCGAATCAGGTTGTAAGCCCCCCGCAGATCAAGTTTGGAAAACAACCTCGCTCCTCGTAGCCTATCAAACAGCTCTGATATCAGGGGCAGAGGATACTTATTCTTAACGGTGATGGCGTTAAGACCCCTGTAATCAATGCAAGGACGTAGTTCCCCACTCTTCTTCTGGATGAAGAAGAATCCCGCCCCCGCTGGTGACACTGACTTCCTAATGAATCCTCTTGCCAGGTTCTCCTTGATGTATTGAGACATGGCCTCTGTCTCCGGGAGAGATAGTGGATAGACTCGACCCCGGGGAGGCTCAGCACCAGGCAAGAGGTCAATAGGACAGTCATAGGGGCGATGCGGTGGAAGGGTCTCCGCCGCCTTTTTGGAGAACACGTCCGTATACTGTCGATAGTGTTTGGGGAGCGAGGAGAGATCTGCGGGAACCTCGGTGGAGGCAACCTGAACGCACTCCCTCAGACATCTACCCTCACATGATTTACTCCACCCAATAATCCTCCCTGAGGACCACTCTATATGGGGGGAGTGGTACTGCAACCAGGGGACCCCTAGGAGTACCTGGTCAATACCCTTGGGCATAACGAGGAGGGATATCGTCTCCTGATGAGATGGAGCCACTGAGAGTAACAAGGGGGTGGTGTGGTGGGTTATCTGTTAGGGTAGAGTGGCGCCGTTCACCACTCTGACGGTGACTGGTGTAGACATCAGAACCAGGGGTATAGCGTGCTGTTGAGCGAAGGCTGATGACATAAAATGGCCCTCTGCCCTGGAATCCACGCAAATCTCCACCGCCAGAGAGGAAGAATCAACCTCAAGTGTTCCCTTAAAGGACAGCTTGGAGGAAAACGCCGCTGATTCTAGTGCGCCGCCTCCTATGGCCACTAGGCGCGAGCGTTCTCCCAGCTGTTGTGGGCACCGGTTGGCAAGGTGACCGGACTGCCGGCAAACATGACAGCTCACAGGAGCTCGAGCGGACCGGGGCCTGGATCCCTCACGGGAAGCCCCCTGACGCTCGGACACCCGATCTGAAGATTCCAGAGGTTTAGCAAAGCTAGGTGCCAACCTAAACCTCTGCCTACACTGGACACGCTCCAACCTTCGCTCGGCAAAACGAAGATCAATACGGGTGGAGACAGTGATAAGCTCCTCCAGTGTAGCGGGAATCTCCCTGGTGGCCAGAGCGTCCTTCACCAGTGGCCAGCCAAACCTCTCCAGAATGCTGGAATGAGGACCTTATCTGGCCACTCTAACTCTGAGGCCAGCGTCCAGAACTGGATGGCAAAGTGGCTGATCATGGATGAGCCCTGTGATAATGCCAGCAGCCGGAGCGCGGTGTCATGGGTGACTCGTGGTCCCAAGAAGACCTGCTTCAGAGTGTCCAAGAACCGCGAGACACTCTGCACAACATGATCACCACGCTCCCACAGCGGTGTGGCCCACTCCAAAGCCCTGCCCGACAAAACGGAAATAACAAATCCCACTTTAGCCCGCTCAGAGGGGAATCGTGCGGCCAGCAGCTCCAGCTGTATAGAGCACTGGCTTACGAAACCCCTACAAGAAGCACTATCACCTGAGAACTTCTCGGGCAGCGGGAGGCGGGACAAAGTCGGGGCAGGGATGGCTGTGGTCACACGGGAGACAGCCTCTGTGGCTGCCTGAACAGCGACCGCAGTATCATCCGCAGCTGAGGCTTAACACTCGAGAACCGCCAACCTGCCCTGCAGCTGCCGGATGTACTACAGCAGTCACTGTTCATCCGCCATTACTAGCCAGACCCTGGCGCTAGGATAATGTTAGGGCTGGCGGAACGCACCAAATTATAAAATAATAGTAGGTGCGTTCGCAGCCCGGGGTCCACCGTGCAGAGGTGGTACACTGCTGCTAAGTAATGGCGGAAGAATTAAGCGGTGTGAAACCAGTCACACGTGGGTTACGTCACCCAATGTGAAAAGGGGCGAACTCTGTTAATGCACAGAGCCGCTCAACCTCTGAACGTAGATGCCGGAGTCTGTTAAGCTCACAGAGTCCAGTGTTATGAAAGGGAAACCGAGGAGGAAAAACAAGACAACAAGCTAAGTCTCAGAAAACCAGAGAAGTTGGTAACTATGCAGATTGCAGATCCCTGATCTTAACCGCACAACTAGCAGCAGTCGTGGAGCGTTCCTACGTTGGTCCTAGACGCCTCGTCACAACCGGAGAACTACATAAGCCTAAAGCAGGAAAAGAGAAAACTAACTGCCCCAGAGCAGACCCCAAAGGAAAGACAGCCCCCCCACATGTATTGACGGTGAAACAAGATGAAAATACAAACAAAGGCAGGAAAATAGGCTGAGCAAATGATGGAGCCCGGCTAACTAAAAAGGACAGAAAAGGAAAGACACTGTCTGCAATCTGCCAAAAACAACCTACAAAAATATTGTCTAACACTTCTGATAGCAAAATTAACCCTGAAGTCACTAGACTTCTAAACCTGTATCAGCACTCTGAAATATTCTGAGACAGAGCAAAGAAAAGGCCAATCTAATAAGGGACAAAAAGCAGATTGGCAAATACTGATTAATAGGAGTGGAATTTCAGCATAGCCCCAGCAGGGGCAGGCTGATTACACAACAAACTGAATTGACCAACAAGCGCAAGTGTGAACATTAGCAAAAAAAACAAACTTAACTTGAGAAGACTAGAAGAGAGCTGAAGTCCAGGACCTGAGAAGCAGACTGAATCACCAGCACCTGGATAGGGCGTCGGCTGTCTTATATCCAGTCTGATACTCCAGAGATCCAATCATTATCTTCCTCATCAGGTGGCAGATCACTACCACTTAAACCAACCGCACTACCTCCTGTCACCACCAGAGGGAGAACGGAAGGGGAACTCTCAACTGGTGGAGCAGAAAAAGAGTTCATGACAGTCCGGCCAAAAGAGCGCACAGTGTACGGCCACAGAACTCTACCCCAAGGACACGGGGTTAGAGTCCTTCTAGGCCCACTGAACGCGCGGCGTCGCTGCCGCGAATGCCACTATAGACGCTGGCTATGGAGCACGTGCACTGAGGCGTGCCGAGTCCCTGGTGAGGACTGATGCCTGACTCAACCTCTGTCCTACCTACACCTAAGCCTGGGCGCTAGCAGGCTAGGCTGCACAACACATGCGTACCAAGGGTAAGGGTTTCTTAATGAGTCATTCACCAGAGACATTCATGCGTGCATACATCACTCACTCCACGTAGTCTGTAAATACAGTCTTATCCTAGCACATGGCCGAGTGGCCATGCGAACCTTTTATAGCCGCGAACGTCCGGGACCTTCCTGGCTTCTCGGATGGGCCAATCCGAACAGGAGCAGGACCTGAGCACGTGACCTTCGATCTCCAATGGGAGATCACTCCACGGGCATGCTCAGTGGCCCGACATGAGGACTTAGTCCCTGGAGAATCTCGCTGCTGAGCAGCATGCATAGTCATAGCTGTACCAGAGGTGGCAGCAGCTAGCAAACCCACGGAGTTGGCCTGGGCAGAGTGCCGGGACCAACGAATCTGCTGAGTAGGCTCCACTGCGGTCAAAGAAGAATGGGAGACCACTGGATGCAAGGCTCTGGATTCCTGCTGTGCAGTGGCAGGAACCTGACGCCTAACAGGGGCCTCTACTCCTAATATGCTTGTGCACCCCAATAATTTTCCAATAGGTACAGAACTAAGGTTACCGTACTGCTTTGCACAATGTTTACGGAGAGGCACTAAGCGCTTCCTGCACAGCTGTGCCCCATCTGTCTCACGATATGTTACTCATGAGAAGATTCATTTAGGCCACATATGTCACATTTAGGAAATCCTCTTAGAGCGCAGATTAAAGGAGCAGTCCATGGTATGAGACTACCACTTCTCCCTCCAGATACGCTGCCTGCATGTCACTGTAGCCACAAGAAACTGAGCTCCGCGATCACAATAGTAGCAAGAAGGGCCACAGGGGCCCCACACCTCTCATGAAAAAATGTTAAAGTCTTCTAAGGAAGAACCAGCACAATGGGAAGAGACTCCCAACATTCTAAGAATCATCTATTCCTGTACTTGATGTACATAGACATGAACACAGCGTTACTATACATAGATATTAGATTGTGAGCTCCTAAAGGGGATTTTACACTAAGCGATATCGCTAGCAATATCGCTAAAACGTCACTGGTTTTGTGACGTTATAGCGATATTGCTAGTGATATCGCTATGTGTGATACTTACCTCCGACCGGCTCCCCCGCTGTCCATCGCTGATCGCGCGAGAATGTCCGGCTCCATTTCTCGTCGTGGGCTTCCTGCTGTGGCGTCCAGCGACGCGTGGAGGCAGGCGGGAGGATGTCTGGATCGCTGTGTGTGAATGGTAAGTATCGTGCGCTGCGTCGCTGCTGCATCGCTGTGAGATCTTTCTGTATGAAAGCTCACTAGCGATCATTTAGCGATGCACCAGCGATCCTGACCGGGCCGGATCGCTGGTTGGATCGCTGGTGCATCGCTAAATGTAAAAGGGCCTTAAGTGTGATAGGGTGTATGAATGAGATTAGATTGTAAGTTGATGGGGGTGATACATTGTATGTGGGTTAGGGAGATCTGTCAGGACTGCCCTAGGTTGTAGTTTTTGTGTTTGGTGGAGGCATGGATGGGGGGTCGTCGTGTGCTGGCGTCATGTATATCTCCGCTGTAAATATTAACATATAGAAGCTTTGTCGTCTGCACACAATATATAAACACTTAAGTGGTTTGTTATGTATGGCCATCTTGGGGAGCAAGCACCGTCCTCCTTTGCACAAATCACAAACGCAGCCATGTTACTGATAGTCACAGGGCTTGTTTTGTTTTTTTTTGCTTTTGAATTGCCCATTTTTATATTCGAGTTATCACATAGAGTAAGTAGCGTCATCAGTGATTAGAAGGGATATAGGAAGGTCATCATTGTCATCAGTAATGGTTGGTGGAGAGAGAACCTTTGTCGCAAGCGATGGGAATGTACGAGGATCAGTAGTAGTATCAAAGTTTGGGCTCGCACTTATCAGCGTAAATAAAATTGATTTTGTTCCTGAAAAGTAGGATGGGTGTCAAGTACAATACTATTTTTCTCACCTAGCATCCGGATGACATGCGTACGCAATCTGTATGTAAAGCGTTTTTAACATCACCTTTTACATAGAGTAATTCTCTGTCATTTCAAGCTAGTTTACTAACTAATAAAACAATCTTATATACAGATATAGATAGATATATAGATGTCATTGAGATTTATAATCAGTGCAGTGCTTGTGTAGCTTTCTGTAGAGGTAGTTAACTAAAATAAAATGGCATGGGTTTCCCCTTATTTTTCTTAGCCAGCTGACGGAAAGCTGACCTCCGGGGGCTGAAGTTTATAGTCTGGGAAGGGAGTAATATACATGGAGCTTCCAAGGCTCCAATATCAGTTCCTAGCTGTCTACTTAGTCTTTACTGGTTATTAAAAAGGGATGTCCACCCTCAAAATATGACATGAGGTCCTCTTATAATTAATAACCAGCAAAATTTAGGCTGACAACAGCAGGCTGATATTAATAGCCTAGGAAGGGGCCATGGATATTGGCCCCCTCCCAGACTAAGAACATTAGCCCTCAGCCGCCCCAGAAATGGTGCATCCATTAAATGCGCCAATTCTGGCGCTTAGCCTCACTTCTTCCCACTTGCCCATTTTTCTCAGGGAGTGAGCGGTAACATCGAGGTGACTGGAGTTTATCTATGAAATCCAGTCACCTTACGCACATGTAGCTCAGTGTCTCCTGGATGCAGGGCTGAGCGGAAGCATCATGCCACCACTCAGCAATGCATCCAGATATAGCTGGGTTGGGCTCTTCACGGACAAATGGATTATCATCTGACAAGTGAGGAATGCTGTGTTTTTATTATTTTTAATTTTACATTAATGGTTAAAAAAATGGAGTTTTTATTTAAATTAAAGGACTTTACTTGGTTTGTGTCTTTATTACATTTGACTATGTGGTTAGTAATGGGGGTGTTTTATAGACACCTCTCCATTACTAACCCCCAGGGCTTGATGTCAGTTGACACTGAAAAAGCTGACATCAAGCCCAAAACTATAACCCCACTTGCCACCGCACTATGGCAATTGGTAAAAGTGGAGACTAAACACCAGAATTGGTGCATCAAATACATGCACCATTTCTGGGGCAGCTGTTTTTAGTCTGGGAGGGAGCCAATTTCCATGGTTTCTTCTATTAATATCAGCCCGCAACTGTCTGCCTAGCCTTCGCTGGTTATTAATTATAGGGGAAATTCCACATAATCTTTTTGAGGAGTCATCCCTTGTTAATAACCAGTAAAGGTTTAGTAGACAGCTGTGAGCTGATATTAAAAGCCTGGGAAGCTCAATGTTTATTGCCCCATTTCTAGTCTATAAACATCAGCCTCTAGCTGTCAGCTTTCCCTCAGCTGGTTAAGATTAATATTTGGAACTCCACGCCATTCTTTTTTTTATTCTATATAGTGTACATCTCTTCTATTGTATTCTAACAGTACACGCTGTGAATTTACTGTACTCGACTGATATTGGGTTTCCTATGAGATAGGTATGTAAAAATTGCACGGCACAAGCATGGTCTGTGTGTCATAGAATGTTTTTCTGCGCACTGACTTGCCTTGGCGAGTCTCATCTAATATACATGGCCACTCGTAGTATGCTGCAATTTTTTTCTCAGTCCGATCCAAGCTGAGAAAAAAAATTGCAGATGAACACATAATCATTGACTAACATTAGAGTGAAATCTGATGTTTTATCACATTGCACTCGGCCGTTTGAAATAGATGAGTATGAGCCCTTAAGGAGGGATACGATTTTCACTAGTGATGTGGATGAAGGGGGTCACCATTATCATCAGCACTCAGGATGTGCAATGGGATCAGCATTATCACTAGTGATTGGAAAGGATGGAAGAGTCACCAGGGTCACTGGTGATGGTCCACAGAGTTAACCGTCATTACTATAGATGTAGGGGGAGGTGTCAGGTGTGTTAGCAGAGTTTGGGAGGATCACTATTTTTATCAGTAATTGGATGGGAAGGTCAGCAGGGTCACCAGTGATTGGAGGGTATGGAAGAGTCACTATTTCATTAATGAAGGTGGGGTTTAGGGGTCAGCAATTTAACCAGTTATTGGAATGAACGGGAGGAATCCATTCTCACCAGCGATTAGAGAGTATGGAAGGATCACCATCATAATTTATGATGGGGATGGGGGGGGGCAGCAGTGTTTACGTGATTGGAATGGATGGGGTCTCCATTGTCACCTTTGACGGTAAGGTCAGTGGTGTCACCAGTGATAGTAGATGACCGTTGTGACCAGTGATTGGAACAGATGGGCAATCAGCCATTCTATCAGTGATCAGCTGGGTTGGAGGGGAGAAATAGGAGTGTTAGGACAACCTGATATAACTGTAATAATATTGGGTTAAGGGCTAATGGTCATAAATGTGATATAGTGGCCATTTGGTCTTCTCTCTGGAGGATTCTTCTGTGAAATGTTTCTTGATGCCCGGACATCATTAACTCTTTGTCCTGAAGTTAATCAGGTTTTCCTACATCTGCACAGAGTTAGCAGAGATGATGTGACTGTGACGCTCATCTGGAAACGGTCATCGTATAACTCCTCATTATATTCTATCCAGAATCACATTACATGTTAATCCACTGGGGGATATGTAATGGCCAATACACATCAGGCTTCTCACAGATTTCAATTTCTAAAGGTGAAGGTCCATGTCACTAGTGACTTATCAAAGATGGAAGCTGCCTGTGACCCTGAGGTTAATCCTACACAAGGCAATATCTCCCAACTGTCTTAAAATTGTTCCTTAAAGTGAACGTTCACAGGGACTGATGCTGTATATAAATGGATGGGTACTGCCTAGATAATGGTAGTGTGATGTCATACAGAGACATGATGTGTCCTGCCTGTATTGTTGTAATGTGACATCTTATGTAGATAGGAAGAAGTTGTCCTTGTATTGAGGAATTTTGTCAAATGGAGTCATGATTAATGTGTACTCCCTGTATGTTAGTGCTGTGATGTCATATGAAGACGTGATGGATGTGTCCTGCCTATTTCATGTTAGTATGATGCCATATGGAGACATAATTGATGTGTCCTGCCTGTTTCATGCCGGTGTGGTATCATATAAAGACATGATAAATGTATCCTGCCTCTATCTCGGTGGTGTGATATCACATGGAGAAATGATATATGAACCCTGCCGGTATCTTAGTGGTATGATGTCATATGGAGACATGATGATGTGTCCTGCCTGTTTCATGCTGCTGTGATGTCATATAGACATGATATATGTATCCTTCCTGTATCTTGGTGTGATGTCATATAGGTGATAATCGCGGGTCTTCTCATCATTTTTCCCCACCCTTCCTTTCATTAGTGCTGATTGAGTAGTCCAATGATGTCACTAGTCATGGAAATAGCAGGGGTCATCAGTGAATAAAAGAGATGGGAGGTCATCATTTTCGCAATTGTCAGCTTTGATTTCGGGGCATTCAGTAATTATAGACAACTTTATATAACTGGAATGACTCTGGGTTGTTGGCAGTGGTCCTCAATGTGTTATGGTGACCACTAGGTCTTCTGGAGGAATCTGTTGTGAAATGTTCCTTGATTGGCCAGACATGATCAGTCCCTTTGCCCTAAGGATAATGAAGTTTCCTCGCAACTATCTGGACGGAGTCAGAAGAGATGTGACTGTGATGTGCATCTGGAAACAGTCATCGTGTGACTTCCTCTTCAATATTTTCTATCTATAATCACATTATTTACTAGGGGCCATATGTTAATCCACTGCAGGACGTGAGATGGTGAATAAAGAAAAAGTTCCACACAGATATTAATTACTAAAAGGTCTAAGGAGTTCACTGACATATCAGGGACTTGACAAGTGAAAATGTTTTAATACAAGAGTTAGGACTGTCCCACAAGGGTTGCGTTGACGTGGCAGGATGGCTTGTACATTCTGTTGATCAAAATTATGTTTACTAAATACCATTATTATTACCATTACTACCTTCATGCATTTTTTGCAGTTTAGTTTTATTTTAAGACTAGCTGAAGAGCCCGGCGCTGCCCGGGCATAGTAACGAACTGTGGTTAGTTATAACAAATTATAATAATCCTCCATCCCATAGTCCCGTACCCATATACCCATCACACATCCACGATCCCATAGGCCCGTGCTCATATACCCATCATACATATCCTCCATCCCATAGTCGAGTGCCCATATACCCATCCTCCATCCAATAGTCCCATGCCCATATACCCATCATACATATTCTCCATCCCATAGTCCCATGCCCATATACCCATCATACATATCCTCCATCCCATAGTCGAGTGCCCATATACCCATCATACATCCTCCATCCCATAGTCGAGTGCCCATATACCCATCACACATCCTCCATCCCATAGTCCCGTGCCCATATACCCGTCATACATAGCCTCCATCCCATAGTCCCGTGCCCATATACTCGTCATACATATCCTCCATCCCATAGTCCCGTGCCCATATACTCGTCATACATATCCTCCATCCCACAGTCCCGTGCCCATATACCCGTCATACATATCCTCCATCCCATAGTCCCGTGCCCATATACCCGTCATACATATCCTCCTTTCTAATAGTCCCGTGCCCATATACCCATCATGCATATCCTCCATACCATAGTCCCGTGCCCATATACCCGTCATACATATCCTCCATCCCATAGTCCCGTGCCCATTTACCCGTCATACATATCCTCCATCCCATAGTCCAGTGCCCATATACCCGTCATACACATCCGCCATACCATAGTCCCGAGCCCATATACCCGTCATACATATCCTCCATCCCATAGTCCAGTGCCCATATACCCATCACACATCCTCCATCTCATAGTCAACCATTATGACATCATAATGAGCGGCGGCAGGGCTTGCAACCTATGATGACATCAGCGTCGCCATGGCAACCATTGTGACATCATAATGAGGGGCGGGGCTTGATATGCACACACTGCTTCCCCAGTATGCAAATAGGGGCATTATGACATCATAATGAGGGGCGGGGCTTGACGCACACACACTTTTTCCCCAGTATGTAGACGGGGCAAAATTGTTTCGTGAATTGGAACGCACGGGGTTAAAATTTCGCCTCACAACATAGCTTAGGACGCTCTCGGGGTCCAGACGTGTGACTGTGCCAAATTTTGTGGCTGTAGCTGCGACGGTGCGGATGCCTATCCTGGACATACACACATACACACACACATACATACATACACACATACATACACACTTTGAGCTTTATATATTAGATATTTGTGTTTTGTGCCTTGTTTCTGGTTTTCCATATGGAGATATGATAGATGCATCATCTGCAGCTTGTACTAAACAGTGTAGGATCTCAGCATCAGCAAGGAGGATGGACACTAAGCAGCTGCCAACTAGGCTAAGATGGGCATGGTCAAAGAATCACCAGCAAAAGTGAGGAGCGACACTGAGGACCTGTCAATCAGGCTATGGGTGGAGATTCAGCAGCCAAAGAAAAGGACATATAGGAGCTTTCAATAAGGCTTAGTGGTTGGAGAAAATCCAGCAGGGAGGAGGGACAATGAGGAGCTGTTGATCATACTAGACAGGAGAGGATTCAGCAAAAGGGACGCTGAAGACTTGTCAATCAGGCTTTGGGTGGAGATTCAGCAGCCAAAGAAATGGATATAGAGGAGCCTTCAATTAGGAAGCGATCGCGTTAGGAAAGGACTGTTAGTGCACATGATCGACCACTGCTCATATTCACAAGGGGGTCTTCAGAGTTCTACTATGAGGATCGGTAGGTGTCCCAGAGGGTTGGCCATTGACGATCAGTAAGTTAAAGTTCAAACTTGAGAATAAATAACCCTTTAATAATGTTCCATTTGTATTGTGAAAGGTGGCAACAGGTTCACTTTGAGGCAATTGAGAGAGCATCACATTTTGTCATCAAAATTATGTACACCATTAGAGAAAACCAATAAACCCCATTATCGTCATTGGGACCTGCTGGTGTCTGTTGTGTGCCAGATTTGGCAGTGCTGGTAATTTTGGTGTTCTGCTCTCATGATGGTACATAATATTGGAATAAAGGCTTTGTCTACATCTGCAGGAGAGGCTGTATTAGATAGAATACCGGACAAAGTGACAGAAATCTGAGTCACCCTATTGTATCCGTACTGTGATGGATTTGTCCCCTGCACGATTTTGTATTCCAATAAAGGAACAGAAAAATTGAATTAAAAAATGCAGATCCAGATACTGTATGTGACCCGCATTGGCCTCTCTTTGCAAAGGAAACATGCTGTCTAAAATGAAAGGGAGTCTGTCACCACCAAAATGCAACTTAAACAGCGCACACTCATATGGGGGACTTAACCCATATATACAAATCATAACTTTACTGTCTAAAACTGTCCCTCTGATGTCCAAAAAATGCTTTTTATTCCGTTATGCTAATCAAGGTACTCGGCGCACTCATGGTGTGACTAAGTACCTTCAGCACACTGTTCCACGTCCTGAATTTGGATACTGCTGGCTCCCTCTCTTGTGATGGACAGCTTGCCCAGAGTTGGCACTGCCTTAGAAGAAATCTGGTGCTAGTGTTCGCTCAGTATCCTCGATTGGAGCATGTACAGTGGAGAAAATAAGTATTTGACACACTGCCGATTTTTCCACCTACAAAGAATAGAGAGGTCTATAAATTTTATCATAGGTACACTTCAACTGTGAGAGACAAAATCTAAAAATAAAATCCACAGAACCACATTGTATGATTTTTAAATAATTAAATTGAATTTTATTGCATGAAATAAGTATTTGTTCACCAACCAACCAGCAAGAATGCTGGCTCTCACAGACCTGTTAGTTTTTCTTTAACCGCTTTACACCCAGGGGTGGTTTGCACGTTAATGACCGGGCCAATTTTACAATTCTGACCATTGTCCCTTTATGAGGTATTAACTCTGGAACGCTTCAATGGATCTTGGCGATTCTGAGAATGTTTTCTCGTGACATATTGTACTTCACTTTAGTGGTAAAATTTCTTCACTATAACTTGCGTTTATTTGTGTAAAAAATGGAAATTCTGTGAAAATTTGGAAAATTTTGCAATTTTCAAACTTTGAATTTTTATGCCCTTAAAACAGAGAAATATGTCACATAAAATTGTTAATAAATAATATTTCCCACATGTCTACTTTACATCAGCACAATTTTGGAAACAAATTTTTTTTTGTTATGACATTATAAGGGTTAAAAGTTGACCAGCGATTTCTCATTTTTACAACAAAATGTACAAAGCCATTTTTTTAGGGACCACCTCACATTTGAAGTCACTTTTAGGGGTCTATATGGCAGAAAATACCCAAAAGTGACACCATTCTAAAAACTGCACCCCTCATGCTGATCAAAACCACATTCAAGAAGTTTATTAACCCTCCAGGTGTTTCACAGCAGCAGAAGCAACGTGGAAGGAAAAAATTAACATTTAACTTTTTAGTCACAAAAATGATCTTTTAGAAACAATTTTTTTTTATTTTCCCAAGGGTAAAAGTAGAAAGTGGACCCCAAAAGTTGTTTTCCAATTTGTCCTGAGTACGCTGATACCCTATATGTGGGGGGAGGACCACTGTTTGGGCGCACGACAGGGCTTGGAAGGGTATGAGCGTCGTTTGACTTTTTCAACCTAAAATTGGCTGGAATTGAGATCGGATGCCATGTTGCATTTGACGAGCCGCTGATGTGCCTAAACAGTGAAAACCCCCCACAAGTGACCCCATTTTGAAAACTAGACCCCCTAAGGAACTTATCTAGATGTGTGGTGAGCACTTTGAACCCCAGGGGTTTCACAGGAGTTTATAACGCCCGGGCGTGAAAATAAAAAATCATTTTTTCCACAAACATAATCGTTTAGTCCCCAATTTTTTAATTTTCCCAAGGGTAACAGGAGAAATTGGACCCCAAAAGTTGTTGTCCAATTTGTCCTGAGTTCGCTGATATCCTATATGTGTGTGTGTGGGGGACCACTGTTTGGGTGCACGGCAGGGTTCGGAAGGGAAGCAGCGCCGTTTGACTTTTTCAACCTAAAATTGTCTGGAATTCGGATTGGACGCCATTGTTGCATTTGACGAGCCCCTGATGTGCCTAAACAGTGGAAACCCCAATTTTTGAAAATTAGACCCCTAAGGAACTTATCTAGATGTGTGGTGAGCACTTTGAACCCCAGGGGTTTCACAGGAGTTTATAACGCCCGGGCGTAAAAATAAAAAATCATATTTTTTTCACAAACATGATTGTTTAGTCCCCAATTTTTTAATTTTCCCAAGGGTAACAGAAGAAATTAGACCCCAAAAGTTGTTGTCCAATTTGTCCTGAGTATGCTGATATCCTATATGTGTGTGTGTGTGGGGGGACCACTGTTTGGGCGCATGGCAGGGCTCGGAAGGGAAGCAGCGCACTTTGACTTTTTCAACCTAAAATTGGCTGGAATTCAGGTCGGACGCCATGTTGCGTTTGACGAGCCCCTGATGTGCCTAAACAGTGGAAACCCCCCACATGTGACCCCATTTTGGAAACTAGTCCCCCTAAGGAACTAGATGTGTGGTGAGAATTTTGAACTCTCAAGTGTTTCACTAAAGTTTATAATGCTCGGGCGTGAAAATAAAAAATCCTATTTTTTGCCCACAAAAATGATCTTTTAGTCCCCAGTGGTAACAGGAGAAATTGGACCCCAAAAGTTGTCCAATTTGTCCTGAGTATGCTGGTACCCCATATGTGGGAGAAAACTACTGTTTGGGCACACATTGGGGCTCAGAAGGGAAGTAGTGTCGTTTTGGAATGCAGACTTTGATGGAATGGTCTGCGGGCGTCATGTTCCGTTTACAGAGCCACTGATGTGCCTAAACAGTAGAACCCCCCACAAGTGACCCCATTTTGGAAACTAGACCCCCTAAGGAATTTATCTAGATGTCTTGTGAGAACTTTGAACCCCCAAGTGTTTCACCAAAGTTTATAATGCCTCGGCATGAAAATAAAAAATCCTATTTTTTGCCCACAACAATGATCTTTTAGTCTCCAATTTTTAATTTTCCAAAGGGTAACAGGAGAAATTGGACACCAAAAGTTGTCCAATTTGTCCTGAGTACGTTGGTACCCCATATGTGGAAAAAAACTGTTTGGGCACACGTCGGTGCTCGGAAGAGAGTGACGTTTTGGAATGCAGACTTTGATGGAATGGTCTGTGGGCGTCAATTTCCGTTTGCAGAGCCCCTGATGTGCCTAAACAGTAAAAATAAAAAACACAAGTGACATCGTTTTGGAAACTAGACCCCCAAGGAACTTATCTAGATGTGCCCCATTTCTGGAACTAATCTACGGTTTCCTGTAAAGTAAATTAATAGTGCATGGAGGTGTGGTACAATTTGAAGCAATCCTTCATACACAGGCCAGGGTTTTCGGGGAAGGTGTCGCATTGATAAATGGTGTCTTTGCGTATTCCCTTTTTGTAAGACACTCGGCACTTTTTGCGACTTACCTCTTTTTGCAGTTTGCGGGACCTCCCCTGGGAAATGTTGACCTGGTACAATACGAACACGTTCAGTTCTGGAAGTACTGGGGCCCGCTCCTTCCGGAGTGCCAAACATCAGGGCCTTAACCACTACCTCCTGGACCTGAAGGTAATACGTATCAGTGTGGTGTGCACATCGTGACAGCAGGAAAGTGTTGAGCATTGCCATTTGTACGATGTGCACGGCCAACTTTTTGTACCACACTTTGGCCTTTATCAAAGCATTGTATGGTTGGAGGAGTTGATCGGAGAGATCAACACCCCCCATGTTTTTGTTGTACCTCAGTACACAGGTCTGTTTGCTGACCTGTGTAGAGGTACCCCGTACAGTGCTGAGGGCGCTGCCATCACCGTGTATGGTGGTCAAGAGAAGGACATCTCTCTTGTCCTTGACCACCAGCAGGTGGCTGCTACATTGGGCTCTGCTCTCACCTTTTCTGAGCTTCTGCCCAAGTAGAGTCTTCGGGAGGCCTCTCTGATTTTTGCGGACTGTACCGGAGGCTGCGGTACTTCAAGCAGAGAGGGATTTGTAGAGTGGGACGCTGGTATAAAAGTTATCAGTGTAGAGGTGATAACCTTTATCCAGCAGTGGGTGCACCAAATCCCACACAATTTTCCCACTCACTCCCAGGACAGGAGGACACTCAGTGGATTCAATCCTGGTATCCTTTCCTTCGTACACTCTAAACCTGTGGGTGTACCCTGAGGTACTCTAACATTTTGTAGAGTTTGATTCCATACCTGGCCCTCTTACTGGGCAGGTATTGACGGAATCCGAGCCTTCCCTTAAAATGGACTAAGGACTCATCCACGCAGATGTCCCTTATGTACATTTCAGCAAACTTGGGGTCATCTTGTGCGAGACACTGTGCATTATCGGTATAATGCAGGAATTTGTGGATGGCCTGAAAATGCGTCCGGACCATGACCATTCGGTACACTGGTGTGTTATATAAAATATCAACACTCCAATATTGCAGAAGTTCTGGCTTCTTCAGGCTCCCCATATGGAGGACCAGGCCCCAAAACTGCATCATTTCAACTGCGTCTACAGGAGACCAGTTAGAATATGATGAACCGGGGTTTTGTTCCAAAAGTTGACGAGCGTACAAATTAGTTTGCTCCACCCTGAGGTTAATAAAATCCTCAGAGAAAAAAACTTTGAAAAAGTTAATTTCTGCGAGGCCGGTGGTGTCAAACCTGATTCCTGATTCTGCCACAAAATCAGGAATCAGTGGCTCGTAATTTTCGGGGGTCGAGGTCCACACAGTGAAAAAGAAAAATGGAAAACAGCCGGCACGAGGTCTGATAAGTGAACTGCATCACTTATTAAAATTCGGTGGCTGCTAAATGTGCACATGGAGGCGGCGCAAAGGGGGTGGAGGGGGGTAAAAAGAGGAGGAAGGCGGGATTGGGGTGGATGAAGAGAGATCGGGAAGGGATCAATATTTACGGATTTAGTCAGGTGGCACAAAGGGGGGTAAATAAAATGGAAAACGGCAGGCCCGAGCTCTAGGGAGAGAACTGCTTCACTTATCAAAGTTTGGTGGCTGCGGGATGTGTGTACGGAGTTGGTGCAAATGGGACTGAGTAAAAAAAGTGAGCACGAGTGTTGATTGGTGAACTGTCACCAATCAACGCTCGGCGGCTGTACAAAGGTGGGTGGAGGGGGGTACAAAGAGGGGGATGGGGGTGGATGAAGAGAGATTGGGCAGGGATCAACAGTTAGGGTTGTAGTCAGGTGGTGCAAAGGGGGGGGTAAAAAAATGGAAAATGTGCGCAAAGAGGGGTGGAGGCGGTAAAAAGAGGGGGAAGAGGGGATTGGGGTGGATGAAGAGAGATCGGGCAGGGATCAACAGTTAAGGTTGTAGTTAGGTGGCGCAAAGGGGGTTAAAAAATGGAAAACGGCAGGCACAAGCTGATAAGTGAACTGCGTCACCAATCAACGCTCGGCGGCTGCTAAATGTGCGCATGGAGGCGGCACAAAGGGGGGGTGGGGGGAGAGGGGAAGAAGATAGATTGGGCAGGGATCAGGTAACACAGTTGAACTGTGTCTGTTCTTTTTTGTCTTCTTTCTTCAGCAGGGATTGGGGTGCTACAGGCTGCTGTGGCACCACAAGTCCCAGCACAGGAAGAGCTCTGGCGGTGTGACCGCTCTGCAGGAATCCTTAGCTATGTGTGAGGACCCCTTCAGTGTGGTCACACAGGTCACATGCAGGTGACAGGTCACAGAGAGGTCACACCGCTGCTGTGACCTGTCATTGGTGGGATCGAATGACTACATTGATCCCACCAATCAGAGCTTTCCCTGGTGACCTTGCAACAGCCTAGGATCGGAGCTCACAGCTCCGATTCCTAGACAGGTCACCAGCAGGGTTCAGCGCGGTCACAGCGTGACCGCAGCTGTGCCCTGTGATTGGCGCGTTTGACGATGACATCGATCATGCCAATCAGCTCCTGCAGGCCCTACTGGGCCTGTACTAGGCTCTGGCCTAGGATCGGTGCTATTACAGCACCGATCCAGGCCGGTACCGGCAGGGCACAGAGCGGTAATACCGCTGCTGTGCCCTGCGACTGATGCGATCGGCGATCGCACCAATCTGGAATCTGGGGGCTTTTTGTCAGGCACCGGCCTAGGATCGAGTACATCGGAACTCGATCCTAGCCTAGGACCTCATTGTTTCATCCGCTCTCATTGGCTGAAACAATGATGTGATTGGCTGTTCGGAATTGAACAGCTATTCACAGCGCTCGGGGGGCCGGACCAGGAAGGAGACAGCCCGGGATCCCGACACCATCTTCCTAAAGGTAAGATGGCATTGGAATTTTAATGCGATCCCAGAATAGTATGTCCAATGTAACAAAGGCGTTAAGAAGCCCTCCTACTCTGCGATCATTACTTGTATTAATTGCACCTTTTTTAACCCGTTACCTGTATATAAGACACCTGTCCTCACACTTAATCACACTTCAACCTATCCATCATGGACAAGTCCAAAGAGCTGTCTAAGGCTACAAGGGACAAAATTGCAGACTTGCACAAGGCTGGGATGGGCTACAGGACAATAGGCAAGCAGCTTGGTGAGAAGGCAACAATTGTTTTCACAATTATTAGAAAATGGAAGAAACACAAGATGACTGTCAATTTTCCTCGGTTTAGGGCTCCATGCACGATCTCACCACGTGTGGTAAGGAAGATTCTAAGAAAAGTCACAAATCAGCTAAAAACTACACAGGAAGACCTAGTCAATGACCTGAAGAGAGCTGGGACCACAGTCTCAAACAGTTAATAACACACTACACCATCATGGATTAAAATCCTGCAGGGAACGCAAGGTCCCTGTCCCCCTGCTCACGCCAGCACATGTCCAGGCCCATTTGAAGTTCGCCAATGATAACCTAGATGATCCAGAGAAGGCATGGGACGAGGTCATGTGGTCAGATGACACCAAATTAGAACTTTTTGGTATCAACTCCACTTTCCGTGTTTAGAGGAAGAAGGATGAGTACAATCTCAAGAACACTGTCCCAACCGTGAAGCATGGTGGTGAAAACATCATACTTTGGGGGTGCTTTTCTGCAAAAGGGAATAGGATGACTGCACCATATTGAAGGGAGGATGGAGTCATTTATCCTGAGACTTTGGCCAACACACTCCTTCCTCAGTAAGAGCATTGAAGATAGATCCTGCCTGGGTCTTCCAGCATGACAGTGACCCAAAACACAGCCAGGGCAACTAAGGAGTGGCTCCATAAGAAGCATTCCAAGGTCCTAGAGTGGCCTAGCCAGTCTCCAGACCTGAATCCAATAGAAATTCTTTGGATGGAGCTCAAACTCGATGTTGCTCAGCGGCGGCTTTGAAACCTGAAAGGTTTGGAGAAGATCTGTATGGAGGAGTGGGCCAAAATCCCTGCTGCAGTGTGTGCAAATTTGGTCAAGAACTACAGGAAACATCTGACCTCTGTAATTGCAAACAAAGGTTTCTGTACCAAACATTAAGGTCTGTTTTTCTATTGTATCAACTACTTATTTCATACAATAAAATGCAAATGAATTATGTAAAAATCATACAATGTGATTTTCTGGGTTTTTTTAAGATTCTGTCTCTCACAATTGAAGTGAACTTACGATAAAAATTCAAGACCTCTACATTCTTTGTAGGTGGGAAAACGTGCAAAATTGGCAGTGTATCAAATACTTATTTTCCCAACTGTATGTTCACTGCTCTCTCCTCTCTTCTGAAGCCACTCTACTATTAAAGCATGTGGCCACAGCAGACAAGAGAGCTGTGTGTGATACCCCTGATCTTGGAATTCTGACAGTGAGAGACCGCAAACAATAGCTTTCGAATAAGACAGAGCCAGCTCTGGGCAAGTCAGTGCCGTCAATCACCAGAGAAGGAGGAGGTGGTATCCAAATTCAGGGGGCAAAACGGTTCACTGAAGTGGATTGGCCACACCAAACTTGCAACAAGCACCCTGATTAGCATATGGGAAAAGGAGAGCTTTTTTGCACAATAGAGGGACACGTTTATACAGTAAAGGTAGGTTTTGTAAAGGGGTTAAGTGCCCCGTATAACTATGTGCTTAGCTTAAATTGTGTTTTGGCGGTGACAGAATCCCTTTAAAACCAATTGACTGAAAAGGGGTTCCCCACTACAATGATATTAATGATCCATCACAAAAAAGTTGCCTATAGATCAGGGAACAATTAAATGTATAACATAAAACTCCCTTAACATCCTAATATATATTGGATGCATTAAAATATTAAAATATGCATTAAAAAATACAAAGCCCAAATAAACACAGACACAAATTACCAAAGTAGCATACCCCCAAATTAGGATGAGCTGGCACAATGCAAATAAAAAGTGCCTGGCTAAAAAATAGGTTGATCACCAGAGAGCTACCTATATCCCTATGTATTAGACCCTAATTAATACATATATACTAAAGGGGGTTTTACACATAGCGATATCGCTAGCAATATCGCTAAAGCGTCACCGATTTTGTGACGTTATAGCGATATTGCTAGCGATATCGCTGTATGATACTTACCACAGACCGGCTCCCCCGCTGTCCATCGCTGATCGCGCGAGATCGGCTGGCTCCATTTCTCGTCGGGCGCTTCCTGCTGGCGCCGACGAGCGATGCGTGGATGCGGGCGGGAGGACGTCAGGATCGCCGCGTCTGAAAGGTAAGTATCGTCCGCTGTATCGCTGCTACGTCGCTGTGAGATCTGCCTGTTTGGCAGCTCACTAACGATCATTTAGCGATGCACCAGCGATCCTGACCGCGTCATATTGTGGTCGGGATCGCTGGTGCATCGCTAAATGTAAAAGGGCCTTTACCTGTGGAGGTTGGCACCTTAGAGTGATAGCGACAATGGTTGACAATGCTGGGCTTGTTACTCTATCAAGATGTGATTATTATCAACCTGCTGAGGAAACTTTTGATGGAGAAACATGTTGAGGCAATAACAATAGCGTCATATGGATAAAGTACTAGTGATGAGCGAGTGTGCTCGTTACTCAAGTTTTCCGAGCATGCTCGGGTGTTCTCTGAGTATTTTGGCCTGCTCGTAGATGATGTTTGTGTCTCCGCAGCTGCATGATTTGTGGCTGCTAGACAGCCTGAATACATGTGAGGATTCCCTAATAAACAGCCAATCCCTGCATGTGTTCAGGTTGCCTAGCAGCTGCAAATCATGCAGCTGAGGCGACAAACTAAATCTACAAAGTGTCAAAACTAAAGGAACACAAAGAGCGCAATAGGGTCTTATCCGGGTTAATGCTGGAAAAGTAATTTAGATTATACTCACCCTTTTTAGGAGAGGTTCAAGCATGTAGGATCAGTAATCTGCTTGCTGCACGTCCAAAGGTCAGCTCTGTGACCGCTTACACATCAGATTTTGGAATAAATTCTCGGACTTTTGTGCGCTACCAGATAAATTCACCAATCCAATATTTAGGAGAAAGATTAATCCATTTATTTCCCAACGCGTTTCGAAATGTATACCATTTCTTCATCAGGGGATGACAATATATGATCAAACAGAACCTATATAATGATTGGGGCTGGACCGAGATCTCGGTCCAGCCCCAATCATTATATAGGTTCTGTTTGATCATATATTGTCATCCCCTGATGAAGAAATGGTATACATTTCGAAACGCGTTGGGAATAAATGGATTAATCTTTCTCCTAAATATTGGATTGGTGAATTTATCTGGTAGCGCACAAAAGTCCGAGAATTTATTCCAAAATCTGAAAACTAAATCTACAAGCACGTCCAAGATACTCGGAGATTACCTGAGCATGCTCGGAAAACTTGAGTAACTAGCACACTCACTCATTACTAATAGGTACCTTTTTTTCTGTTTAGCTCTATGTACCTGCCTGCACTATTATTAGTTATATGGTTCTTAATCATATTACACCATTTATCTATGGGGTATCCTAGGGCTAGTCGACAAGAAGCATTACTATAGGGTGACATCCTTTGTGGGTAGCCAGGTATATATCAATTAGAGTCTAATACATAGGGATAATTAGCCCTCTATTGATTGACCTATTTTTTTAGCAAGGCACTTTTTTGCCAGCTTATCCTGATTTGGGGGTGTCCCCCTTTGGTAATTTGTTTGTCTGTGTTTATTTGTTGTTTTTTTATGCATATCAATAAATATTAGAATTTTAAGGGGATATTGATGAGGATAAGGATATCAGAGCAGTGGAGGACCAACACATAACTCCCCAACCAATCAGCTGTTACCATAAATGGTGCACGGAGCGGACCACCACCACCGGGTCATACTTTTTATTGGCCACTCACAGGTACTACAGATCAGTTCCTAATATTTAAAGATGAGCTGATTTTCAATATCCAGGGGGTGCTGGATCCTACCGGTATATGGTTGATTTATCCTAAGATAGGTCATCAATATAAGTGTAGTTAGTTTGAGGCCACCTTTATGTTCTACGGGTCAGTGTGGTGAGCATGCTCAGTGCCTTGAAGTGCAAGAAAGGAGAATAATGTGAGCACTGTACATCATCGACAGTACGGTGAGCATGCTTGGCGTCATGTACCTTGGTCACGGTGCTACAAGGGGGAGAAAGGATGCTGTCATCTGGAAACTACTCCCAAGAACAAGTCCTTCTGTAATGATCAGACTGAGCATCATTTGTGATTTAATATTCATTATTAAACATGACAAGGACATGGATTCCATTCTCCACAAAGAGGAAATAAAAAAAACAGAGCAGCCGAAGAGCCCCGAACACGTCTGACCAACGCGAACACGTGTGACACATATTGCATATATTGATGATAACAGTCCCGTCACAAGACACTCTCTCCCTCCACGTTATTGGCTACAAGGGTCTCATTTCCAGCTCGGCTCTGCACTACAAAGGACGAGTCCATGTTCTCCGGAGGATGTAGGACCACACATCATGGGACTTAAAAACAACCAGAAATTGAACTTTTCACATTAAAGAAATGAAATTCACTCGATTGTTGCCAGAAAACCACTCTGTAGTTGCTGGTGTGACCCCAGACTTCACATGTTATCACTTAGTGCTGTGTACATCCACAACACATGCCCCAAGGTGCCTCGTGTGCCTGTGTCAGTGGCCAAACACATGCCCGTGATTCACTGGAACTATTGAAATCAATGCGGCATGGGGAGCCCTGTGCCTTGGGATGTTGTGGCTCCACTGTGAGGCAGGACAGGACTTCTCCACTGCAGGCCTCTACATTGTAGACTAAAGTCTTGGCCCCATTCCCAGGTTCCACCAGGGGCCCTCAATATGTAACGAAAAATGCAGCAGCAGTTGGATATCGTCTATCTGGTCTCCGCTGTGTGTGCATTGTGACTGCAGACATTAAACGATTTCTTAACATCACCTCACGAGGAAACAGAAAACATCACATATGTCTGCGGCCATGTTGGCAACACATTGTAACGACTCACATCGCAGTTTTTATATTCTTTATATATAGATTATGTAAAATAAAATTTGAATGACTATGTAAAAAAATAAATCTTTTGTTACCTCGGCTGCGAGAACTGAAATATGATGATCTTCAAGGGATTTGGTGCCACTTGTCTACTTTGTGTGACTGTTGGCCGCACCTCATCATCCTCTAGGTGACCTCTGGCCTTTTAGGTGACTATTGGCTCAGTTTCTCCATCCTCTATGTGACCTGTGACCACTGTCCCTCAGTTCCCTTTGAGACAACTTACAATACAATACTTACAACACTCTTTGGCCGCCATTAGTTCCGACTTGTCTGTGTGACAACTGGAGCCCCTCTGTGTAACCACTGATTCCACCCTCCTTATTATTAGTCTCAAATCCTCTCCCTCCAGCTGGTTTCCTGCTGGACCACTGACACTTCCTCTGTGACCATTAATTCTGTCCTTACACCTTCATTTTCTGTGTGAATGCTGGCCCTGCCCGTCACCTTTGTGTGACCATTAGTACCTTTTGTATATTTTCTCTGACCACAAACATCTTTCTTCTGCGTGATCAGTAGACCTTGGTCTTTCTACTGGTCTTGCCCCTCACTGGTTTGCATGCTTTGGTTGTGTGTGCAGGACTCCCCGGGGAGTTGGTCAGTCGCTATGTACTTTATGGCTTCGATACAGACTCCTGTTAAGAATTTCATGGTCACCTTCGAGTAGTAGCCACATTGGAATAGTTCCATATTCTGCAAACATGGAACCTTCCTTCTGCTTTACTTACCCTTCACTGATCTTAGTCAGGGTCAAGACAGTGGTAGGTGGAATAGGTGTGCAATTGGGGTGGATGTTTTATTTGTACAGCCGATCGTACGCTGGTAAAGCTGTAGGTATGGGTATATAGTGAGACTGGCCGATAATGAGCCCAACGAGTATTCACAAGAACACTCGATTCTGATCACTGGGATGCCAGAGATTTGCCAATTAATTAGCAAAATGTTTGTTTGTTGATTTATTGCATCTTAAATGCAGCCTAGATGATTATGGTTGATGTCCCGAGTAATTAGGAATGTGCTGCCATTCGCCCCCAGTTTACATTGTCGATTGCTGCTCATCATGGATGAAAACCTGTCTGTGTAATCTACACCAAAAAGGGTCTATGAATAGTATTGTGAGTGCAGCTCTAAATGTGACTAGAGCATAAGATATGATGTAAGAGCAGAACTGTGATTGCATCCCTGGTTATAACTCACTAGCTATTGAACCCGTTCTACGCCGGGTGGCGAGCATTTATATTGGTATATGGTCTCCATCCTGGTATGTGCTGCTTCCATCCTGCGCCCTAATCTTGTCATGTGCTGCTACCATCTTGCACCCCCATCCTGTCATTTGCTGCTCCCTTCCTGCGCCCCTTCCTGTCATGTGCAGCCCCTATCCTGCTCCCTCATCCTGCTTTGTGCGCCTCCATCTTTGTCATGTGCTACTCTTTTCCTGTGCCCTCATCCTGTCATGTGCTCCCATCCTGCGCCCCAATCCTGTAATGTCGCCCCCATTCTGTAATGTGCTGCACCCATTCTGCGTCCCCATTCTGTCAAGTGCTGCTACCATCCTGCATCCCCATCCTGACATATGGTGCTTACATCCTGTCATGTGCTGCTCCCATCCTGCGCCCCCATCCTGTCATGTGCTGCTCCCATCCTGCACCCCCATCCTGTCATGTGCTGCTCCCATCCTGCGCCCCCATCCTGTCATGTGCTGCTCCCATCTCGCGCCCCCATTCTGTCATGTGCTGCTCCCATCCTGCACCCCCATCCTGTCATGTGCTGCTCCTATCCCGCTCTGTCATTTGTTGTGCTGGAGATCGTGGTATGTGTTCAGTGCTTACCACTATCTCCTGGGCCACAATCCTCATCCCTGGATGCGGGGTCCAGGGGTCCAGACTGCGCAGGCGCGACGCGCTTGCGCAGTCTATAAAGGTTTCGGACAAAGTGACGCTCCTAGCATTATATTATAGATGTAGGGCACCTTGATTGCTCAGTGGTTAGCGCTACAAAGATACAGCCATAACCACCAGTCCTTGCAGCTCTGGGGTCCTGGGTTCAAATCCCACCAAGGACAACATCTGCAAGCTGCAAGGAGTTGTTCTCCCTGTGTTTGCGTGGGCTTCCTCTCACACTCAAAAATATGTAATTTACATTGTGAGCCCTAATGTTGATTCCTATACAGCGATGTTGAATCAATGGCGCTATATAAGCGAATAAATTAATGTAAAGGGCTCACTTAGACCAGCCGATAATCGGGAGTTAGTGCTTGTTTGCCAATTTATCGGCTTGTATCAGATGCCAACACACGATGAATGAGCAAACTGCTTATTCATTGGGTGACTGGATCGTTCTCGTCAGCAATAAAATCATCGTTATGTGTAAATAGGGAATGTGCTGCCTATGACATCACAATGGTAGGTTAGGATCACATGAGTGTATATTCTCTCATCAGAGAGAATTGGGTTGACTATGTCAATCACACACTGATGAGAGTGTGATCCAATTTTCTTGGATGAGGAGAAAATGAGAAAGAAAAAATTCTCCATCTTATCTATTCTGACAGTCAGTGAAAATTGTACTGTATTCAGATGTCATCTGGATGTAGTCTGATATTTTCCACAGACTCATTGACTTGCATGGCTGAGTGCAATTCCAATATCGGATCAAAGTTGGGTATGCTGCAATTTTTTTGGGACATCATTGGTCAGAGTGCAAACCAATGTTTTGTCTGATTGCACTTGGACCAAGAATACGATCATGTGCATGAGCCAGCATTATGAGTGCAGCACTGGAGGATAGCGAAAGTAGTTGAGTGTATGGTAAGTAAAGCAGAGGATTTTGTTACATGTAGGTCATCATATCTAGTTCTGAGAAGTGCCAGAATTTTAGAATATTTGGTTGCCTATATGTCCCAAGATTTCCTATACTGGTGGCTCACTGGCACTTGGTGATTGCCACTTATGGATGTGACTGTCCTTCAGAAAACTAGAACTAATGATAAGATTTCTGTGTGCTTTGTGTAAGAGATCTCTCTACTTATTACATAGACAGAGCTAGAGGTGGATAAGGAGGCAGGTGGTCTCTTCCAGGAAATCTCTATCATCATTACCTAGAGAGCACCATACATCCACAGGCGGGGGCCAAGAGGTGGGGGGAAGTGGGTCTGTACTGGTCATTGGAATAATTTAAAATGGTAGAAAACTAAAGGAGTGAATTTGAGAGCCGCAAAACCCACTGTACAATAGCAGCACAAGGGCCCCAGAGTAATGGGTGAGACGTCGGGGGCCACTCTTAGCAGTCATTCCTTACAAAAGAACATAGAGGCACAAATGAAGGGGACTATTACTTAAAGTGCTGCGGCTCCAGCTCCTCCAGCCGACAGTGTGCAAAAAATGAGAAAAAGAAAGACATCCCTAGATATGAAGGACCCGTGCAGCTACAGCTGTAGAAAACGTGACGAGGACCCTCCGCTCTAGAACACACAGGTTCTAGAACATTCCACTAGAAATGCTGAATGATAGTAACAGCAGGAGCAAGAGCAATGCTCAGTACAATCTCCTACCAGTGACGACAACTGTTACAACGCACTATGAGTGAGCTTGAAAGACAGCGGAGGAGCTCAGCCATGTGCTCCCCATAAATGTGGTGTCCACTGACCACAATGAGATGTTTCAATAACAGGTCCCTTCACCATGAATGAACGCAGTGTATACAATGACATAAAGAGCAGGACATCTTAACTAGGGTATTTTTGGTCACAATGGCTTTCAAGAAAGAAGTTCAGTAAAGGAGATCAAATCAATAAGAATTGTCAGTGCCATCTCCAGCATGGTGCAGACCAGCCATCAGTCAGTGTGAAAGGAGGCCATGCAGAAGCTCATGGTGCATGTATGAACATTCCTGCCTGTGTCACATCCGGGGCTCGTGTGTGTGTGAACGTCCACCTCCACCTGGTAACACATGGACCTCTGGTGAAATATGGTTGTCCATCTTGACAGGCTCCATATTCCCCCTGTTACTTCCAGTAATCCCTTCTGAAGAGTAAATGCAGTTGTGTCCTAGGAACCGTGATGAAGTTGCAAGAGCAACGCTCTCGAGGTGATTCTTTTCTGTTCTGTGAAGGGTCTCCCTTTGTTTTCGATGACCACTATTTGTTATGTTAAATTTTGGGCTCATAGTGCCCAGCAACTGTTTGGAGGGACAAGAATCTAAGCCATCAAGCAGCTGACCCTCGTCATCTGTGTCAGCATCTATGTACTTATTTACATTAGCATCATGAAAAGTGAAAGCTATTGCCATGTGTTTTTCAGGAGACCTGGACGGCGTTCTTGCACTAGCCGTTGTGTACTGAGACGTTTCAGGACTACGAATGGACTGCTCAGAGAAGTAAGTGCTATCTAACTTTCCCTGCCCCAGTCTGTGCTCAGAAGGGCTCATTATGTTCGGTGCAGGTACTAATGTCCGCGTGTCACCTTCCAAAAAGTTGACCTTCAAAGATCTTAGCATGAGGGGGTTTTTCATTTTGACCAGACTTTTTGGACTTTCTAAAATATATGCCGAATGGCGATTCCTCTCAGCCCTTGGGCTGATTTGAGTGAAGCTTTCACCACTGATATCCATGGAGAGTGGCCGATCACTAGGTGTGTCTTGTCCTGAATTTATGTTTGTTTTATACGGCAAAACTGCCATTGGACTGTGTGAAAACCTACTAGATTCTGGAAAGTCAGCAGTGCAACTTATAAAGCTGTCTATGCTGGACATGCTCCTCATATCAACGATGCCCTCCTTGTGAGTGGTTAGCAGTGGTATAGGTGGGCAAGGGATGTGTCTCATTTCCAGCTCTTCTGCCTTTTTTCCAGACTGGTTGGAGTCTTTGGAGTTGAGAACTGGTTGTGACTGAGTTTTTGCCATTTTGTTGTAAATATCCTCCAACTGCTGAACATTGAGATGTTGTGGACTGGAACAAGAGCGAGTCTTTTCTGGAGAGCCTTGTTCTTTTGTATCAAAAGACTTGTTAGAACTTGTTTCGGATAGGGTTCTCTTTGTCCATTTCCACTTGCTGGGGGATAAATGGTTATCCTGCACCTTCTCTTTCTTTCCGGTCTCATCTTCATTCTTTTCAACCACTACATCCATCAGTTCTATGCTGCGGGCAAAGGCATCTTTCATGTTCATGGAAACGATGCTGCCGTTGCGCTTAGCCCTTTCCAGAGCTTCTCGACGTTTAATGGCTTTTTCCTGACGTTTCTGTTCTTTGTAGAACTCTGAGAAATTATTTACAATGATGGGAATAGGAAGGGCGATCACCAGCACACCAGCAATGCAACACAACCCGCCAACTATCTTACCCAGCAGAGTTTTGGGGTAGATATCGCCATAGCCCACTGTAGTCATGGTGATGGTAGCCCACCAGAAGGATGCCGGGATGCTTTTGAATTTTGTATCGTCTTCATCCTTTTCTGCAAAGAAAACCAAACTAGAAAAGATCATGATTCCCATAGCTAAGAACAGAATGAGAAGCCCAAGTTCATTGTAGCTCCTTCGTAATGTGAACCCTAAAGACTGTAGCCCCGTTGAATGTCTGGCCAGTTTCAGGATTCGTAGTATCCTCATGATGCGGAAAATTTGGACCACCCGTCTCACATTCTGGAACTGAAGTACACTTTTGTTTGATTCTGTGAGAAATATTGTGACATAGTATGGGAGGATTGCTAACAGGTCAATGACATTAAGTGGTCCCTTAAAAAACTTCCATTTGTTAGGCGACGACAGAAATCTCAGCAAGTACTCCATTGTAAACCAAGCGATACAGACTGCTTCCACATGTGCCAACTGGGGGTTGTCTGTCGTTTGTCCAAACTCATCGATACCTTGTAGATCTGGAAGGGTATTTAGTGACAAGGCAATTGTAGATAAGACGATGAATAAGATAGAAATGATTGCCAATATCTGCAAGAAAAACAGAGAAGAACAGATTAGTCATAATTTGTTTTAGTAAATTGGACACAGTGTGAAATGATGACTAAAGGGATGGACGAGCATATGAACCAATGACTGCATGAACTAACAAGCTTATAAACTGACGAGTACATGAACTGGAAAAGCAAGTAAGCCGGTAAGTGTGTGAACTAATGGATGTATGAACTTATTATGACAATAGGAAGAGCAGAACATATGAAGAGCAGAACACATGAACTGATAACTAGTAATAAGTGGGTTTATGTACTGATAAATGTCAGAACTGTCAGGCATATGAACAAGTCAATGTATAAACATATTGTGTGAACAGAAAATTGGGTGAAATTATTGACTATTGGATCTGACAGGAGTAGGAACAAAAAAGACAGCTGGAGCTGAGGGGTGTATGAACTCATATCTTTTGGAATTGATGGATATATTAACTTATTTCTGTTTGTACGGATTGTGGTGTATTAACTGATATCTGTTGGAACTTGTAAGTGTATGAGCTGATGATTGTTACAACTCACAGGTGTACAATATATCTTTTGGTACTGGTGGGTGTAGGAACTAATATCTTTTGAAACTTATGTGTATATGAACTGATGACTGCTGGAACTTATGGATCTATGAGCTAATGATTGTTGGAACTTATGGATGTATGAGCTGATGATTGTTGGAACTTATAGGTGTATGAGCTAATGATTGTTGGAACTTATAAGTGTATGAGCTGATGATTGTTGGAACTTATGGGTATGTGAACTGATATCTGTTAAAATTGAGGGATGTATGAGCTGATATCTGTTGGAACTAATGGGTGTGTGAATTGAGATCTGTTGCGATTGATGGGTGTGTGAACTTATTTCTGTTGGATCTGATGTGTGCATGAACTAAAGACTGTTGGAACTGAAGGAGGTATGAAGAGATGACTGTTAGAACTGAAGAGTGTTTGGAAATGATGACTGTTGCAATCGATGGGTGTATGAACTGATAACTGTTGCAACCAAAGGGGGTATGAAGAGATGACTGTTAAAACTAGAGGGTCTATGAACTGAAGACTACTGGAACTGAAGTGTGTATGAACTGAATGGTGTTGAAACTGAAGGGTGCTTGAAACTGATGTCTGTTGCAGCGATGGATCAATGACCTGATAACTGCTGCTACTGACAGGTGCATTAACTGGTGATTTAAAATTGAAAGGTGTATGAAGTGATCAGTGTATAAACTTATAATTATACATTTGAAAAGAGGGATTAAAACTTTAACCATATGTACACCAAGGAAACTCCTCCCCCCTCCCCCCACACCAAATTTCTCAGTTATTTTCTGGTCACTGTATTATTGTTAATGGAACTCTCTCTCCCACATCAATCTTACATGATAAACCACCATAGGGATCTTTAGACTTGATCATGTTATTTTTGTTCCCCGTGGTGGACATTAATTATAAAATGCTTACATGTGCCTGAAAACTGACATATTAAGGTCATGGAGCGGACAGGTGTGAGCTACTCTGCTCTCTACAGGAGCACAGTAAACATTACACCTATGTCATGTCGATAAGTGATTAATCAAACGGGGTGGGGTGGTCACTGTACAACCTTGTGAACAAGCATGTGGCCTTCAATGCAAGGGAAGCCTGTGAGTTCTGGGCACTCCTAGCCTCCAGTTATGTAAGCCCTGCATCGGCAGATTATAACGTTAAAGGGGTTGTCTAGATTAGAAAACCCATTTGCAAATACCTTATTAGGAGGTGTTCCTTGGTTCAGGATCCTCATCCTCTGGCCAGAGGAGGCATAAAGACTGTCTCCCTCTCTGGAGGACTTGTCTTGTTCTGCATCACACACAGCTAATTGCACACTTCAGTTCTCCTGTCCTAGCGCTGCTGGGAAACTAAACATTTGTTGCCATTTTTCCCCACAGATTGCAGCCAACCACTGGACAGTTCAGGGGGAATAGTTATTATGATTAGCAAGGAACCATTTTAACACACAGCGATTGTCCCAAGTAGAGAACATTTTATAATCTTGCCTAGGTGTGCCACCACCTCTCCACAGGATCCATGTTCAGCGAAGGTCGTAGCTGCCCATCTACCTCTAGCAATTACTGAAGCAAGCTGGCACAACATGGAGCAATTTTCATGTTTCCACCCATAGAAAGTGGTTTCTCAGCTCTATCGGTTGCCCATGACTGGACTTGTCACCTTGAGACGTGTGATGAAGACTTCTTAGATCTATGAGCATGAACTGAAGGCCTCATTATCCTGCAGCTTGTGGAATCTCTGCCCTTAAAGCTTCATTGTCACTTACACCTATAAGTAGAAAGATCACAATGATCTTCTTATCCCGGGAGTGGCGTCAATGCTGCTATATTCTGCCTCCTGTGCCGGGGATCTCATTTATCACTGGTCTGTATTACAGTCTTGGTGATCCGATTATCCCCCAAATACAAGTCAACTGGAGTCTTACTTCATTAGGGGCTACAAGCAAAAAATAGCAACTGCTGCTGTGGCAAATCTCTAGGACATATTTATTCATAGTTGCATGTTCACGTCACATTTTAAGTTCATGTTTAGCGTACATGCAGGGAAGATTAATGTCTTCATAAGGCTCCATTAGTTAGATGAAGGCCAAAGAGTGTTCCTGGCACATACGTTAAAGAGACTCTGTCACCTATTTTTTCGCCTATCAGCTGCCGGCACCGCCATCAGGGGCTTATCTACAACATTCTGTAATGCTGTAGATAAGCCACCAATGTAACCTGAAAGAGAAGAAAAACGAGTTATATTATACTCACCCAGGGGCGGTCTGGGTCCGGTTTTGGTCTGATTGGGTGAGTATAATATAACTCGTTTTTCTTCTCCTTCAGGTTACATCGGGGGCTTATCTACAGCATTACAGAATGCTGTAGATAAGCCCCTGATGGCGGTGTCGGCAGCTGATAGTCAAAACAATAGGTGACAGATTCCCTTTAATCTGATGCAAAATGACCAATGTGAATATAGCTTAAGATTTTCCATCTTGAGCAAAGTCAAAATAACTGGAGACCTAAGAGAATGCCACTTCCACCAAAGTCCACCTTTTGGGGCTCAGACCTCCACACTGTTTAACTAGAAGTCATTGGGATTTAATACATGTACGTGTAAATAAAACAAAAAGATCACACATTAGGCATTAAAATTGCTCGTTCTCATCCCAAAAGCAAGCCTACGTTGCTCCCATAAATGTCTTACAAGTGCCCCACAAAAGTGTAGGATATGCTGTGCGCTACTGATTTGCTGGATGTCCAGCTTTAGATATCACTGAAGACTTGGCTTTTCCGAGACCTCGCTGAACTGTCCACATACGCACAAGGCCCATAATCTGCTTTACCCGATGAAGCAGCCAGATGGCTCTGGCACCTCTTCTATTGTCAAGACACCAACGCAAAAAAAAAAAAAAATAGATTTGACCATGACCCTGCCATTCATGATCACCGTACATATGATGTCTACGTACAGAAGACAAGGAGCAGGAGAAGTCACTCACAATGCATCCCCAAAACAACCCGGATTAATCTGCACCAATCAAGGCCAGACATCCTCATAAAGGTAGCCAGCAAAGACTAGTACGTACAGGTATGGGCCGTCCTCTCCACACAGTGACCATTTCCGGTATCATGGTAGTCATTTGTTAACACTGCTTATGCCAGGACACGTGTCAGAACAAGCTGTTGTGAGGCACACGTTTCAGGTAGGAGATGTTCCCCGTAACACGTTGCATGTGTCCCCACCGTTGATTTGTGCTATATTGAATTTTCCAAAATAATCTGTCTCCCACCCACGAGCTACAGGGGATGGCGCTGGGACCTTTTCTCCAGTAGCCTCAGCAATTCCTTTGGCCCGCTTGCTCTGCAGAGCTCATTTTGTTGCTCAGCAGAGGACAGCTAAGGGTAAGTGTAATAGGATTGCAGTTGCTATATAGAGCCATGTAAGCCAGGAAGTGATCCCAGGGAAACAAAACCTTGTCCAGCAGTTGGATGTGGTCAACCCTGTACATATTTCGTTCTTGATACGAGACCGCACTTTCCACCACATAACCACACATAAATCACAATTCTAGTGTCTGGCAAAAAGTCAACGGATGTACGAGATCTGCAGCCTAATGCAACAGCACTAAATATCACCACCTGGCCAGGTCTGACTCCTCCATCACAGGGAAGATGACAGCTAAAGATGTCAACCAGTAATTAAGAAGTTTCCATCCTAAGGAGTCACTGAGGCTGCAGGAACAATCTTCTCATTCCCTCAGATAGATGTATTAATAGCAGTTCTAGTTTCGATACAAGACAATCCCTGTTCAGATTATGATGGTTGTCTATATTTTGTGGGTATCCTGTGAAAGCTCCTAACATACATATCCATGGGGCACCATAGTCAGACGAAGGCCAAAAGAAGAGCGTACTTTTACTCCACGTGTGGCTGGTTATCACCAATATCGGGTGGCGAGGAAGCCTAACCTTTCCTTCCTGCCAACTTGAGCAAAAGAATGTGGACCGGGTGGTACTGCCATGTTATGGGCATCTGTTAATCGCTGTGAGCTTGGAGATTATAGTCCATGGAGGATGGCTATACGCTCCACGACATATGACAATCCATGAAATTAAACCTCAGCTTTCCGAATTGAGCAGCCACACAATACGGTTCTGCACAATATGGTTCTGTTTTGTACGCCATACTACAGGTCAAAATGCTTGTGGAACTATCTCTCCCACATCAATTTCATGATGAACCACCATGATCCAGTACATCAGCCAGCAATTACCCGCAGTACAAAACATGATGGATCTAGTAGAACTACAAGCAGGCACTTTTTTGTGAGCTTCTTGTGAGTTTCAGCCCTGATCTTTTCTGGCTAACTTATAATACTGGCCTGTGAAGAGTTTGGCTGTCTCTTCATTACCAGAGTCGATTTTCTGTTTATCAGTCTATGGTACCGAAACCATGAAATGAGCCTCTATCCTCCGGCTTGCTCCAGCAATGGATGAGTACGGAGACCCTAGACACCAGTCTCATTGACAGCTGTCCTGATAATGGCAGCACTGCAAGGGTATGCTGAGGATGAAGCATCTCACATACCTGGGGTCTACTGTAACAGTCCCTGATCTACAGTACCACTCAGATATGTTCATCATCGGCACCAATATCGACAGTTCAGAGTAGAAGAATCACTGTTCATCTTCTTCAAATGTTCAAAAAATATCCAGTAAAAGTCATTGTGGTCAGATGGATCCAGCACTGGAAGACTATGGTCACACAGATTTATTTAAGGAGTTTTTTAAGTGTATCCACTGCAAAATCCTCCCCAGATATGCTTGGAAAACTCTTCCTATACATTTCTATGGGTAATCCTCTTAGTTTCTCATATAAGGAGTGTTTTGAATGTTTTATATTCTTGGGGTTAGTGCACACAAGATTGTTTTCAAACAGATTCTGACTTGAATATGCCTGGAAAGGCGCCAAAAACCATTGTAAAAATGGACATAATAAACAGCAATGTAAAAACATTCCTGTGCACATGTTCAGTCTTTTGACTAGGACTTTCACCAATCCCGAAAATGGGTCTCTGAAGTGCCCTTTGCCCCGTGGAAATGGAGCATGCGCAACAATACAATGCCATCTCTGCCAATAACAGAGAATGAATATGCGAACCCTACTCCAAAAGGTATCGGGGATCCTGCCGCTAAATCATCACCTTTACTTTGGACTTTTATGTTAGGGTACATTTACGCTGACCGATAAACAGGAACGAGTCTAAATGACCTGCCAAATCTACCCTCTATGATGTCATCAAGAAGACACTCCTCTCTCTGTGATGTCATCAAACAGTAACTTCTCTCTTTATGATGTCATCAGTGCACGACATTGCCCAGGATGCTTAGCTGCCTCGCACTTCAGTGTCTCTATACGATCAGTGTGTGCTTTCAATGGTCCCATGTATCATTTATGAGCTTTATATCATCGTAGAGTGTTTATGGGGATGACTTATGTTTTTTGAGGGGTATTCCATTGCCATTTCTGTACAGTGGCTTCACAATAGGTGCTTTGGTAGTAGCATCCATGCCCCATGAGAAGACACCAGTACTATAAATGGCTGATGGTATGTAAGGGGCTATTAAAGATTCTGCATTGGGGTCAGGAGATCCCCCGGCTACGTCTCTGTACAGTGTGATATGTGGTGCTTTTTCCTGCACTTCCTTTACTCATGGTTTTCAGTCAATGTCACCTCTGTCTTCTCATCTTCACCCCCTCCTTCATGTCCTCCGCTTTAGCCGCAGTGAGGGGGTCCGGTGGGGATTATTTGTCCACAAGGTCCCAGGAAACTGAAGTAGGAGCTGTGGCTGCTTCACAAGAAGTGCAGAATCCATCACCTCCCAGTAGATGGGTGACCTAGATTTTAATGCTTGTAACAAGGAAACAATCCCCCCCGACAAGAGATGAGGGGACGTCTGCGCTCCTCGCATAGAGGTCACCGGTATACAGCTCGTCTTCTGCTGATAGTATATTACTGGGTGGTTGGGATCCTGGTTTTATGAGAATAGTAACATATGCGCTTCCTGGGGTCAGTAATGATGAGACGGATACAATATAAGGGTGATTAGAATAGATTGTGAGCTGTTTTTGGAAGGGTGATTAGATTGTGAGCTTTTTAGTGAGGAATGATGGGAGAAATAAATTGTGAGGGTGATTAGATTGTGAATTTTTGGGGTATGGGACGACACGAGTGATACACTGTGAAGATGATTAGATTGTGAGAGTTTTGGTTGAGGGATGATAGATGCGATGCATAGTGAGATAAGATTGCAAAGTGTAAACTGTAAGTGCTTGTGACCAGGGCTGACATTAGTACCCTGAGCACGTTTTCTCTTCGCCTTCTCATTTATGGCCGTTATTCCAATCTTTAAGGTTGCCCTTGCAGCTCGCAGACCCCGGTACTGATGAAAGCGAGCTGAGAGCATCCCTTGGCTTTGACCTTGCTCTGCATGGCTCCGTCTTGGTTCCTGATGATGATGGCGCTCTCGCTGTCACATCTGTCTCTTCTGCTATATATAGATCTCAGCTATTTATATCCTCCGAGGGCGGCTACCCAGTATAAATAGCCCAGAGCATGAAATCTGCCACTAGTCATTACTGCGCTCATCCATAATAACACATTGCACGGGAAGGCGGCAGCTGCTTCTTCTGAGATGTGTTACTGCAGCCTCACACAGCCCCCCGCTGCCGAGAGCCGCCGCCAGCAGTGGGATGTCTACGGTATCTGTGACGTGAGGGTGACATCTATGGTACACACTGATCAGCCAGAACATGTAAACCGCTGGTGATCTTGTAGTTTTTAATAACATGGTTCATTTACCACATAACGTACTGAAAAGCATTCTAAGGCTATGTGCACACGCTGCGGTTATTGCTGCGGATCCGCTGCGGTTTTGGCCGCTGTGGATCTGCAGCAGTTCTGCAGACAGTGTACAGTAGCATGTAAGTGTATGGGATTTACAATCTGCTGTGCACATGCTGCGGATTTTTAACTGCGGAAAATCTGCGGTTTTGAATCCGCAGAAAGAAATGACATGTCACTTATTTCCTGCGGATTCTGCTGCGGTTTACCATCTCCTCCATTGTAGAGGTGATAAACCGCAGGGGAAAACCGCAGGTAAAACCACAGGTCATTTTACCTGCGGTTCCGCAGATACAAATCTGCAGACCAATCCGCAGCGTGTGCACATAGCCTTAGTTTTCACTTTTATGGCATTTTATGTGCCGCAAAAATAACCTGCAAACACAATTCTCCAGGTAAGTACGATTACGGCAATACCAATACCGGTACGATCCGGTACCAACACGGCAATACCAAACTTATAAGATATTTAAAAATATTTTTAACAATTAAAAACATTTCAAAACGTAAAAAGAAATTTTTTTTTTTTTTGTCGTCTTTCACCAAGACTCGTATCTTTTTTGTCTTTCTGTTGATAGACCTGTTTGAGGGCTTGGATTTTTGTGAGGAGGCATCAAACGGTGAATTTTTATTGAAACCATTTTGGGGTACATAAACGTTGTTTTCTCATTTTTTTGCACGTTTGGAGACCAAAAAATGCCAATTTTGACGTTTTGATTTTTTTTCCTTTACGGCATTTAGGATATAGAATAAATATTTTCATATTTTAGTGGCTTTAGTAATCAGATATGTAATATATATATATATATATATATATATATACACACACACACACAGTATATTACATTTTACAGATATGTAAATAACTAATTGTATATATATTTTTACATTTTGCCATTTATGTATGCGGAAAAAGGTTTGAACTTTTTTATATTTTCTTAAATTTCTTTTTCATATTTTTGAAGCTTTTATTTAGTCCCCTGAGGGGACTTGAACCTGCTGTGATCACATGATCACCAATTCAATACATTGTAAAATACTGGAGCATTACAGTCTGGTTGACGATCTAATATGAAGCTTAGCCACCAGCTAGGCTTCAAAGGTCTTCTAGCATGGTAGACCTGGGCATCTTCTGCAGGCCCCCAGATGCTATGGCATCCAATCAAAACCAAAATTGTGTTGCGTGAGGGACCAATGGATGTCAGAAATGACATCCTACTTTAAGATGCCGGTGGCACACTTGAAAGTGTCATTCAAGATGTTAAACTGCTGCGATCAGTTCTGATCACATCAGATACTCTGGGGTGCCACCTATGGGTTTCATAGGAGTACTAATATGGCAGACATGGGGGAGGGCGGCTTCAGTAAATAAAGACATAAAGTTTATCAGCCGGTCTCAGAGATTCTGATCTTCTGTGTGAGCCTTGCAGTTCAGATACTTCTCCCTGGCAAAAAAATAGAATGCTACTTGACTCTTCTCCTGATACCTTTTTTCCTGGGACTACTGTCTTGAAATTAAGAATCCTTATACCAGATGGCGGTCGCCACAAAAAACAACAGTACCCCCAGGGGTCTACATCAAAGGCCTTTTGCCTAACAAACTCATATGCACCCTGCTATGTACTGATGAGGGGCAGTAACCCTGAAACAGCTGCCTGTAGATGGGAATTCCGTCCTTTTGGAGTGGACTCACATTTGATAAAGGTGGCTTGTAGGGTGGCTTTCTCCAGTAGGTAGCTTTAGAAAGACTGTTTTCTATCCTTCTGGGTGAGACTCATTTTTCATCCTCCTTTCCCACTACCCTTTGTGGTCACGCCTTCATAACCAGCTGGAGAAAGAAGCTCATCTAAGATTACATAGAACAGTCACTGTGGCTGGGTGCCAGGATCAATGAGACCGTCCGCTGCACCCGTTAGAAATCTGTTTGCTTCATTGCACAGTAATGGATTTCGCTTTTGCTGTGATGGTAAATGATAAAGTACAATGAAGATGAATAGATGAAACGTTTACGAGAAGACACCAGCGGTCCCTACCTGCAACAGTACTGGTGAAGGGGACTCCGTGACCTCTTTATTGATTCATATTATATGGGACCTTAAGCAGCACACTAACAATGATACCAAAAGTTTAAGGCCAGGAATATGGTGAGTCCAAACTCGGTCTAATGTCACACGGTCTGAAACATGTAGTAGATGAGTCCTGTGCGCCACATAGTCCGTGCACACTTGAAGCAAGGGTGTATAAGTACAGAAAAATACAAGAACGGAGCATCCAGACATCCTCTTTTAGGTTACTTTAATGGTACCCAAAAAAATTCACATGTGACATTTCGGCCACGCAAGGCCTTTATGAAGCCATAACAATAAAAGTTATGTCACATGGTCTGATGTCAAACAATCTGATATCACCGAATCTCATCCATTGCTCCATCCTTTAAAACCACCAAGTGAGAGCAGAGATAGTACATAAGTGCCGGAGTGCATGAGATGACTTGTGGCTCATGGTTGTGCTGATGGTTTTTATGGTGTTGCCGTGTCCTTAGCAGAAATCTGAGGCCAACCCTCTTCTGCAAATTTACTGCATGAAGTACGGCAGATCTGAATGAATACCATTCACTACATGAGAGTTGTGATCTTTCGTGAAGACCTATTTTATCCTCCTCTAATTAGGAAACAGGAAATCTCACATCTATGTGAGCTGTACACTAGAGGCACTAGAATATTTTCTGCCTGAACTAGGAAGGGGTTAATCCCGCTAGGTGCGCTTAGGCTTTACAATATAAATGAAGGTGAAGACTTTACAAATAAAGTAAATAATTAATGGATATCTATAATTGATTGCGGTTGTTTAGTCTTGCGACACATGTGCCGCTAATGTAATTAAGATGTCCGGATCATGTGCTACATCAAAGTGCAGGACCGGGAGGAGTGGAGTATCAATGACAGCAACCGATAGGGTTCAAGTAGCTACCAACAGGTGTTTACAACTTCAACCCTACAACCAGGGCACATTAGATGAAAGTCAGCCAACTAGCTAACGTATATGGACTCCTGACTCTCCCCCTAATGACAGATGACAGAGGGAAAACGGATCAGACAGTTTGGATTTCAGCATGCCCAATTCTTCGTTCCTACGAGAAAATAAAACACAACCAGAGGAGTCTGGAGAAGAAAAAGTTGTCTATTGGGGGGTGGGCAGAGGGCTGTATAGAGGATTTATAAGACTACACATCCTATATTAGAGAAGTCTGGAGAGGACAGAATAGTCTTTGGAGAACAGATGAGTCAGAGGAGGCTTCGTATGACAGAAGGATCTGCAAGGGACAGAAGGGTTTAGAGGGTACACAGGGGTGAGCCTGGAAGGTACTGAGGAATCGACAGAGATACACTAAATCACTGTAGGAGACAGAGGATTCTGAAGAAGTCACAGTGGCCATTGGAGTCTAAAGAGGTCAGAGAAGTCTGCAGAGAAACAAGAGGAGCAAGGGTCTACAGGAGACAAAGAAGTGTAGAGCTGTCAGTTGAATATGGAAAGGATAGACGGGTCTGTTTAGAGCGAACAAGGGAATTTAGAGACGTATATAGAAGACCAAAGGGTTTGGAGAGGTTCGAGGAGTCTGGTGGAATAGCAGGATCTAGAGGGAAGTTTGGCAGATGTATTTTCTTCTCCATATTAATAATACATGCACGCTAGATCTGAGCATATGTGGGGGGATTCAAAATAACTATTGGCTGAACCATATAAACTGTACAGCACCCTGAAGGTTATATCTATACAATGGACTGAGAAATAGACTTCGAGAGACAACAGCATGTCCACCCTCCTTCATCCATACACCCTGTGATGTCTAATGAATGCCATACACATTAGTTTAAAATGGAGCAAAACGTACAAGTTCAACCAAAACAATTGTCTGTTGGGTAAAATTTAACTACAAGCATTCAGTTTAGCCAATTTATGACGCTGTTATCAGACGTGTTTAAAATTTACATCCAAGAGTTGTTAATACTGTATATTGTGACACTGAGTCACTTCTCATAGACAAGCCGTGAAAAGTGAAAAGGGATAGTCAGGTGTCCGAGGTCAAAAGCCAGGAAGGTACATCATAAGCAGAAGGAAGAGATAAAGTCGTAGTAAGGTAATGTTCCAAGGTCAGAATACCAGGATGATAGCGGATCACAGCAGAAGGGGTTAAACAGACAGATGGTGAGAACGAGGTCCAAGGTCAGGCAACGAAAGATCTACAAACAGACCGCAAGGCACAGAGAGATAGACCACACACTAGCTGAATGTACTCTGGCAGCGATCTGGTAGTAACAGTAGCCTGGCAATCACGTGGGATAATGAACACCTGGGGACAGCCAGCGCCTCCCAGTCACACTAACAGCTCAACACGCCCCTGTACCAGACTGGATGACTCCGCTGTTAATCAAAGTACTGACAGCTTCAGCACGCCCCTGTACCAGACTGGACGGCTGAGCGGTCAGTAACTACATCCCAGACACACTGACGGGTGGAACCGTGACATATATTTACCCTCACCTCCTCCTGCCGCCTCAAACTCAAAAATATTTCCCGGATCCGCTCATTCCTCAACCATGAAACCACAAAAACACTAGTGCATGCTTTTATCATCTTCCGCCTCGACTACTGCAACCTCCTACTCTCTGGCCTCCCCTCTAGAACTCTGGCTCCGCTTCAGTCCATCCTACACTCTGCTGCCCGACTAATCCACCTGTCTCCCCGCTATTCCCCAGCCTCCCCCCTATGCCAGGCCCTTGACTGGCTTCCTATCGCCCAGAGGCTCCAATTCAAAACCCTAACCATGACATACAAAGCCATCCACAACCTGTCTCCTTCCATACATCTGTGACATGGTCTCTAGGTACCTACCCGCACGCAACTTTCGATCATCTCAAGATCTCCTTCTCTACTCCCCCCTTATCTCTTCCTCCCACAACCGCATACAAGACTTCTCCCGTGCTTCCCCCATACTCTGGTACTCCCTGCCGCAACACATCAGACTCTCACCATCAACGGAAACCTTCAAGAAGAACCTGAAGACCCACCTGTTCCGACAAGCCTACAGCCTGCAATGATCCTCGGTCTACTGAACCACAGCACGACCTGCTCTACCCTCTCCTACTGTATCCTCACCCATCCCTGCAGACTGTGAGCCCTCGCGGGCAGGGTCCCCTCTCCTTATGTACTTGTGTGTCCCTGGTCTTACACATGTTTACTACACTTGTCTATATTTCCCCTTTTCACATGTAACGCGCCATGGAATAAATGGCGCTATATAAAGGCATAATAATAATAATAATAATAATAATAATAGTTTCGTGGGAGAACTTTCAAGGGATTGTCCCCTTTCAGAAAATCTAAGTTCCCTGGCGTAAACCTGCTTAAAGGGAACCTGTCACCCCACCAGTACGTTTTTCAGTTAAAGAGCCACTTTCAACAGCACTAAGGCTGCATTCTGTGAAGGTGGCTCTTCTTTTTCTGTCCCCTAGTAACGCTGAAATATCGACTTTTATAACTAGCTCCTCATACCTGTAATGTGTCCCATAGGTATGTTGTGTCCCCCAGTATCAGCCGCCTACCATCCGTCCATCATGCCTGTCTGGTGTCTTGGCGCCGCCCACCATCTGTCCATCATGATGCCCCTGTGTGTCGCTACCCCCTCCTGTTTTGAATGCAGGCGCCTGCGCTGTGACAAGAGTTCTCAGGCATGCGCAGTGCGCGCTGCCCGAGAACCAACATGAGGCTATTGCGCCTGCGTGTTACGGAAGCCCCAGCCCCGCAGTGTGAATACATCATAACACACTGTGGGGCGGGATCTGGGGCCTCCACAACACCAGGCGCAATAGCCTGATGTCGGTTCTCGGGCAGCGCGCACTGCGCATGCCCGAGAACTCTTGTCACACTGCAGGCGCCTGCATGCAAAACAGGAGGAGGCAGCGACGCACAGGGGCATCATGATGGACAGATGGTGGGCGCCGCCGAGACACAGGACAGGCAAGATGGACGGATGGCAGGCGGCTGATACAGGGGGACACATCATACCTATGGGAAACATTACAGGTATCAGGAGCTATTTATAAAAGTCTATATTTCAGCGTTACTAGGGGTCAGAAAAAGAAGAGCCACCTTCACAGAATGCAGCCTTAGTGCTGTTCAAGGTGGCTCTTTAACTGAAAAACAACCTGGGGGGGTGACAGGTTCCCTTTAAATCATCCTTTCCACGTTCAGGGCTGTCTCCACCGTCGCTCCCGGTATCTGATAGTGGCTGAAGCACACGGACAGAGTTGCTGAGGTCAGTTAATAGCTGCCACACTGTCAATGTGACGTCAGATAGTGGGAGCAGCCACGAAAACTTAGCAATGGACCCAGGGAGGGTGAGTAAAGCTTGTTTTGTTTATTATAACAGCTTGTGCCTGAATACAGGTATTTTCTAAACGGCTGTAAACCCTTTAAGATTGATTGTCCTTCAGCCAATCTCATTGAGCATGTATGAGCAAATTGAATAACTCTAATGTCCATTATGAACTAAGATATGTATGGCTGCACTTACCAGATGATCATTCACAACTTATGTTAAAGCGACCCTATCAGAAGGATTGTGCTCAGTAACCTACAGACAGTGTCCGGTTGGTGCGGTTATACTGATTAAAATGATACCTTGGTTGATGAAATCCGTGTTGTGGTTGTTGTTTAGTCTTTATTTGTAGTTTTCAGTTAATGATATTCTCGTGCTCCGGGCGGCCTGTGTGGGGGTCTTTATGTGGTGATCTGATTACATATTCATGTGCATGGCTTATGATCAGTCACTGATCCCTCACTGACCAGCCTCCTATTTTACATACTGCATAGAATATTGTGTGGAACATAAAATTGACATTTATCATCACACTGGCGCCGTTGGCGGCACCTGCGCTGTAACATGATACAATGGATAATATACATATACTAGATGGAGGCCCGATGCTATCGCATCGGGAGGGCGGTAATGTCACGATGGGGGCAGGCTTTGCAGCGTTGAGAATCCCCCCCCCCCATGTGCTCACCCACCTATCCACTCTCTCTTTCCCCATGTGCTGACTTCTCCCATCTGTGCTCTCTTCTTTGACCTGTCTACCCCATGTGCTATCCCCCTTGTCTGCTGTCTCTCTCCTTCCTGTGCTGTGTTCTCCCCTCATGTGCTGTCCCATTTGAGCTGTCTCCCCTTGTGTCTGACCGTGTACAGAACATACCACAGCTCCTGGGCAGGGGAGGAAGCAAAGGACAATACTGACATTACAGTAGGAGATCGCAGAGGATATATTTTGTGAGGTAAAATATTGTTTAAAAACAGTCATTAAAATATTTTCTCACAAAATGAATCCTCTGTGATCCCCTACTGTAATGTCAGTATCGTCTTTGGCTTCCTCCCCTGCCTAGGAGATGTGGTATGCTCCGTACACGGTCAGACGCAGACAATTTTTAAAATGAACTTTCGTTTTTGGAAAAACCGCTTTAATGTGACCGGTTTCCTCTGCCTTTAGACACGTTGCACAACTGCCGCCGGGATCAGCCGAATGATTCACTGCGCCTGCGCGGAACTCGCGCAGGTGCAATGTGACGGTGTTCCGCTGGTGGTACTGTGCAAGAGGCTGCGTGAGTGAGTGTATGAGTGTAAGTGTATGAGTGTGAGTGAGAGAGTCTGAGGGTATGAATCTGAGTGTATGAGTGTGAGTGTGTGTGTGTGTTGCGATGGTGTTCCGCTGGTGGCATCGCGCAATAGGTTGGTACCAGCAGAAGTTTCCATATTGAGACACCCATCACTTGAGTGTCCCAATATTGCAGTCGGTGAACTTCCTCCGCTTGGAATTCTGGGATACAGTGACATCTGAACAGAACAGGAAACGAAAACATTACAAGGTAATTATGGTATATAAATAGATTCATTTATGATTTAGTCATATAGTATTGTGGGGAGAAAAAAAAATTATCTTCATCAAAATGGCGGCAGCACCTGCACAGTAGCATCTATGGTGTTCCGACAGATGCTACTGCGCAGGTGCCGCCTCCATTTTGCTAGAGGCAAAAAAATTTGGCTTCATCAAGATGGTATAGGCGGCGCCTGTGCATTAGCATCTATCGGAATGCGATAGATGATAATGTGCAAGTGCCGACACCGGCGGCATTTTGCTGGAGAAAAAAAAATTGGATCCATCAAAATAGTGCCAGTGGCTACTGCACCAAAATGGCGCTGGTGCCTGCGCAGTACCATCTAATGCGTTGCGAGGGATAGTAATTTATTTTTTTTTTCCACACAATATTCTATGGAGTATGTAAAATAGGGGGCAGGTCAGTGAGGGATCAGTGACCTGTCAGAGGCCATACACATGAATACCTAAGCAGGGCACCACATGAAGACCCCCCCCCACAGGCCACCCCGGGGCATGAGCATTTCATTAACTCAAAACTAAAAATAAAGATTAAACAACCACAAAACAGATTTCATCGACCCAGGTATCATTTTATTCAGTATAACGGCGCTGACCTGACACTGTGTGTAGGTTACTGAGCACAATCCTGCTGACTGGTTCGCTTTAAGATGATGACTTTCAGCAGTTTCATGAACAGACTACAACACAAAGATCTGCTGGACCTTCCCAATACATCTCCATCAGCAGTTTCATTCCCAATACTCAATCCTTTAGCACCGCTCCATGAAATGCTTGCGCACAGGACCCAAATGAAAACGTCTCTATATCCAAGTCTAATGGTATAGGGTCACTGTATGTCCTGTAGACAGTGAGGTATGGAAATCCACCATGATGTTGTTTATACCAGAAGCCCAGGCATGAAATCGAACATCTAGCAATGACCGCTCTGCTGAGATTCCTTTATCTATGAAACAGGGCTACCTTCTCAGCATTAGGGCTCACTCACACATGCGTATAATTCAGATGAGTGCTGTCCGATATTTTAGCGGACAGCACTCAGAGCAATGCTATACTTTGGGGCCGTTTTGGCATGAGAAAAAAATAACAGCATGCTGCAAGTGGCTCGTCAAATTAGATCACAACACCCATTCAAGTCTATGGGTGCGAGTGAAATATATATAGCTGGCTGTAGACATTCTTGAAGAAATTTGGGCGTTTTCAATATTTCTCTCCTTTGCTGTTTTCTAGGCTTCACTCTTTTGGTGTTCTCCATGTTTCTCTCTTTGGACATTCTACACACTTTTCTTCTGCATAAATATCTTGTGAAATACGTCACATAAATACACCCAAGAGGGTAGTATTGTGCTCAGAAATAAATCAGAACCTATAATGAGCAAAAATCGCACATAATGACAAAACTAAGAAAAATACACGACCAAAATCCAAATATACTAACGTAGAAAAATGTTTATTGGGGATATACGGATACAGGGAGGAGGGAAGTTACCCCTGAAGGCACGAGTTGGCTAAGGACGCTCAATGGATCAAAGCATACATGATACATACGATGGAAATAAAGGCAATGTATGGAGTGTAAACCATATCAATATTGCTACAATAGAAAATACATGAGGCAGTCACAAATGGGGGTATCAAATCATACATGTGAAAAAGGTCACATAATGGATAATATATAAGCTAAATAGCAATCATTAGACACCAAACCAGAGGACCATATAAGCAGGTGGTATCATATCTATTGTTGTGCCACCCACAGAGCCTAACACCGTATGCAATGAAGCAACCCACACCACAATAATCATATAAGGTGCCAAATACCTGCAATAGTCACGGAGGGCAGGAGCCTGGTCCAAGAGCGTCACCCCGATGCGCGTTTCGGCTGAAAAGCCTTTCTCAAGGGGCGTAACCATAAGGGAAAAGGAAGGAGTATAAAAAGGCCCGACAGCCAATCAAAAGGCTGCAACACTTGGTCGTCATAGAAATTATTTGACCAATTGGGAGGCTTGATCATGCATCACATGTGCAGTCACCCACTCAGGCCCCGTGAAATGACGCATGCGCTCACCAAGCCGAGATGGGCGGCGGCGTCATGTGACATACAGCTTCAGCCGACGCTGCTATGGCAACGGAGACGCCGGGGGCCGGCGCACAAGTCAAGGCACTGGCGCGCATGCGTGCCGGGTCTGAGAATGGGCGGTACTGACGGTGTCATATAACACACGACGTCAACAGTGGTTACCATGCCAACAAGGGCGTCAGAGACCGGCGCCAGGTAAACAAAGGTGGCAGTGTCATATGACGCACAAGAGCAAAAAAAGAAAGTAGCCGCGCCAGCTAGGGTGTCAGATGCCGACACACCGATTGGAGCAATAATATACATATAGCTCAAGTCAAAGATGAGATGGATGAAATAAGAATGTTGGCCACAACATGATAATTGAATTCAAAACAACAATACCGCACAGATGTATAATAACCCCATCTGGTCATGATTTACCAGACTGAGTAACTAGGCACAAAAAAGGCAGACAGGTCTATGTATAACCATTACCGGTATAAGGTAAAGCCACTATACTCAATTACTATTTGGACAACCAACCACAATATGCAAGAATAATAATAATACAAAAGTAATAAAAATAATAATAGAATAATCATATAACAACGTGGTGGGATTGCTTCAATAAATACATAGATATAAGATACACAAATCGCATAAGCGTAATAGCACATATTATAGAGAGCTGCTGCTGATGCCACTATCAATGCCGTTTCCATTCTCATGGGGTAATGTACGTCATGTAGAAACCTTTCACACGGAGCTCAAAAGATGACGACCAAGCGACTAGGGCTAAAGGGTGAGTAAAAGAGTAAAAGGTGTAAAAAATACATGATTAAAAAACAACAAGTGCACTAAACTAACAGAGTCGATCACAAAAATGGGACAAAGCTTAAATTCTCATTCAATCCTTTAGGCTGGACTGTATCTAAAACCCAAATCCATCTAGTCTCTCGTTGGGCTAGCCTAACGCTAATATTGCCACCCCGAATGCCAGGATCAATGGCATCTATACCCCGAAATCTAATAAGTGAACCATCACAATTGTGATGTTGTTTAAAATGACGGGGGAGGGTCCTTAGTGTGGAAACATCCTCCTGGTCGGCGGCAGATATGATCCCCAAAATATGTTCACGGACACGTATTTTGAATTGCCTCGTAGTGAGGCCTACATAAATAAAGTTGCAAGAACACACTGCAACGTAGATGACATTTTTGGTAGTGCAGGTGATCGGTTTTCTAATATCATACGTTCTAGATCCAGAAGAGTTAAAAAATTGGTTAGTAGAATCAATATTGGGGCAAGCTACACACCGACCACAGGGTTTGCACCCACACGCAGGACCCGTGCCATCAATGAAAGCATTCTTAGATCTACACTGGTAGTGGCTCCGAACAAGGTGATCCCTCAGGTTCTTAGACCTTCTGATAGTAATACTCGGTTTCTCTGGAATAAGTTAAGTATAGGATCTACCTGAAGGATGGGCCATGCACGTTGTAGACATTCGCGCATGTGTGAGAATTGTGCATGATAGCTGGTAATGTATCTCACCTGATTCATTGATCTACGGTTTATGCGCTCATAGAGCAATGAATGGCGAGAAGAATATTTAGCTCTATGATATGCACGCTTAAGAATACGTCTCCCATAACCTCTTTCTCTAAATCTATCAAAGAGATCTTTAGCCTGGATATCAAATTCTTCATCATTGGAACAGATCTGTCCAATGGGTATGGAATTTGTCATGTGTCTTGGATGTGATGAGGAAGCATGTAATAGCATGTTTGTGGAGGTCTCCTTTCTATAGATGGTAGTCTGTAGCATAGAGTCATTATCCCTCCATATTATCACATCCAGAAAATTGATTCTTTCCCCATCACATTAATAGGTTAGATGGATGTTCTTATCATTTTCTTCTGGAATGATCTCAGTGTTTTTCTCCTTTGGGGTTTATTAGGTTTTAGATAGAATGAGGTTTAAGAAGAAAACTAGGTAAAATGGCACTGGCCTCATGGTTACATTTGAGGAACAATTTCTGCCTGCTTCCTTGGCACATTGTCTTAAGTTCTCAGCTGCCGATTATAGTTGTGGGTGACCACACTGTGTGAGGTGTGTATGACTGGATGTCAAAATCCTCTAATTCCAGGGGGAAAAAAAATTGAGCCCTTTACAATGTGTTTGCTCTTGGTGACTTGGATGCCCTCACAATGTCCTGCACTTGGGCAGACACAAGTATGAAGCTGGAGGTGAACGTCATCACTGTCTCATCATGAAATGAGCATCATCTGCTCCTCCACACATTTCTTTGAACGATGATGCTTCGATGTTTCCATAACAGCATATGTGCACCCGCCGTTGTCACATTCCTCTTCTCATCTCCATCCCCCCCGAGACATCCCACTCCCCCACTCATCATCAAATGCTTCCTTCTTATAAAGGCAAACTCCACTTTCCTGATAATCCCCATCTCTCCATCTTTCCCTTGCCCCTTATTTATCCATTGTCATCTACTGAATGAAATGTCTCGTCATCTAGCAAACGAGGGCTGATGCTGGGACAAACTAGGGGAAGGGGTGATCTGTATTTGCCATACACATAGCTCTGCTCATAGCCACAATTATGCAGGTAAACAAATGAGTGTCCTGGGGGTCATCCCCAGTGGTAGTATGCAGCAAGTGGTACTGGTCAGACTCCTCCAGCAGGGGCTACACACTAACATTATAAATATCACAGTAATTATATACTGTTTGTACAACGCGCAGATATTTTATTGCTGTTACACCAGGGGCATGTGTATACATTTATACAGAAGATGCCCTGGTTATACGTTATACTTCTTGTATATAATGACATAAATCATGCTGGTATAACCTGGGCATCTTCTGTATACTTGTACAGGTGGTATAAAGTCGTTTAGTATATACAGTCATATGTTAAAGTTTGGGCACCCCTATTAATGTTAACCTTTTTTCTTTATAATAATTTTGGTTTTTGCAACAGCTATTTCAGTTTCATATATCTAATAACTGATGGACTCAGTTATATTTCTGGATTCAAATGAGGTTATTGTACTAACAGAAAATGTGCAATCTGCATTTTAACAAAATTGGACCGGTGCAAAAGTATGGGCACCTCAACATAAAAGTGACATTAATATTTCGTAGATCCTCCTGTTGCAAAAATAACAGCCTCTAGTCGCTTCCTGTAGCTATTAATGAGTTCCTGGATCCTGGATGAAGGTATTTGTGACCATTCCTGTTTACAAAACAATTCCAGTTCAGTTAAGTTTGATGGTCGCCGAGCATGGACAGCCCGCTTCAAATCATCCCACAGATGTTCAATGATATTCAGGTCTGGGGACTGGGATGGCCATTCCAGAACATTGTAATTGTTCCTCTGCATGAATGCCTGAGTAGATTTGGAGCGGTGTTTTGGATCATTGTCTTGCTGAAATATCCATCCCCTGCGTAACTTCGACTTCGTCACTGATTCTTGCACATTATTGTCAAGAATCTGCTGATACTGAGTTGAATCCATGCGACCCTCAACTTTAACAAGATTCCCGGTGCCGGCATTGGCCACACAGCCCCAAAGCATGATGGAACCTCCACCAAATTTTACTGTGGGTAGCAAGTGTTTTTCTTGGTATGCTGTGTTTTTTAGCCTCCATGCAGAACGCCTTTTTGTATGACCAAACAACTCAATCTTTGTTTTATCAGTCCACAGGACCTTCTTCCAAAATGTAACTGGCTTGTCCAAATGTGCTTTTGCATACCTCAGGCGACTCTGTTTGTGGTGTGCTTGCAGAAACGGCTTCTTTCGCATCACTCTCCCATACAGCTTCTCCTTGTGCAAAGTGCGCTGTATTGTTGACCGATGCACAGTGACACCATCTGCAGCAAGATGATGCTGCAGGTCTTTGGAGGTGGTCTGTGGATTGTCCTTGACTGTTCTCACCATTCTTCTTCTCTGCCTTTCTGATATTTTTTTGGCCTGCCACTTCTGGGCTTAACAAGAACTGTACCTGTGTTCTTCCATTTCCTTACTATGTTCCTCACAGTGGAAACTGACAGGGTAAATCTCTGAGACAACTTTTTGTATCCTTCCCCTGAAAAGCTATGTTGAATAATCTTTGTTTTCAGATCATTTGAGAGTTGTTTTGAGGAGCCCATGATGCCACTCTTCATAGGAGAATCAAATAGGAGAACTACTTGCAAGTGGCCACCTTAAATACCTTTTCTCATGATTTGATACACCTGGCTATGAAGTTCAAAGCTCAATGAGGTTACAAAACCAATTTAGTGCTTCAGGAAGTCAGTAAAAAGTAGTTAGGAGTGTTCAAATCAAGAAAATGATAAGGGTGCCCATACTTTTGCACCTGTCACATTTTGTTTAAATGCAGATTGCACATTTTCTGTTAGTACAATAAAGCTCATTTGAATCCAGAAATATAACTGAGTCCATCAATTATTAGATATATGAAACTGAAGTAGCTGTTGCAAAACCAAAATTGTTATAAAGAAAAAAGGTTAACATTAATAGGGGTGCCCAAACTTTAACATAAGACTGTAGTAATATGAACCATGCTCATGTAATCTGGCCAACTTCTGAATGTAATAATACATATATAGCTAGTGTCTTCTCCTGATGGTGGATGCATAAATATAAATGTTAGCTTATGTAAGAGAGGCCTTTATATGCTTAGAAGTTACCTTAGGTTTCTTTGTAACCTCACAGACTATTAGACTTCTTGCTATTGGGGGTGATCTTTGTTGGTCGACCACTCCTGTGGAGGGTAATAAAGGGCTTGAGTATCCTCTATTTTTGCACAGTCTGTCTGACTATGGATTGGTGGAGTCCAAACACTTTAGATATAGCTTTATAAACTTTTCCAGCCTAATCAATAGCTCTCCTTCTGAGGTCCTGAGAAATCTCCTCTGTTCATGTCATCATACGCTTCCACAAACCTGTTTTGTGAAGGCTTTGATAGATCTCTGTTCTTTAAATAAAATAGTAAGCAATTAAAGTAGCACTCTGTAGTGCTACAGCATGTATACATGAAATATATGAAATTTGAATTGCATAACTGCTCTAGGTCATAAAAAAATGGAGATGCTTAGCACATAATTTGGCCAATTTATGTTGGATCATTTTCTTCAACAAAAGTCTAAGAACTGGGTTGTTAACTTACAGAGCTGTAACCTGTTAAGGAATGACCGTACAAATATGCGGGATTTGCATACGTGTAAAATATTCCCTAAAACCCATCCTACATGGTGATATATGTTAGGCAAAGGAAAAAGTAGAGCCCTTGTGGGTGTAGATAAGGGGAGGGAGAAAGAATAAGAAAATACTGATGGGGTTTGTTGAAAGTCACAAGTATAATGGAAGCAGGAGAAAGTATCCTCATAAAGCAAACAAGTTTTCACTTATCTTTTAAGAGGATAAATAGTAGAGAGGCCACAAGGACACCAAATTTCAGGAAGGTGAACTTCCATGAGCGAAGAGATAATCTTTGTGCCATAAACTTGGAAATGTCAAACAGAATAATTTTTCCAAAATGTTTCAGATTAAAACTAAATCCTTAAGTATATAATTTCTCCTATGTATTTCAGATTTAGACTTAGGCCTTAGTTTCAATCTGAAACACTTAGGAAAAATTATGCACTTTTCGGATGTACTGGGATTTTAATGTTTAATACCTTTGGAGGAAAAATTTGAGAATATTTTCAATTTCAAAATTAGCTGGAAAATCCTTCATCTTTGATTACTGCTTTACCATATCTAGCAGGAGTGGTGTTTCCATGCCGAAGACTCTTGGAAGCCTTATCTAGGGTGAGCTGCAAAGACTGAGACAGAGATGATCACTGTCAAAGAAAGTAAAAATAATCCCAAAATATTATTCAACTACATAAACAGTAAGAAACTCAAAAATGATAGTGTTGGTCCCTTCAAAAAAGGTGTACCACAGGGGTCAGTACGGGGCCCTCTTCATTTTAACATATTTTACGATGACCTTGTAGAGGGCATACAGAGATAAAATTTTCAGATGATACAAAACAACATAGAGGAGGATATTTTAATATTACAGAGGGATTTATATAAGCTAGAGGCTTAAACTGAGAAATGACATTTGAAGTTTAATGTGGATAAATGTAAGGTCATGCACTTGGGCAGAGGAAATAAAATGTACAATTATGTACTAGATGGTAAACCCCAAGACTTGGCTGTATGGGTGGACGGCAAACTCAACTTTAGTGACCCGTACTAAGACGCAGCTACCAAGGCAAAAAAATTATGGGATGCATTAAAAGAGGCATAGATGCTCATCACAAGAACATAGTTTTGCCTCTATACAAGTCACGAGTGCGGCCACACATATACAGTGTACAAGTTTGGTCTCCAATGTATAAGAAGGACATAGCTGAACTACAGCGGGTGCAGAGAAGAGCGATCAGGGTTATAAAGGGAATGGATGAACTGCAGAACCAAGACAGGTGGTCACACTTGGGAGTAGTCAGTTTGGGAAAACGAAGGCTTAGGGGGATATTTTACACCTAAGTCTGAAACGGTGATAAGGGGGCATCCTCTATATCTAGAGGAAAGAAGGTCTTATGATAATCACATATGGCGATTCTTTACTGTAAGAGCAGTGAGACTATGGAGCTCTCTGAAACATGATGTTGTAATGTTTGATTCACTAAAAAGTTCAAAGAGGACTTGGACGCCTTTCTTGAAAAATATATTACAGGTTATGGGCACTAGATTCTGTGATGAGACGTTGGTCCAGGGAACTAGTCTGATTGCCATATGTGGAGTCAGGGAAAAATTAGCATCTGCCTCATGGGGTTTTTGCCTTTTTTTTTAGATCAACACATTAGGTTATAGCTTGAAACTGATGGCCTTACATCTACTTTCAACCTTAAAACTAAGGACTTGTTTCTCCTTATCTATTTTTAAGACTTGGTGTGAAAATCTGATGTCGTTTTAGTTCAAATCTATGCAAAAATATAGAAAATACACAAACTTTAAAGCATCACTGCATATACAGCAAATATAAATGATAAATCTTGATGGTAATGATATGGAGCATGTTGGTATAACCTGGGTATCTCCAGCATATAAATATATACGTACAGCTGGTATAAGTTATACATTTTCTGTATATAGTGATATGGAGCATGCTGGTATAACCTGGGTATATTCTGTATATAATGGTATATGTACAGCTGGTATACGTTATACATCTTCTGTATATAGTGATATGGAGCATGCTGGTATAACCTGGGTATATTCTGTATATAATGGTATATGTACAGCTGGTATAAGTTATACATCTTCTGTATATAGTGATATGGAGCATGCTGGTATAACCTGGGTATCTCTTGTATATAATTATATATGTGCAGCTGGTATAAGTTATACAGTTTCTTGTGTAGAGTGATTTGGAGCATGCTGGTATAACCTGGGTATCTCCTGTATATAATTATATATGTACATCTGGTATAAATTACACATCTTCTGTATATAGTGATATGGAGCATGCTGGTATAACCTGGGTATCTCCTGTATATAATTATATATGTACAGCTGGTATAAATTACACATCTTCTGTATATAGTGATATGGAGCATGCTGGTATAACCTGGGTATATTCTGTATATAATGGTATATGTACAGCTGGTATAAGTTATACATCTTCTGTATATAGTGATATGGAGCATGCTGGTATAACCTGGGTATCTCCTGTATATAATGATATATGTACAGCTGGTATAAGTTATACATCTTCTGTATATAGTGATATGGAGCATGCTGGTATAACCTGGGTATATTCTGTATATAATTATATATGTACAGCTGGTATAAGATATACATCTTCTGTATATAGTGATATGGAGCATGCTGGTGTAACCTGGGTATGTTCTGTATATAATTATATATGTACAGCTGGTGTAAGTTATACATCTTCTGTATATAGTGATATGGAGCATGCTGGTATAACCTGGGTATCTTCTGTATATAATTATATATGTACAGCTGGTGTAAGTTATACATCTTCTGTATATAGTGATATGGAACATGCTGGTATAACCTGGGTATCTTCTGTATATAATTATATATGTACAGCTGGTATAAGTTATACATCTTCTGTATATAGTGATATGGAGCATGCTGGTATAACCTGGGTATCTTCTGTATATAATTATATATGTACAGCTGGTGTAAGCTATACATCTTCTGTATATAGTGATATGGAGCCTGCTGGTATAACCTGGGTATCTTGTGTATATACTGTATAGTGTAAAGTATGCTGGTTTAACCTTGGCTTTTTGTAAGCATTCTGCTGGCAATGATGAGGTGAATGTGTTTTGTTGCAGGTGATGTGATAATGTGGTTACCAGGATTGATTGTAGGCCTGTACACCTCTGCAGTATCGTTGCACATGGTGCAGCACAGTGAGTATTAACCGCGCTCAGGGTGTTCTCCCAGCCACAATAAGAAGATTAATTTATACATTTGTATTTTTATTGGAGTAAGAAGATTACACGGTATTTCTAGAGGTCACCGCATATGATAAAGATGTGAAGTATATTAGCTGTTCCTCTGCTTCATGGTCACAGCAACGGCTACAGCGGGATCTCTGACAGTGTCGCACTGCAAGTACAATGTGGGTACAGTGTGTGCACAGTATGTGAAATTATAGGTATAGTCAGTGTGGTCGTACTTTTATTAATATTATTAATATTTATTTATATAGCACCATTGGTTCCATGGTGCTGTACATGAGAAGGGGTAACATACAAAGTACAGATATCACTTACAGTAAACAAACTAACAATCAGACTGATATAGAGGGGCGAGAGGACGCTGCTCTTTCGGGCTTACATTCTACAGGATGGAGGGGAAGGAGACAGTAGGTTGGGGGGTTGCAGCAGCTCCAGTGGTGGTGAGGGGGCAGTGGGGATCATTGCAGGCTGTAGGCTTTCCTGAAGAGATGGGTTTTCAGGTTCCGTCTGAAGGATCCGAGTGTGGTTGATAGCCGGACGTGTTGGGGCAAAGAATTCCAGAGGATGGGGGCTAATCGGGAGAAGTCTTGGAGGCGGTTGGGTGAGGAGCGAATAAGTGTGGAGGAGAGAAGGAGGTCTTGGGAGGATCGGAGATTACGTGAGGGAAGATATCGTGAGATTAATTCAGAGATATATGGAGGAGACAGGATGTAGATGGCCTTGTAGGTCAGTATTAGTAATTTGAATTGGATACGCTGAGGGAATGGAAGCCGGTGAAGAGATTTGCAGAGGGGAGAAGCGGAGGAGTAGCGAGGAGAGAGATGAATTAGTCGGGCAGCAGAGATAAGGATGGACTGGAGAGGTGCGAGGCTGTTAGCAGGGAGGCCACAGAAAAGGATGTTGCAGTAGTCGAGACAGGAGATGATGAGGGCATGCACAAGCTTTGAAAGACAGGGCAGAGTCAAGGGTTACTCCGAGGCAGCGGACCTCCGGTACGAGGGAAAGCGTGATGTCGTCAATTGTTATAGATAGGTCAGGTAAGGAGGATCTGTGAAATGGGGGAAAGATGATCAGTTCAGATTTGTCCCCATTCAGTTTGAGGAAGCGGGAGGAGAAGAAGGAGGATATAGCTGATAGACACTCCGGAATTCTGGACGTCAGAGAGGTGACATCTGGGCCAGAGAGGTAGATCTGAGTGTCATCAGCATAAAGATGGTACTGGAATCCGTGGGACTTTATGAGTTGCCCCAGGCCAAGTGTATAGATTGAGAACAGTAGGGGTCATAGAACAGAGCCTTGAGGGACTCCAACAGAGAGAGGGTGGGATGAGGAGGTAGTGTGGGAGTGGGAGACGCTGAATGTGCGGTTGGAGAGGTATGAGTTGATCCAGGATAGGGCAAGGTCTTTGATGCCAAAGGAAGAGAGGATCTGTAGCAGGAGGCAGTGGTCAACTGTGTCGAAGGCAGAGGACAGGTCTAGAAGGAGGAGTATAGAGTATTGTCCGCTTGATTTGGCTGTAAGTAGGTCATTAGTAATTTTGGTCAGGGCTGTCTCAGTGGAGTGATGGGGGCGGAAACCAGATTGTAGATTGTCAAAGAGCAGGTCAGATGAGAGATGGGAGGAGAGTTCAGCGTGGACGTGCTGCTCCAGGAGTTTGGAAGCGAATGGGATTAGCGATATTGGGCGATAGCTGGACAAAGCGGTTGGGTCGAGGGTTGGCTTTTTGAGGATAGGTGTGATTGTAGCATGTTTGAAAGCAGAAGGGAAGGTACCGGAAGTTAGTGATAGGTTGAAGAGGTGGGTTAGAGATGGGATAAGAGTGGTGGCGAGGTTGGGGCGGAGGTGGGATGGGATGGGGTCAAGTGCACAAGTGGTGAGGTGTGATTTGTAGAGAAGATGAGCAAGCTCCCCTTCAGTGATGTTGGATAAGGAGGTTATAGGGTATGGGCATTGGTCTGGTATACAAAGGTGTTGTGGTGGTTGAATAATAAAGACTTGCCGTGTTTGGTCTGTCTTGTTTTTGAAGTGCATGGCGAAGTCCTCAGCAGTGATTATTGAAGTTGGAGGGGGCAGTGGTGGGCGGAGGAGGGAGTTAAAAGTATTGAACAACTGTTTGGGGTTGTGGGATAAGGAAGATACAAGGGATGTAAAGTAGGCCTGTTTAGCAGAGGTGAGAGCTGATTTGAATACAAGTGTTGTGCAATGAAGTCCTCTTGGGAATGCGTTTTCTTCCAGCGCCGTTCAGCAATTCTGGATGCTTGCCGAAGCTTTTTAGTGGTGTTATTGTGCCAGGGTTGTCTATTGATTCGTCACACTCTGTTATGCATGACAGGGGCGACCGAGTCGATGGCTGATGCAAGAGTGGCATTGTAGAAACTAGTGGCAGTGTCTGTCATGGAGTGAAGATATCCAGGACAGTGGTAGGATAGAATCAGAGAGTGTGCGAGTGTCTAGATGTGCAAGGTTTCTGCAGGGGTGCGCGTGTAGCTGGACATGGGTGACAGGTGAGGAGGACAGGGATGAGAAAGTGAGTAGATGGTGGTCAGATAGAGGGAGAGGGGAGGTTGTGAAGTTAGAAAGAGAGCAGAGGCGGGTGAAGACCAGGTCTAATGTGTGTCCGTCTGTGTGGGTGGCTGAGGAGGACCACTGAGTAAGTCCAAAGGAAGAAGTGAGCGACAGAAGTTTTGCTGCTGCTGACTGGTGGGTGTCAGTGGGGATGTTGAAGTCACCCATGATGATGGTGGGAATGTCAGCAGAGAGAAAGTGGAGGAGCCAGGTGGAGAATTGGTCAATAAAGGCAGTGGTGGGGCCTGGAGGTCGGTATATGACAGCCACTTGGAGGTTGGAGGGAGAGTAGATGCGGACAGAGTGGACTTCAAAAGAGGGGAGAATAAGGGAGGGTAGAGGTGGGATTGGGTTGAAGGTGCAGTTGGAAGAAAGGAGAAGGCCCACTCCTCCACCATGTCTGTTGCCAGGGCGAGGAGTGTGGGTGAAGTGGAGGCCGCCATATCATAGCGCAGCAGGGGAGGCGGTGTCGGAGGGTGTCAGCCATGCTGTACATACATTGTATGTTCAGTATGTGTGCACAATGTGTGCAGTTCTAGGTACAATGTGTGTACAGTGGTTGTAAGTACAATACATGTTTGTACACATACCTTCCAAAATTGAAAGATGAGAGGGCCAAATACTAGGCACACCAAGTCAATTTTTATTTTATGCTAGGCCACTTACCTAACTCAGTTTTTTTATATCCTCGTCAAGCCCATCAGTGTTCCCAGACAATATGGTATCCTTTCATGACCTTCATAGGTCCCGACACAGTATTATGCCTCCACACTTCATTATACCCACATGGTATGATGCCTCTGCAGTAGATTCCCCACACATAGCATGATACACCAACACAGTATGATACTCCTCACACACAATAAGATGCCACCAAAGGATATTCCTACCCATCATGTTGTCTCAGTGTCCCACATACAGTATGATGCTTTTAGTGTCACCCCAAACAATATTATACTCTCTCATCCACCTACACACAGTATGAGGACTCCACTGCCCCCTCCCCTCCATGCAGTATGATGCCCTCACTGCCACACACACACACACACTGTGTTATGTTCCCTACAGCTCCTCCCATACACAGCATGATACCCCCAGTATCCACCTCACATAGTATGATGTCTCTTTCATAAGCATCCGACTTTTCTGTGTGCGTTTGCTTGTACTTACAATGTGTGTACAGTGTGCTCGTGCATGTGTACAATGTATATGGTTGTAGGCGCAGTGTGTAAAAAAAAAAAAAAAAAGTGATTTGAGGGGTGTTTAGGTGTATACAGTGTGTGTTTGTAGGTAGGTGTAATGTGTGTGCAGTGTGTGTGGTTGCAGGTAGTGTGTGGTTGTAGCTACAATGTGTGCACAGTGTGTGATTGTTGTACGTGTGTACAGCGTGTGTGATAATAGGTACATGTTTATAAAGTAAGTGTGCTTGTAGGTACATGTGTACAGTGGGCAGCTGTACTTATAATATGTGTGGATACTATGAACGATTGCTGGTACTTATGTACAGGAGTTTGTTGTAGGCATGTGTATGTCATGTAGGTAGATGTGTACAATGATGTAGGTTGTAGGTACGATGTGTTCATAGAAAATATAACTGTAGGTATATGTATGCAGTGTATGAGATTGTGAGTACATGTGCACTGTGTGAAATTGTAGGTACAAGTGTGTACAGTGTATGGCTGTAGGTATGCATATACAGTGTGTGGTTGTAAGTACATGTGTGTACAGTGTGTGGTTGTAGATACATGTGTGTACAGTGTGTGCTGGTAGATACATGTGTGTACAGTGTGTAGTTGTAGGTACATGTGTGTACAGTGTGTAGTTGTAGGTACATGTGTGTACAGTGTGTGGTGGTAGATACATGTGTGTACAGTGTGTAGTTTTAGGTACATGTGTGTACAGTGTGTGGTGGTAGATACATGTATGTACAGTGTGTAGTTGTAGGTACATGTGTGTACAGTGTGTGGTTGTAGATACATGTGTGTACAGTGTGTGGTTGTAGATACATGTGTGTACAGTGTGTAGTTGTAGGTACGTGTGTACAGTGTGTAGTTGTAGATACATGTGTGTACAGTGTGTGGTGGTAGATACATGTATGTACAGTGTGTAGTTTTAGGTACATGTGTGTACAGTGTGTGGTGGTAGATACATGTGTGTACAGTGTGTAGTTGTAGGGACATGTGTGTACAGTGTGTGGTTGTAGACACATGTGTGTACATTGTGTGGTTGTAAGTACGTGTGTACAGTGTGTGGTTGTGGACACATGTGTGTACAGTGTGTGGTGGTAGATACATGTGTGTACAGTGTGTAGTTGTAGGTACATGTGTGTACAGTGTGTGGTGGTAGATACATGTGTGTACAGTGTGTAGTTGTAGGTACGTGTGTACAGTGTGTAGTTGTAGGTACGTGTGTACAGTGTGTGGTTGTAGATACATGTGTGTACAGTGTGTGGCTGTAGATACATGTGTGTGGTTGTAGATACATGTGTGTACAGTGTGTAGTTGTAGGTACATGTGTGTACAGTGTGTGGTGGTAGATACATGTGTGTACAGTGTGTAGTTTTAGGTACATGTGTGTACAGTGTGTGGTGGTAGATACATGTGTGTACAGTGTGTAGTTGTAGTTACATGTGTGTACAGTGTGTGGTGGTAGATACATGTGTGTACAGTGTGTAGTTGTAGGTACATGTGTGTACAGTGTGTGGTTGTAGATACATGTGTGTACAGTGTGTGGTTGTAGATACATGTGTGTACAGTGTGTGGTTGTAGATACATGTGTGTACAGTGTGTAGTTGTAGATACATGTGTGTACAGTGTGTGGTGGTAGATACATGTATGTACAGTGTGTAGTTTTAAGTACATGTGTGTACAGTGTGTGGTTGTAGATACATGTGTGTACAGTGTGTGGTTGTAAGTATGTGTGTACAGTGTGTGGTTGTAGATACATGTGTGTACAGTGTGTGGTGGTAGATACATGTGTGTACAGTGTGTAGTTGTAGGTACATGTGTGTACATTGTGTGGTGGTAGATACATGTGTGTACAGTGTGTGGTGGTAGATACATGTGTGTACAGTGTGTAGTTGTAGGTACGTGTGTACAGTGTGTAGTTGTAGGTACGTGTGTACAGTGTGTGGTTGTAGATACATGTGTGTACAGTGTGTAGTTGTAGGTACATGTGTGTACAGTGTGTAGTTGTAGATACATGTGTGTACAGTGTGTGGTTCTAGATACATGTGTGTACAGTGTGTAGTTGTAGGTACATGTGTGTACAGTGTGTGGTTGTAGATACATGTGTGTACACAGTGTGTAGTTGTAGGTACATGTGTGTACAGTGTGTAGTTGTAGATACATGTGTGTACAGTGTGTGGTGGTAGATACATGTATGTAGAGTGTGTAGTTTTAGGTACATGTGTGTACAGTGTGTGGTGGTAGATACATGTGTGTACAGTGTGTAGTTGTAGGGACATGTGTGTACAGTGTGTGGTTGTAAGTACGTGTGTACAGTGTGTGGTTGTAGATACATGTGTGTACAGTGTGTGGTGGTAGATACATGTGTGTACAGTGTGTAGTTGTAGGTACATGTGTGTACAGTGTGTGGTGGTAGATACATGTGTGTACAGTGTGTAGTTGTAGGTACATGTGTGTACAGTGTGTGGTTGTAGATACATGTGTGTACAGTGTGTAGTTGTAGGTACATGTGTGTACAGTGTGTAGTTGTAGATACATGTGTGTACAGTGTGTGGTGGTAGATACATGTATGTACAGTGTGTAGTTTTAGGTACATGTGTGTACAGTGTGTGGTGGTAGATACATGTGTGTACAGTGTGTAGTTGTAGGGACATGTGTGTACAGTGTGTGGTTGTAGATACATGTGTGTACAGTGTGTGGTTGTAGATACATGTGTGTACAGTGTGTGGTGGTAGATACATGTGTGTACAGTGTGTAGTTGTAGGTACATGTGTGTACATTGTGTGGTGGTAGATACATGTGTGTACAGTGTGTAGTTGTAGGTACCTGTGTGTACAGTGTGTAGTTGTAGGTACGTGTGTACAGTGTGTAGTTGTAGGTACGTGTGTACAGTGTGTAGTTGTAGGTACGTGTGTACAGTGTGTGGTTGTAGATACATGTGTGTACAGTGTGTAGTTGTAGGTACATGTGTGTACAGTGTGTAGTTGTAGATACATGTGTGTACAGTGTGTGGTTGTAGATACATGTGTGTACACAGTGTGTAGTTGTAGGTACATGTGTGTACAGTGTGTAGTTGTAGATACATGTGTGTACAGTGTGTGGTGGTAGATACATGTGTGTACAGTGTGTAGTTGTAGGGACATGTGTGTACAGTGTGTGGTTGTAAGTACGTGTGTACAGTGTGTGGTTGTAGATACATGTGTGTACAGTGTGTGGTGGTAGATACATGTGTGTACAGTGTGCAGTTGTAGGTACATGTGTGTACAGTGTGTGGTTGTAGATACATGTGTGTACAGTGTGTGGTTGTAGATACATGTGTGTACAGTGTGTGGTTGTAGATACATGTGTGTACAGTGTGTAGTTGTAGTTACATGTGTGTACAGTGTGTGGTGGTAGATACATGTGTGTACAGTGTGTAGTTGTAGGTACGTGTGTACAGTGTGTAGTTGTAGGTACGTGTGTACAGTGTGTGGTTGTAGATACATGTGTGTACAGTGTGTGGCTGTAGATACATGTGTGTGGTTGTAGATACATGTGTGTACAGTGTGTAGTTGTAGGTACATGTGTGTACAGTGTGTGGTGGTAGATACATGTGTGTACAGTGTGTAGTTTTAGGTACATGTGTGTACAGTGTGTGGTGGTAGATACATGTGTGTACAGTGTGTAGTTGTAGTTACATGTGTGTACAGTGTGTGGTGGTAGATACATGTGTGTACAGTGTGTAGTTGTAGGTACATGTGTGTACAGTGTGTGGTTGTAGATACATGTGTGTACAGTGTGTGGTTGTAGATACATGTGTGTACAGTGTGTGGTTGTAGATACATGTGTGTACAGTGTGTAGTTGTAGATACATGTGTGTACAGTGTGTGGTGGTAGATACATGTATGTACAGTGTGTAGTTTTAAGTACATGTGTGTACAGTGTGTGGTGGTAGATACATGTGTGTACAGTGTGTAGTTGTAGGGACATGTGTGTACAGTGTGTGGTTGTAGATACATGTGTGTACAGTGTGTGGTTGTAAGTATGTGTGTACAGTGTGTGGTTGTAGATACATGTGTGTACAGTGTGTGGTGGTAGATACATGTGTGTACAGTGTGTAGTTGTAGGTACATGTGTGTACATTGTGTGGTGGTAGATACATGTGTGTACAGTGTGTGGTGGTAGATACATGTGTGTACAGTGTGTAGTTGTAGGTACGTGTGTACAGTGTGTAGTTGTAGGTACGTGTGTACAGTGTGTGGTTGTAGATACATGTGTGTACAGTGTGTAGTTGTAGGTACATGTGTGTACAGTGTGTAGTTGTAGATACATGTGTGTACAGTGTGTGGTTCTAGATACATGTGTGTACAGTGTGTAGTTGTAGGTACATGTGTGTACAGTGTGTGGTTGTAGATACATGTGTGTACACAGTGTGTAGTTGTAGGTACATGTGTGTACAGTGTGTAGTTGTAGATACATGTGTGTACAGTGTGTGGTGGTAGATACATGTATGTAGAGTGTGTAGTTTTAGGTACATGTGTGTACAGTGTGTGGTGGTAGATACATGTGTGTACAGTGTGTAGTTGTAGGGACATGTGTGTACAGTGTGTGGTTGTAAGTACGTGTGTACAGTGTGTGGTTGTAGATACATGTGTGTACAGTGTGTGGTGGTAGATACATGTGTGTACAGTGTGTAGTTGTAGGTACATGTGTGTACAGTGTGTGGTGGTAGATACATGTGTGTACAGTGTGTAGTTGTAGGTACATGTGTGTACAGTGTGTGGTTGTAGATACATGTGTGTACAGTGTGTAGTTGTAGGTACATGTGTGTACAGTGTGTAGTTGTAGATACATGTGTGTACAGTGTGTGGTGGTAGATACATGTATGTACAGTGTGTAGTTTTAGGTACATGTGTGTACAGTGTGTGGTGGTAGATACATGTGTGTACAGTGTGTAGTTGTAGGGACATGTGTGTACAGTGTGTGGTTGTAGATACATGTGTGTACAGTGTGTGGTTGTAGATACATGTGTGTACAGTGTGTGGTGGTAGATACATGTGTGTACAGTGTGTAGTTGTAGGTACATGTGTGTACATTGTGTGGTGGTAGATACATGTGTGTACAGTGTGTAGTTGTAGGTACCTGTGTGTACAGTGTGTAGTTGTAGGTACGTGTGTACAGTGTGTAGTTGTAGGTACGTGTGTACAGTGTGTAGTTGTAGGTACGTGTGTACAGTGTGTGGTTGTAGATACATGTGTGTACAGTGTGTAGTTGTAGGTACATGTGTGTACAGTGTGTAGTTGTAGATACATGTGTGTACAGTGTGTGGTTGTAGATACATGTGTGTACACAGTGTGTAGTTGTAGGTACATGTGTGTACAGTGTGTAGTTGTAGATACATGTGTGTACAGTGTGTGGTGGTAGATACATGTGTGTACAGTGTGTAGTTGTAGGGACATGTGTGTACAGTGTGTGGTTGTAAGTACGTGTGTACAGTGTGTGGTTGTAGATACATGTGTGTACAGTGTGTGGTGGTAGATACATGTGTGTACAGTGTGCAGTTGTAGGTACATGTGTGTACAGTGTGTGGTGGTAGATACATGTGTGTACAGTGTGTAGTTGTAGGTACGTGTGTACAGTGTGTAGTTGTAGGTACGTGTGTACAGTGTGTGGTTGTAGATACATGTGTGTACAGTGTGTAGTTGTAGGTACATGTGCGTACAGTGTGTAGTTGTAGATACATGTGCGTACAGTGTGTGGTGGTAGATACATGTGTGTACAGTGTGTGGTGGTAGATACATGTGTGTACAGTGTGTAGTTTTAGGTACATGTGTGTACAGTGTGTGGTGGTAGATACATGTGTGTACAGTGTGCAGTTGTAGGTACATGTGTGTACAGTGTGTGGTTGTAGATACATGTGTGTACAGTGTGTGGCTGTAAGTACGTGTGTACAGTGTGTGGTTGTAGATACATGTGTGTACAGTGTGTGGTTGTAGGTACACGTGTACAGTGTGTGGTTGTAGGTAAATTGTGTACAGTGTGTGTGATTACAGATAAACGTTTGTGCCGTGCGTGTGGATTTAGGTACGTGGGAACAGTAGGTGTGATTGAAAGTGCACATGTAAAGTGTGTGTGGCTGTAGATGTGTATGGTATGTGGTTGTAGGTATGTGCAGTTGTAGGTACATTTGTGTACAGTGTGTGGTTATAGGCACATGTGTTCAATGTGTGTGAAAATAATGTAACGTCGTTATCACCAGATTTTATGGGTTGCAGTCTTAGTTATAAATCGACAGACTACTCGTAGGTTCAATCAGAGGCGGTGCTGGCATCGGCCACTGCTCAATAACAGCTAATGTTGATTAAGCTCCAGGTCTCAATTAGTTGCAGAGTGAGCTCATGTCTGGAAAGCATTCTAGGTGGTTAATGGGATCGTCAGCAAATCATAAATCTGCCGTCTATTTTACTACACCAGACTTTTTCTTGAATTATAATCTACCAGGACTCTCCCCAGGAAACAGAACTCTGCCCAGGAAACCTTACACTGCTGGGAAATAGAGCTCTGCCCAGGCATTAACGCAAGGTGGCGGAGAATGGTAGACGCACTGGAGAGTCAGTCAAAGGGGTATTCTCAAGTATGGAAGTTATCAACTATCAATGGAATACGAAATAACTTCCTAATCACTGGGGGGCTCTGACACCTGGGACCTCAACTGATCCCATGAACCCGGATGCTGAAGAAAACCAAGTGAATTAAGAGAAAATCGAACTTGGCGCATAGAACTAGACTTCTCATCGGACGTTTCCTTTTTCTCTTCTGATTCTGGCCAGTCAAAACACGACCGCCCCCCCCCCCAAACGAAAAGAGCACTGGAAAGGATTGTCAATCACAGATAATACTCACGTCCCATTGACAAAGCAATGCTTGTAGGTACAGTATTACACTACATGATCCATCAACGTTATGTTAGAGGAGAGGTACACGGACAACACTTGAAAAGTCAAGTGTCCGCGGGGCACAGTGCTGAATTGGGACAAAATCTAGTTGGAAAGTAACTTGGACTGTCACTGGGAACCAATTGAAAAGTAAAAAAGTGAAACTGGGCAAACCCTTTAAAGGAAACCTGTCACCAGCTTCTCCCTATACAAACTATATCTGCCACCTTTCAGTTGTCAACCTGCTCTTCTAGGCAAAAAGCCTCCAGTTCCTGTAAATTCCTGGGCTGTCTAGCATGAACTGCATGCTTGAAATCTCCCCAGAGTGGCTCAATGATACTGAGGTCAGGTGACTGAGATGGCCACTCCAGAACCTTCACTTTGTTCTGCTGTAGCCAATGACAGACAGGTCGACTTCGCCTTAGGTTTTGGATCGTTGTCATGTTGGAACGTCCAAGTATGTCCCATGCGCAGCTTCCAGGCTGTTGATTTCAAATTTGCCTCCAGTATTTGCTTTTAATGTAATGCATTCATCTTTCCTTCAATTTCCTGTGCCTTTGTAGCTCACACATCCCCAAAACATCAGTGATCCACCTCTGTGCTTTATAGTAGGAATGGTGTTCCTTTCATTATAGGCCTTGTTGACCTCTATTAAAATGTAATGTTTATGGTTGTGGCCAAAACGTTCAATTTTGGTCGCATCATTCCAAATTACCTTGTTCCAGAAGCTTTGAGGCTTGCCTCTGTGCTGTTTTACGTATTGTAGGCGAGATACTTTGTGGCTTTTGCGCAGTAATGGCTTTCTTCTGGCAACTTGACCATGAAGCCCATTTTTCCTTCAAGTGACTCCTTATTCTGCATTTTGAAACAGCCACACCGCTAATTTTCAGAGAGTCCACTATTACAGCTGATGTTATTTGTGGGTTTTTCTTTGCATCCCGAACAATTTTCCTGGCAGTTGCGGACGACATTTTTGTTGGTCTACCTGACCGTGGTTTTGTTTTTAAAGAGCCCTGATTTTCCATTTTTTAATCTCAGTTTGAACACTGCTGACTGGCATTATCAATTACGGTACTTGGATATCTTTTTGTATATATACTGTATATATATCTAATATATAAAGCTCAAGTGTGTGTGTGTGTATGTATGTATGTATGTCCGGGATTGGCATCTGCACCGTTGCAGCTACAGCCACAAAATTTGGCACAGTCACACGTCTGGACCCCGAGAGTGTCCTAAGCTATGTTGTGAGGCGAAATTTTAACCCCGCGCGTTCCAATTCACCAAACAATTTTGCCCCTATCTACATAATGGGGAAAAAGTGTGTGCGTATCAAGCCCCGCCTCTCATTATGATGTCACAATGGTTGCCATGGCGACGCTGATGTCATCATAGGTTGCAAGCCCCGCCGCTCATTATGATATCATAATGGTTGACTATGGGATGGAGGATGTGTGATGGGTATATGGGCACTGGACTATGGGATGGAGGATATGTATGACAGGTATATGGGCACGGGCCTATGGGATGGAGGATGTGTGATGGGTATATGGGCACTGGACTATGGGATGGAGGATATGTATGATGGGTATATGGGCACGGGACTATGGGATGGCGGATATGTATGATGGATATATGGGCACGGGACTATGAGATGAAGGATGTGTGATGGGTATATGAGCACTCGACTATGGGATGGCGAATATGTATGATGGTTATATGGGCGTTGGACTATGGGATGGAGGATGTGTGATGGGTATATGGGCATGGGACTATGGGATGGAGGATGTGTATGATGGGTATATGGGCACGGGTCTATGGGATCGTGGATATGTATGATGGGTATATGGGCACGGGACTATGGGATGGAGGATAATTATAATTTGCTATAACTAACCACAGTTAGTTACTATGCCCGGGCAGCGCCGGGCTCTTCAGCTAGTACATATATATATTTATATTTTTGTATTATTTACTTATTTTTTTACATGGACTAAATGCAGATGTTCTCCTGAATCTGGGGTTGCTTTTATTTAGTTTCTGCGCCTCTATTTACTGTTCTTAGATATGTCCTCCTCTTCCTTGTATATAAATCTAGACTTTTTAGCCAACTGGGTGTGGTTCTCAAGATTTCATCTGCCAAAAAGAGCTGAAAACCAAGCTCACTTGGTTAACAAACCCAGATACACATACAAGAGAAAGGGGGACTGTCTCAGGAACACAAAGGTGCAGAAAAAAACAAAAAAAAACAAAACAAAGCTATCGGAGAACAGACCCATTTTTACAGGTTAAAAAATGGTAATATTTCTTTATATGTCTATTATTGTTAGTAATCACTATTTCTTCACGGTCTGCTGCAGCCTTTTCCCATGGCTTATCGTCCATCCAGCTGCTGCGTATGCGCCATTATTCAATCAGTCCGCTGCTACCAGTCGCCTATTCTGTATATTACTAGGAAAGCGAACGGCAAACAGCATGGAAGTCTGGGAATAAAAGCAACTATGAGTCACGTTCCGAAATGATCGTCTGGGAGCGGTTCTCAGTGACGGGATAATGCAATGATGTGCAATGTGTGTGGATCAGTGCACAGGGTAACCATGGCGACCACTCGGGCCCGGACACTGGAGGAGACCTCGATGAGAAAATGAGGCCAATATTATAACCTGGCTTTGAGAATGACAAATGACTCAGGACGATCACATCTGTAGTACTGGCATATCCAGGCATTACATACCATGGGCGACACAACCGCTTCCCTTCCATGTAATCCGCTACACTACCAGGCCCTCCCGCCACCGCGATCGGCACTTCCTGCACAGATTGTCTGGCACCTTGGGCAAATCGAGAATTAAACCTATAATGTTACAAATTATCCACATGGCTCAGACACACGAGATTACAAATCTGTAATCCAAAAAATCCAATAATCCATGATATAAAAGTACAGATCGAATTTCAATGATGGCCATAGACTTATCAATATATACGTGTAGTGCACCAAGCGTTAGTCACGTCCATACTATTAGATCAGGCGGTAAGTGCAGCCCACTAGGACAAACAGCAGTGTTCCCCTTGTCCCTCCTAGACGTCACCTCTGAACTTTCACTGGCTTGATGTAATTAAAGGGAACCGGTCATGACAATTTTACTACCAAAACTAGTTCTATGGCAATACAGGTCCTAGCACAACAATAGAAAGGACACCTCTTTTGTAATAATCCGATGTGCCAGCACTGAGATATCAAGCTTTGAAGCCACATGCTAATTAGCCTGGAAGTGCATTGAGCGCATCGTCCCTCCCACAATGCACTTGCCTAATTTTCATGTGACATGAAAGCTTGATATCTCAGTGCTGGCAAATCAAATCCATGAAAAACTGGTATGTTTTGTATTACGTCTATTGCTGTACTAGGATCTGTACAGTCAAAATTGTCCTGACTACAAATAAGAAAACCCGTGTAAGTTCCTATTTGTCGGGTTCGACCAGAACTGTACCCAAACTTGATCCTGCACCCCAGAGAAATCAATAAGGACTCAAACATGGCTCAAAAAAAGCTGCGAACAATTACAAACATCGTACACTGCTGTCTTACTTCCAGCAATGATTTGTAACATTATAAGGTGCTATTTTACATCCGGTAATAATTACTCACACCTAGGGATGAGCTTTCCGATATTGAAATATCGGAAATCGGCCCGATATTTGCGATATCGGAATTCCGATTCCGATATTTTTTTCACATCGGAAATCGGAAAGCAGAAGAAGACTAAGCATGGTTTAAAGGGATTGTATCCGTTCCTCCACGTGGTGCTCCTGGAAACTCCCTGCAAAGCAAGGTGAGCTGAACGCAGACACATGTCAGTCAAAGGGCATATTGACACCACCACTGGCAGTTTTAATTTAATAATGTAAAATCACTAACCCCTACCCTAACTATCCCTAACCCCTACCACTAACCCTAACCCTAACCAACCCTAACCACTAACCCTAACCCCTAACCCTTACCCTAACCCTAGCCCCTAACCCTGCTAACCATTAGCATAACCGTAACCCTAACCCTACTAACCCTAGCCCCTAACCCTAACCCTACTAATCATAAGCATAACCCTAAACCCTAACCCTACTAACCCTAACCCTACTAACTATAAGCATAACCATATCCGTAAACCCTGATTCTACTAACCCTAACCCTACTAACCCTAACCCCTAACCATAACCCTAATAATCCTAACCCCTAACCCTTACCCTACTAACCCTAACCCTACTAACCATAACCCCTAACCCTAACCATAACCCCTAACCCTAACCCTACTAACCATAAGCATAACCAAAACCCTAACCCTACTAACCCTAACCCCTAACCCTAATAACCATAACCCCTAACCCTAACCCTACTAACCATAAGCATAACCCTAAACCCTAACCCTACTAACCCTAACAATTAACCCTACTAATTATAAGCAAAACCCTAACCCTACTAACCCTAGCAACTAACCCTACTAATTATAAGCATAACCCTAACCGTAAACCCTGACTCTACTAACCCTAACCCCTAATCCTTACCCTAACCCTAACCTCTAACCATAACCCTACTAATCCTAACCCCTAACCCTAACCCTACTAACCCTAACCCCTACCCTACTAACCATAACCATAACCCCTAACCTAATAACCCTAACCCTACTAACCATAAGCATAACCCTAACCCTAGCTAACCCTTACCCTACTAACCATAACCCTAACTCTAACCCCTAACCCTACTAACCCTAACCCTACTAACCATAAGAATAACTCTAACCCTAACTAACCCTACTAACCATAAGCTTAACCCTAACCCTAGCTAACCCTAACCCCTAACCCTAAAACCTAACCTCTAAACCTAACCCTACTAACCCTAACCCTATTAACCATAAGCATAACCCTAACTAACCCTAACCCCTAACTCTACTAACCATAAGCATAACCCTAACTAACCCTAACCCTACTATCCATAAGCATAACCCTAACCCTAACTAATCCTAACCCCTAACCCTTACCCTACCCCTAACTAACCCTAACCCCTAACCCTACTAACCCTAAACCTTACCCTACTAACCATAAACCCTAACCCTACCCCAACTAATCATAACCCAAAGAAAAAACACAGCTGTTAAGAAGATGGTGACCAGTTTTCCTGCTACAGGTTTCGCTCTGTGCATTTTTCTAGCGATTTTTTTGCTCCTCCGTCGCTGCAAACTCCTTCCCCATTATCCTGAGGTGTTTCCCCTCCATTTTATCCATTATATAGCACTGTAGTGGTCATTTTGCAATTCCGATTTTTTTTCTCCCATTGACTGGCATTGATATCGGAAATCGGAAATTCCGATATTTTTTCAATATCGGAAATCGGAATTCCGACACGATATCGGGCAATATCGCTCATCCCTACTCACACCATAAAGGACTATCTTAGATCCGCTAATAAGCTATGACTTGCCTACTTTGGATATATCATAGAAATAGAGCAATCACTGGAGAAGGATATCATGGCTGAGAAGAATAGAAGGAACAAGACGAAGAGTAAGACCAGCAACCCCATTGTTTGATACTATCAAGATAACGGCGGAGCAGACCCTGGTGGACCTATCTAGACTTGTACAAGATCGATCTTCCTACAAATAGTTTAACCATCAAGCCGCCATGGCTCGAAATAAACCAAAAAGCTGTTATAAAAAAACAATATATTAACAGCTTACAATGCTAGCTTACATCCAGTAATAATTACTCACACCAGACAGTGCTATCTTACATCCGGTAATAATTACTCGCACCAGACAGTGCTATCTTACATCTGGTTATAATTACTCGCACCAGACAGTGCTATCTTACATCTGGTTATAATTACTCGCACCAGACAGTGCTATCTTACATCTGGTTATAATTACTTGCACCAGACAGTGCTATCTTACATCCGGTAAAAATTACTCGCACCAGACAGAACTATCTTACATCCGGTAATAATTACTCACACCAGAGCTATCTTACATCCAGTAATAATTACTTGCACCAGACAGTGATATCTTACATCCAGTAATAATTACTCACACCAGACAGTGCTATCTTACATCCGGTAATAATTATTCACACCAGACAGTGCTATCTTACATCCGGTAATAATTACTCGCACCAAACAGTGCTATCTTACATCCGGTAATAATTACTCCACCAGACAGTGCTATCTTACATCCGGTAATAATTACTCGCACCAGACAGTGCTATCTTACATCCGGTAATAATTACTCACACCAGAGCTATCTTACATCCAGTAATAATTACTCGCACCAGACAGTGCTATCTTACAGCTGGTAATAATTACTCGCACCAGACAGTGCTATCTTACATCCGGTAATAATTACTCACACCAGACAGTGCTATCTTACATCCAGTAATAATTACTCGCACCAGTGCTATATTACATCTGGTTATAATTACTCGCACCAGACAGTGCTATCTTGCATCCGGTAATAATTACTCACACCAGACTGTGCCATCTTACAGCCGGTAATAATTACTCGCACCAGACAGTGCTATATTATGAGAAAATAGGGGGGGAAGCCAGCACTGCTTAAGGTTAGAACGCATAAATTGAAGTGCATATGCACATAATATCCAGCTGTATTCAAAAATGAGATATTTGGCAAAAAAATTGATCAATTCAATTGAGCCACCCCGCCGCACCAAGGCAATCTCATGTGGGGGATCCTACTCTACATTTATAATAAATACTGTGCCATTTCGGCCTCCTAAGAGCATGACCACATCAAGTGCAATCTGTACCTGAACATTGCTGGATCGCTCCCATGAAGCCAGATGAAGCAAGTGCAGATGAAGGCCAACCAGGTCTGAACACAGACATATCAGGATTGACCTCCACACATTGCCCAATCAGCAAACATAGATGAAGGGCGATATTGGCCCAGACACAGGTGCACAATTAAATAAAGCTTGGGGCAGGGCGGGGCTGCCGTGTGTGTGCACAGCAGCCTAGATCCATCATAATGAACACAGAAAAATTTATAGCGGACATAGCCAAGCGTGCACGGCAGCAGTGGTGGTGAGCCACAAACCAACAACAAGAAAATAGGGGGGGAAGCCAGCACTGCTTAAGGTTAGAACGCATAAATTGAAGTGCATATGCACATAATATCCAGCTGTATTCAAAAATGAGATATTTGGCAAAAAAATTGATCAATTCAATTGAGCCATCCCGCCAAGGCAATCTCATGTGGGGGGTCCTACTCTACATTTATAATAAATACTGTGCCATTTCGGCCTATAGCCTGTGTCGGCTATAATTTTTCTGTGTTCATTATGATGGATCTAGGCTGCTGTGCACACACACGGCAGCCCCGCCCTGCCCCAAGCTTTATTTAATTGTGCACCTGTGTCCGGGCCAATATCGCCCTTCATCTATGTTTGCTGGTTGGGCAATGTGTGGAGGTCAATCCTGATATGTCTGTGTTCAGACCTGGTCAGCCTTCATCTGCACTTGTTTCATCTGGCTTCATGGGAGCGATTCAGCAATGTTCAGGTACAGATTGCACTTGATGTGGTCATGCTCTTAGGAGGCCGTAATGGCACAGTATTTATTATAAAAGTAGAGTAGGACCCCCCACATGAGATTGCCTTGGCGCGGCGGGGTGGCTCAATTGAATTGATCAATTTTTTTTGCCAAATATCTCATTTTTGAATACAGCTGGATATCATGTGCATATGCACTTCAATTTATGCGTTCTAACCTTAAGCAGTGCTGGCTTCCCCCCCCTATTTTCTTGTTGTTGGTTTGTGGCTCACCACCACTGCTGCCGTGCACGCTTGGCTATGTCCGCTATAATTTTTCTGTGTTCATTATGATGGATCTAGGCTGCTGTGCACACACACGGCAGCCCCGCCCTGCCCCAAGCTTTATTTAATTGTGCACCTTCAATTTATGCGTTCTAACCTTAAGCAGTGCTGGCTTCCCCCCCTATTTTTAGTGCTATATTATATCTGGTAATAATTACTCGCACCAGACAGAGCTATCTTACATCAGGTAATAATTACTCGCACCAGACAGTGCTATCTTACATCCAGTAATAATTACTCACACCAGACAGTGCTATCTTACATCCGGTAATAATTACTCGCACCAGACAGTGCTATCTTACATCCAGGAATAAATACTCGCACCAGACAGCGCTATTTTACATCCGGTAATAATTACTCGCACCAGACAGTGCTATCTTACATCCAGTAATAATTAGTCACACCAGACAAAGATATCTTACATCCGGTAATAATTACTCGCACCAGACAGTGCTATATTACATCAGGTTATAATTACTCGCACCAGACAGTGCTATCTTGCATCCGGTAATAATTACTCACACCAGACATAGCTATCTTACATCCGGTAATAATTACTCGCACCAGACAGTGCTATCTTACATCCGGTAAAAATTACTCGCACCAGACAGTGCTATCTTACATCCGGTAATAATTACTCACACCAGACAGTGCCATCTTACATCCGGTAATAATTACTCGCACCAGATAGTGCTATAATATATCTGGTAATAATTACTCGCACCAGACAGTGCTATCTTACATGCAGTAATAATTACTCGCACCAGACAGTGCTATCTTACATGCAGTAATAATTACTCGCACCAGACAGTGCTATCTTACATCCGGTAATAATTACTCGCACCACACAGTGCTATCTTACATCCGGTAATAATTACTCGCACCACACAGTGCTATCTTACATCCAGTAATAATTACTCGCACCAGACAGTGCTATCTTACATCCGGTAAAAATTACTCGCACCAGTGCTATCTTACATCCGGTAATAATTACTCACACCAGACAGTGCCATCTTACATCCGGTAATAATTACTCGCACCAGATAGTGCTATATTATATCTGGTAATAATTACTCGCACCAGACAGTGCTATCTTACATGCAGTAATAATTACTCGCACCAGACAGTGCTATCTTACATGCAGTAATAATTACTCGCACCAGACAGTGCTATCTTACATGCAGTAATAATTACTCGCACCAGACAGTGCTATCTTACATCCGGTAATAATTACTCGCACCAGACAGTGCTATCTTACATCCGGTAATAATTACTCGCACCACACAGTGCTCTCTTACATCCAGTAATAATTACTCGCACCAGACAGTGCTACCTTACATGCAGTAATAATTACTCGCACCAGACAGTGCTATCTTACATGCAGTAATAATTACTCGCACCAGACAGTGCTATCTTACAACCGGTAATAATTACTCGCACCAGACAGTGCTATCTTACATCCGGTAATAATTACTCGCACCACACAGTGCTATCTTACATCCAGTAATAATTACTCGCACCAGACAGTGCTATCTTACATCCGGTAATAATTACTCGCACCAGACAGTGCTATCTTACATCCGGTAAAAATTACTCGCACCAGACAGTGCTATCTTACATCCGGTAATAATTACTCACACCAGACAGTGCCATCTTACATCCGGTAATAATTACTCGCACCAGATAGTGCTATATTATATCTGGTAATAATTACTCACACCAGACAGTGCTATCTTACATGCAGTAATAATTACTCGCACCAGACAGTGCTATCTTACATCCGGTAATAATTACTCGCACCAGACAGTGCTATAACATATCTGGTAATAATTACTCACACCAGACAGAGCTATCTTACATCTGGTAATAATTACTCGCACCAGACAGTGCTATCTTACATCCAGTAATAATTACTCACACCAGACAGAGCTATCTTACATCTGGTAATAATTACTCAAACTAGACAGTGCTATCTTACATCCAGTAATAATTACTCACACCAGACAGTGCTATCTTACATCCAGTAATAATTACTCACACCAGATAGTGCTATATTATATCTGGTAATAATTACTCACACCAGACAGTGCCATCTTACATCCGGTAATAATTACTCGCACCAGATAGTGCTATATTATATCTGGTAATAATTACTCACACCAGATAGTGACATCTTACATCCGGTAATAATTACTCGCACCAGATAGTGCTATATTATATCTGGTAATAATTACTCGCACCAGACAGAGCTATCTCACATCAGGTAATAATTACTCGCACCAGACAGTGCTATCTTACATCCAGTAATAATTACTCACACCAGACAGTGCTATCGCACATCCGGTAATAATTACTCGCACCAGACAGTGCTATCTTACATCCAGTAATAATAACTTGCACCAGACAGTGCTATCTTACATCCGGTAATAATTACTCACACCAGACAGAGCTATCTTACATCCGGTAATAATTACTCGCACCAGACAGTGCTATCTTACATCCGGTAAAAATTACTCGCACCAGACAGTGCTATCTTGCATCCTGTAATAATTACTCACACCAGACAGTGCCAACTTATATCCGGTAATAATTACTCGCACCAGATAGTGCTATATTATATCTGGTAATAATTACTCGCACCAGAGCTATCTCATATCAGGCAATAATTACTCGCACCAGACAGTGCTATCTTACATCCAGGAATAAATACTCGCACCAGACAGCGCTATTTTACATACGGTAATAATTACTCGCACCAGACAGTGCTATCTTACATCTGGTAATAATTACTCGCACCAGACAGTGCTATCTTACATCCAGTAATAATTACTTGCACCAGACAGTGCTATCTTACATCCGGTAATATTTACTCGCACCAGACAGTGCTATATCATATCTGGTAATAATTACACCAGAAAGTGCTATCTTACATCGGGTAATAATTACTCGCACCAGACAGTGCTATCTTACATCCAGTAATAATAACTTGCACCAGACAGTGCTATCTTACATCCGGTAATAATTACTCACACCAGACAGAGCTATCTTACATCCGGTAATAATTACTCGCACCAGACAGTGCTATCTTACATCCGGTAAAAATTACTCGCACCAGACAGTGCTATCTTGCATCCTGTAATAATTACTCACACCAGACAGTGCCAACTTATATCCGGTAATAATTACTCGCACCAGATAGTGCTATATTATATCTGGTAATAATTACTCGCACCAGAGCTATCTCATATCAGGCAATAATTACTCGCACCAGACAGTGCTATCTTACATCCAGGAATAAATACTCGCACCAGACAGCGCTATTTTACATACGGTAATAATTACTCGCACCAGACAGTGCTATCTTACATCTGGTAATAATTACTCGCACCAGACAGTGCTATCTTACATCCAGTAATAATTACTTGCACCAGACAGTGCTATCTTACATCCGGTAATATTTACTCGCACCAGACAGTGCTATATCATATCTGGTAATAATTACACCAGAAAGTGCTATCTTACATCGGGTAATAATTACTCGCACCAGACAGTGCTATCTTACATCCAGTAATAATTACTCACACCAGACAGTGTTATCTTACATCCGGTAATAATTATTCGCACCAGACAGTGCTATCTTACATGCAGTAATAATTACTCGCACCAGACAGTGCTATCTTACATCCGGTAATAATTACTCGCAATAGACAGTGCTATCTTACATCTGGTAATAATTACTCGCACCAGAGAGTGCTATCTTACATCCGGTAATAATTCCTCACACCAGACAGTGCTATCTTACATCTAGTAATAATTACTCGCACCAGACAGTGCTATCTTACATCCAGTAATAATTACTCCACCAGACAGTGCTATCTTACATCCGGTAATAATTACTCGCACCAGACAGTGCTATCTTGCATCCGGTAATTATTACTCACACCAGACAGTGCCATCTTACATCAGGTAATAATTACTCGCACCAGAAAGTGCTATCTTACATCCGGTAATAATTACTCGCACCAGACAGTGCTATCTTACATCCAGGAATAAATACTCGCACCAGACAGTGCTATCTTACATCCGGTAATAATTACTCGCACCAGACAGTGCTATATCATACCTGGTAATAATTACTCACACCAGAAAGTGCTATCTTACATCAGGTAATAATTACTCACACCAGACAGAGCTATCTTACATCCGGTAATAATTACTCGCACCAGACAGTGCTATCTTACATGCAGTAATAATTACTCGCACCAGACAGTGCTATCTTACATCCGGTAATAATTACTCGCACCAGACAGTGCTATCTTACATCCGGTAATAATTACTCGCACCACACAGTGCTATCTTACATCCAGTAATAATTACTCACACCAGAGAGTGCTATCTTACATCCGGTAATAATTACTCACACCAGACAGTGCTATCTTACATCCGGTAATAATTACTCGCACTAGACAGTGCTATCTTACATCCGGTAATAATTCCAAACACCAGACAGTGCTATCTTACATCTAGTCATAATTACTCGCACAAGACAGTGCTATCTTACATCCGGTAATAATTACTCACACCAGACAGTGCTATCTTACATCCGGTAACAATTACTTACACCAGACAGTGCTTTCTTACATCCGGTAATAATTACTCACACCAGACAGAGCTATCTTACATCCGATAATAATTACTCGCAACAGACAGTGCTATCTTACATCCGGTAATAATTACTCCTCCAGACAGTGCTATCTTACATCCAGTAATAATTACAAACACCAGACAGTGCTATCTTACATCTGGTAATAATTACTCGCACCAGACAGTGCAATCTTACATCCGGTAATAATTACTCGCACCAGACAGTGCTATCTTACATCCAGTAAATTAGTCACACCAGACAGAGCTATCTTACATCCGGTAAGAATTACTCCACCAGACAGTGTTATGTTACATCCGGTAATAATTACTCCACCAGACAGTGCTATCTTACATCCAGTAATAATTACTCGCACCAGACAGAGCTATCTTACATCCGGTAATAATAACTTGCACCAGACAGTGTTATGTTACATCCGGTAATAATTACTCCACCAGACTGTGCTATCTTACATCCGGTAATAATTACTCCACCAGACAGTGCTATCTTACATCCAGTAATAATTACTCACACCAGACAGAGCTATCTTACATCCGCTCATAATTACTCGCACCAAGCAGAGCTATCTTACATCCGGTAATAATTACTCGCACAAGACAGTTCTATCTTACATCCGGTAATAATTACTCACACCAGACAGTGCTATCTTACATCCGGTAATAATTACTCGCACGCTATCTTACATCCGGTAATAATTACTCGCACCAGACAGTGCTATCTTACATCTGGTAATAATTACTCGCACCAGACAGTGCTATCTTACATCCAGTAATAATAACTTGCACCAGACAGTGATATCTTACATCCGGTAATAATTACTCACACCAGACAGAGCTATCTTACATCCGGTAGTAATTACTCGCACCAGACAGTGCTATCTTACATCCAGTAAAAATTACTCGCACCAGACAGTGCTATCTTACATCCGGTAATAATTACTCGCACCAGACAGTGCTATCTTACATCTGGTAATAATTACTCGCATCAGACAGTGCTATCTTACATCCGGTAATAATTACTCGCACCAGAGAGTGCCATCTGACATCCAGTACTAATTACTCGCACCAGACAGAGCTATCTTACATCCAGTAATAATTACTCGCACCAGACAGTGCTATCTTACATCCGGTAATAATTACTCGCACCAGACAGCGCTATCTTACATCCGGTAATAATTACTCACACCAGACAGTGCTATATCATATCTGGTAATAATTACTCACACCAGACAGTGCTATCTTACATCCAGGAATAAATAGTCGCACCAGACAGCGCTATCTTACATCCGGTAATAATTACTCACACCAGACAGTGCTATATCATATCTGGTAATAATTACTCACACCAGTAAGTGCTATCTTACATCGGGTAATAATTACTCACACCAGATAGAGCTATCTTACATCCGGCAATAATTACTCCACCAGACAGTGCTATCTTACATCCAGTAATAATTACTCACACCAGACAGTGCTATCTTACATCCAGTAATAATTACTCGCACCAGACAGTGCTATCTTACATCCAGCAATAATTAATCGCACCAGACAGTGCTATCTTACATCTGGTAATAATTACTCACACCAGACAGTGCTATCTTACATCCAGTAATAATTACTCACACCAGACAGTGCTATCTTACATCCAGTAATAATTACTCACACCAGATAGTGCTATATTATATCTGGTAATAATTACTCTCACCAGACAGTGCCATCTTACATCCGGTAATAATTACTCGCACCAGATAGTGCTATATTATATCTGGTAATAATTACTCACACCAGATAGTACCATCTTACATCCGGTAATAATTACTCGCACCAGATAGTGCTATATTATATCTGGTAATAATTACTCGCACCAGACAGAGCTATCTCACATCAGGTAATAATTACTCACACCAGACAGTGCTATCGCACATCCGGTAATAATTACTCGCACCAGACAGTGCTATCTTACATCCGGTAATAATTACTCACACCAGACAGAGCTATCTTACATCCGGTAATAATTACTCGCACCAGACAGTGCTATCTTACATCCAGTAATAATTACTCACACCAGACAGTGCCATCTTACATCCGGTAATAATTACTCACACCAGACAGAGCTATCTTACATCCGGTAATAATTACTCACACCAGACAGTGCTATCTTACATCCAGTAATAATTACTCACACCAGACAGTGCTATCTTACATCCAGTAATAATTACTCACACCAGATAGTGCTATATTATATCTGGTAATAATTACTCACACCAGACAGTGCCATCTTACATCCGGTAATAATTACTCGCACCAGATAGTGCTATATTATATCTGGTAATAATTACTCACACCAGATAGTGCCATTTTACATCCGGTAATAATTACTCGCACCAGATAGTGCTATATTATATCTGGTAATAATTACTCGCACCAGACAGAGCTATCTCACATCAGGTAATAATTACTCGCACCAGACAGTGCTATCTTACATCCAGTAATAATTACTCACACCAGACAGTGCTATCGCACATCCGGTAATAATTACTCGCACCAGACAGTGCTATCTTAGATCCAGTAATAATAACTTGCACCAGACAGTACTATCTTACATCCGGTAATAATTACTCACACCAGACAGAGCTATCTTACATCCGGTAATAATTACTCGCACCAGACAGTGCTATCTTACATCCGGTAAAAATTACTCGCACCAGACAGTGCTATCTTGCATCCGGTAATAATTACTCACACCAGACAGTGCCAACTTACATCCGGTAATAATTACTCGCACCAGATAGTGCTATATTATATCTGGTAATAATTACTCGCACCAGACAGAGCTATCTCACATCAGGTAATAATTACTCGCACCAGAAAGTGCTATCTTACATCCAGGAATAAATACTCGCACCAGACAGCGCTATTTTACATCCGGTAATAATTACTCGCACCAGACAGTGCTATCTTACATCTGGTAATAATTACTCGCACCAGACAGTGATATCTTACATCCAGTAATAATTACTCGCACCAGACAGTGCTATCTTACATCCGGTAATAATTACTCGCACTAGACAGTGCTATCTTACATCTGGTAATAATTACTCGCATCAGACAGTGCTATCTTACATCCGGTAATAATTACTCGCACCAGAGAGTGCCATCTGACATCCGGTACTAATTACTCGCACCAGACAGTGCTATCTTACATCCAGTAATAATTACTCGCACCAGACAGTGCTATCTTACATCCGGTAATAATTACTCGCACCAGACAGCGCTATCTTACATCCGGTAATAATTACTCACACCAGACAGTGCTATATCATATCTGGTAATAATTACTCACACCAGACAGTGCTATCTTACATCCAGGAATAAATACTCGCACCAGACAGCGCTATCTTACATCCGGTAATAATTACTCACACCAGACAGTGCTATATCATATCTGGTAATAATTACTCACACCAGTAAGTGCTATCTTACATCGGGTAATAATTACTCACACCAGATAGAGCTATCTTACATCCGGCAATAATTACTCCACCAGACAGTGCTATCTTACATCCAGTAATAATTACTCACACCAGACAGTGCTATCTTACATCCAGTAATAATTACTCGCACCAGACAGTGCTATCTTACATCCAGCAATAATTACTCGCACCAGACAGTGCTATCTTACATCTGGTAATAATTACTCACACCAGACAGTGCTATCTTACATCCAGTAATAATTACTCACACCAGACAGTGCTATCTTACATCCAGTAATAATTACTCACACCAGATAGTGCTATATTATAGCTGGTAATAATTACTCACACCAGACAGTGCCATCTTACATCCGGTAATAATTACTCGCACCAGATAGTGCTATATTATATCTGGTAATAATTACTCACACCAGATAGTGCCATCTTACATCCGGTAATAATTACTCGCACCAGATAGTGCTATATTATATCTGGTAATAATTACTCGCACCAGACAGAGCTATCTCACATCAGGTAATAATTACTCACACCAGACAGTGCTATCGCACATCCGGTAATAATTACTCGCACCAGACAGTGCTATCTTACATCCGGTAATAATTACTCACACCAGACAGAGCTATCTTACATCCGGTAATAATTACTCGCACCAGACAGTGCTATCTTACATCCAGTAATAATTAATCACACCAGACAGTGCCATCTTACATTCGGTAATAATTACTCACACCAGACAGAGCTATCTTACATCCAGTAATAATTACTCACACCAGACAGTGCTATCTTACATCCAGTAATAATTACTCGCACCAGACAGTGCTATCTTACATCCAGCAATAATTACTCGCACCAGACAGTGCTATCTTACATCTGGTAATAATTACTCACACCAGACAGTGCTATCTTACATCCAGTAATAATTACTCACACCAGACAGTGCTATCTTACATCCAGTAATAATTACTCACACCAGATAGTGCTATATTATAGCTGGTAATAATTACTCACACCAGACAGTGCCATCTTACATCCGGTAATAATTACTCGCACCAGATAGTGCTATATTATATCTAGTAATAATTACTCACACCAGATAGTGCCATCTTACATCCGGTAATAATTACTCGCACCAGATAGTGCTATATTATATCTGGTAATAATTACTCGCACCAGACAGAGCTATCTCACATCAGGTAATAATTACTCACACCAGACAGTGCTATCGCACATCCGGTAATAATTACTCGCACCAGACAGTGCTATCTTACATCCGGTAATAATTACTCACACCAGACAGAGCTATCTTACATCCGGTAATAATTACTCGCACCAGACAGTGCTATCTTACATCCAGTAATAATTACTCACACCAGACAGTGCCATCTTACATCCGGTAATAATTACTCACACCAGACAGAGCTATCTTACATCCAGTAATAATTACTCACACCAGACAGTGCTATCTTACATCCAGTAATAATTACTCACACCAGATAGTGCTATATTATATCTGGTAATAATTACTCACACCAGACAGTGCCATCTTACATCCGGTAATAATTACTCGCACCAGATAGTGCTATATTATATCTGGTAATAATTACTCACACCAGATAGTGCCATTTTACATCCGGTACTAATTACTCGCACCAGATAGTGCTATATTATATCTAGTAATAATTACTCGCACCAGACAGAGCTATCTCACATCAGGTAATAATTACTCGCACCAGACAGTGCTATCTTACATCCAGTAATAATTACTCACACCAGACAGTGCTATCGCACATCCGGTAATAATTACTCGCACCAGACAGTGCTATCTTACATCCAGTAATAATAACTTGCACCAGACAGTACTATCTTACATCTGGTAATAATTACTCACACCAGACAGAGCTATCTTACATCCGGTAATAATTACTCGCACCAGACAGTGCTATCTTACATCCGGTAAAAATTACTCGCACCAGACAGTGCTATCTTGCATCCGGTAATAATTACTCACACCAGACAGTGCCAACTTACATCCGGTAATAATTACTTGCACCAGATAGTGCTATATTATATCTGGTAATAATTACTCGCACCAGACAGAGCTATCTCACATCAGGTAATAATTACTCGCACCAGACAGTGCTATCTTACATCCAGGAATAAATACTCGCACCAGACAGCGCTATTTTACATCCGGTAATAATTACTCGCACCAGACAGTGCTATCTTACATCCAGTAATAATTACTCGCACCAGACAGTGCTATCTAACATCCAGTAATAATTACTCGCACCAGACAGTGCTATCTTACATCCGGTAATAATTACTCGCACCAGACAGTGCTATAACATATCTGGTAATAATTACTCACACCAGACAGTGCTATCTTACATCCGGTAATAATTACTCGCAATAGACAGTGCTATCTTACATCTGGTAATAATTACTCGCACCAGAGAGTGCTATCTTACATCCGGTAATAATTCCTCACACCAGACAGTGCTATCTTACATCTAGTAATAATTACTCGCATCAGACAGTGCTATCTTACATCCAGTAATAATTACTCCACCAGACAGTGCTATCTTACATCCAGTAATAATTACTCGCACCAGACAGTGCTATCTTACATCCAGTAATAATTACTCCACCAGACAGTGCTATCTTACATCCGGTAATAATTACTCGCACCAGACAGTGCTATCTTGCATCCGGTAATTATTACTCACACCAGACAGTGCCATCTTACATTCGGTAATAATTACTCGCACCAGATAGTGCTATATTATATCTGGTAATAATTACTCGCACCAGACAGAGCTATCTTACATCAGGTAATAATTACTCGCACCAGAAAGTGCTATCTTACATCCGGTAATAATTACTCGCACCAGACAGTGCTATCTTACATCCAGGAATAAATACTCGCACCAGACAGTGCTATCTTACATCCGGTAATAATTACTCGCACCAGACAGTGCTATCTTACATCCAGGAATAAATACTCGCACCAGACAGTGCTATCTTACATCCGGTAATAATTACTCGCACCAGACAGTGCTATATCATATCTGGTAATAATTACTCACACCAGAAAGTGCTATCTTACATCGGGTAATAATTACTCACACCAGACAGAGCTATCTTACATCCGGTAATAATTACTCGCACCAGACAGTGCTATCTTACATGCAGTAATAATTACTCGCACCAGACAGTGCTATCTTACATGCAGTAATAATTACTCGCACCAGACAGTGCTATCTTACATCCGGTAATAATTACTCGCACCAGACAGTGCTATCTTACATCCGGTAATAATTACTCGCACCACACAGTGCTATCTTACATCCAGTAATAATTACTCGCACCAGAGAGTGCTATCTTACATCCGGTAATAATTACTCACACCAGACAGTGCTATCTTACATCCGGTAATAATTACTCGCACTAGACAGTGCTATCTTACATCCGGTAATTATTCCAAACACCAGACAGTGCTATCTTACATCTAGTCATAATTTCTCGCACAAGACAGTGCTATCTTACATCCGGTAATAATTACTCACACCAGACAGTGCTATCTTACATCCGGTAACAATTACTTACACCAGACAGTGCTTTCTTACATCCGGTAATAATTACTCACACCAGAGAGAGCTATCTTACATTCGATAATAATTACTCGCACCAGACAGTGCTATCTTACATCCGGTAAGAATTACACCACCAGACAGTGTTATGTTACATCCGGTAATAATTACTCCACCAGACAGTGCTATCTTACATCCAGTAATAATTACTCGCACCAGACAGAGCTATCTTACATCCGGTAATAATAACTTGCACCAGACAGTGATATCTTACATCCAGTAATAATAACTTGCACCAGACAGTGTTATGTTACATCCGGTAATAATTACTCCACCAGACAGTGCTATCTTACATCCAGTAATAATTACTCACACCAGACAGAGCTATCTTACATCCGGTAATAATTACTCGCACCAAACAGAGCTATCTTACATCCGGTAATAATTACTCGCACAAGACAGTGCTATCTTACATCCGGTAATAATTACTCACACCAGACAGTGCTATCTTACATCCGGTAATAATTACTCGCACGCTATCTTACATCCGGTAATAATTACTCACACCAGAAAGAGCTATCTTACATCTAGTAATAATTACTCGCACCAGACAGTGCTATCTTACATCTGGTAATAATTACTCGCACCAGACAGTGCTATCTTACATCCAGTAAAAATTACTCGCACCAGACAGTGCTATCTTACATCCGGTAATAATTACTCGCACCAGACAGTGCTATCTTACATCTGGTAATAATTACTCGCATCAGACAGTGCTATCTTACATCCGGTAATAATTACTCGCACCAGAGAGTGCCATCTGACATCCGGTACTAATTACTCGCACCAGACAGTGCTATCTTACATCCGGTAATAATTACTCGCACCAGACAGTGCTATCTTACATCCGGTAAAAATTACTCGCACCAGACAGTGCTATCTTGCATCCGGTAATAATTACTCACACCAGACAGTGCCAACTTACATCCGGTAATAATTACTCGCACCAGATAGTGCTATATTATATCTGGTAATAATTACTCGCACCAGACAGAGCTATCTCACATCAGGTAATAATTACTCGCACCAGAAAGTGCTATCTTACATCCAGGAATAAATACTCGCACCAGACAGCGCTATTTTACATCCGGTAATAATTACTCGCACCAGACAGTGCTATCTTACATCTGGTAATAATTACTCGCACCAGACAGTGATATCTTACATCCAGTAATAATTACTCGCACCAGACAGTGCTATCTTACATCCGGTAATAATTACTCGCACTAGACAGTGCTATCTTACATCTGGTAATAATTACTCGCATCAGACAGTGCTATCTTACATCCGGTAATAATTACTCGCACCAGAGAGTGCCATCTGACATCCGGTACTAATTACTCGCACCAGACAGTGCTATCTTACATCCAGCAATAATTACTCGCACCAGACAGTGCTATCTTACATCCGGTAATAATTACTCGCACCAGACAGCGCTATCTTACATCCGGTAATAATTACTCACACCAGACAGTGCTATATCATATCTGGTAATAATTACTCACACCAGACAGTGCTATCTTACATCCAGGAATAAATACTCGCACCAGACAGCGCTATCTTACATCCGGTAATAATTACTCACACCAGACAGTGCTATATCATATCTGGTAATAATTACTCACACCAGTAAGTGCTATCTTACATCGGGTAATAATTACTCACACCAGATAGAGCTATCTTACATCCGGCAATAATTACTCCACCAGACAGTGCTATCTTACATCCAGTAATAATTACTCACACCAGACAGTGCTATCTTACATCCAGTAATAATTACTCGCACCAGACAGTGCTATCTTACATCCAGCAATAATTACTCGCACCAGACAGTGCTATCTTACATCTGGTAATAATTACTCACACCAGACAGTGCTATCTTACATCCAGTAATAATTACTCACACCAGACAGTGCTATCTTACATCCAGTAATAATTACTCACACCAGATAGTGCTATATTATAGCTGGTAATAATTACTCACACCAGACAGTGCCATCTTACATCCGGTAATAATTACTCGCACCAGATAGTGCTATATTATATCTGGTAATAATTACTCACACCAGATAGTGCCATCTTACATCCGGTAATAATTACTCGCACCAGATAGTGCTATATTATATCTGGTAATAATTACTCGCACCAGACAGAGCTATCTCACATCAGGTAATAATTACTCACACCAGACAGTGCTATCGCACATCCGGTAATAATTACTCGCACCAGACAGTGCTATCTTACATCCGGTAATAATTACTCACACCAGACAGAGCTATCTTACATCCGGTAATAATTACTCGCACCAGACAGTGCTATCTTACATCCAGTAATAATTAATCACACCAGACAGTGCCATCTTACATCCGGTAATAATTACTCACACCAGACAGAGCTATCTTACATCCAGTAATAATTACTCACACCAGACAGTGCTATCTTACATCCAGTAATAATTACTCGCACCAGACAGTGCTATCTTACATCCAGCAATAATTACTCGCACCAGACAGTGCTATCTTACATCTGGTAATAATTACTCACACCAGACAGTGCTATCTTACATCCAGTAATAATTACTCACACCAGACAGTGCTATCTTACATCCAGTAATAATTACTCACACCAGATAGTGCTATATTATAGCTGGTAATAATTACTCACACCAGACAGTGCCATCTTACATCCGGTAATAATTACTCGCACCAGATAGTGCTATATTATATCTAGTAATAATTACTCACACCAGATAGTGCCATCTTACATCCGGTAATAATTACTCGCACCAGATAGTGCTATATTATATCTGGTAATAATTACTCGCACCAGACAGAGCTATCTCACATCAGGTAATAATTACTCACACCAGACAGTGCTATCGCACATCCGGTAATAATTACTCGCACCAGACAGTGCTATCTTACATCCGGTAATAATTACTCACACCAGACAGAGCTATCTTACATCCGGTAATAATTACTCGCACCAGACAGTGCTATCTTACATCCAGTAATAATTACTCACACCAGACAGTGCCATCTTACATCCGGTAATAATTACTCACACCAGACAGAGCTATCTTACATCCAGTAATAATTACTCACACCAGACAGTGCTATCTTACATCCAGTAATAATTACTCACACCAGATAGTGCTATATTATATCTGGTAATAATTACTCACACCAGACAGTGCCATCTTACATCCGGTAATAATTACTCGCACCAGATAGTGCTATATTATATCTGGTAATAATTACTCACACCAGATAGTGCCATTTTACATCCGGTACTAATTACTCGCACCAGATAGTGCTATATTATATCTAGTAATAATTACTCGCACCAGACAGAGCTATCTCACATCAGGTAATAATTACTCGCACCAGACAGTGCTATCTTACATCCAGTAATAATTACTCACACCAGACAGTGCTATCGCACATCCGGTAATAATTACTCGCACCAGACAGTGCTATCTTACATCCAGTAATAATAACTTGCACCAGACAGTACTATCTTACATCTGGTAATAATTACTCACACCAGACAGAGCTATCTTACATCCGGTAATAATTACTCGCACCAGACAGTGCTATCTTACATCCGGTAAAAATTACTCGCACCAGACAGTGCTATCTTGCATCCGGTAATAATTACTCACACCAGACAGTGCCAACTTACATCCGGTAATAATTACTTGCACCAGATAGTGCTATATTATATCTGGTAATAATTACTCGCACCAGACAGAGCTATCTCACATCAGGTAATAATTACTCGCACCAGACAGTGCTATCTTACATCCAGGAATAAATACTCGCACCAGACAGCGCTATTTTACATCCGGTAATAATTACTCGCACCAGACAGTGCTATCTTACATCCAGTAATAATTACTCGCACCAGACAGTGCTATCTAACATCCAGTAATAATTACTCGCACCAGACAGTGCTATCTTACATCCGGTAATAATTACTCGCACCAGACAGTGCTATAACATATCTGGTAATAATTACTCACACCAGACAGTGCTATCTTACATCCGGTAATAATTACTCGCAATAGACAGTGCTATCTTACATCTGGTAATAATTACTCGCACCAGAGAGTGCTATCTTACATCCGGTAATAATTCCTCACACCAGACAGTGCTATCTTACATCTAGTAATAATTACTCGCATCAGACAGTGCTATCTTACATCCAGTAATAATTACTCCACCAGACAGTGCTATCTTACATCCAGTAATAATTACTCGCACCAGACAGTGCTATCTTACATCCAGTAATAATTACTCCACCAGACAGTGCTATCTTACATCCGGTAATAATTACTCGCACCAGACAGTGCTATCTTGCATCCGGTAATTATTACTCACACCAGACAGTGCCATCTTACATTCGGTAATAATTACTCGCACCAGATAGTGCTATATTATATCTGGTAATAATTACTCGCACCAGACAGAGCTATCTTACATCAGGTAATAATTACTCGCACCAGAAAGTGCTATCTTACATCCGGTAATAATTACTCGCACCAGACAGTGCTATCTTACATCCAGGAATAAATACTCGCACCAGACAGTGCTATCTTACATCCGGTAATAATTACTCGCACCAGACAGTGCTATATCATATCTGGTAATAATTACTCACACCAGAAAGTGCTATCTTACATCGGGTAATAATTACTCACACCAGACAGAGCTATCTTACATCCGGTAATAATTACTCGCACCAGACAGTGCTATCTTACATGCAGTAATAATTACTCGCACCAGACAGTGCTATCTTACATGCAGTAATAATTACTCGCACCAGACAGTGCTATCTTACATCCGGTAATAATTACTCGCACCAGACAGTGCTATCTTACATCCGGTAATAATTACTCGCACCACACAGTGCTATCTTACATCCAGTAATAATTACTCGCACCAGAGAGTGCTATCTTACATCCGGTAATAATTACTCACACCAGACAGTGCTATCTTACATCCGGTAATAATTACTCGCACTAGACAGTGCTATCTTACATCCGGTAATTATTCCAAACACCAGACAGTGCTATCTTACATCTAGTCATAATTTCTCGCACAAGACAGTGCTATCTTACATCCGGTAATAATTACTCACACCAGACAGTGCTATCTTACATCCGGTAACAATTACTTACACCAGACAGTGCTTTCTTACATCCGGTAATAATTACTCACACCAGAGAGAGCTATCTTACATTCGATAATAATTACTCGCACCAGACAGTGCTATCTTACATCCGGTAAGAATTACACCACCAGACAGTGTTATGTTACATCCGGTAATAATTACTCCACCAGACAGTGCTATCTTACATCCAGTAATAATTACTCGCACCAGACAGAGCTATCTTACATCCGGTAATAATAACTTGCACCAGACAGTGATATCTTACATCCAGTAATAATAACTTGCACCAGACAGTGTTATGTTACATCCGGTAATAATTACTCCACCAGACAGTGCTATCTTACATCCAGTAATAATTACTCACACCAGACAGAGCTATCTTACATCCGGTAATAATTACTCGCACCAAACAGAGCTATCTTACATCCGGTAATAATTACTCGCACAAGACAGTGCTATCTTACATCCGGTAATAATTACTCACACCAGACAGTGCTATCTTACATCCGGTAATAATTACTCGCACGCTATCTTACATCCGGTAATAATTACTCACACCAGAAAGAGCTATCTTACATCTAGTAATAATTACTCGCACCAGACAGTGCTATCTTACATCTGGTAATAATTACTCGCACCAGACAGTGCTATCTTACATCCAGTAAAAATTACTCGCACCAGACAGTGCTATCTTACATCCGGTAATAATTACTCGCACCAGACAGTGCTATCTTACATCTGGTAATAATTACTCGCATCAGACAGTGCTATCTTACATCCGGTAATAATTACTCGCACCAGAGAGTGCCATCTGACATCCGGTACTAATTACTCGCACCAGACAGTGCTATCTTACATCCGATAATAATTACTCGCACCAGACAGTGCTATCTTACATCCAAGAATAAATACTCGCACCAGACAGAGCTATCTTACATCCGGTAAGAATTACTCCACCAGACAGTGCTATGTTACATTCGGTAATAATTACTCCACCAGACAGTGCTATTTTACATCCAGTAATAATTACTCCACCAGACAGTGCTATCTTACATCCGGTAATAATTCCTCACACCAGACAGAGCTATCTTACATCCAGTAATTATTACTCCCACCAGACAGTGCTATGTTACATCCGGTAATAATTACTCCACCAGACAGTGCTATGTTACATCCGGTAAGAATTACTCCACCAGACAGTGCTATCTTACATCCGGTAAGAATTACTCCACCAGACAGTGCTATCTTACATCCGGTAATAATTACTCCACCAGACAGTGCTATCTTACATTCGGTAATAATTACTCACACCAGAAAGTGCTATCTTACATCCGGTAATAATTACTCACACCAGACAGTGTTATCTTACATCCGGTAATAATTACTCCACCAGACAGTGCTATCTTACATCCGGTAATAATTACTCCACCAGACAGTGCTATCTTACATTCGGTAATAATTACTCACACCAGAAAGTGCTATCTTACATCCGGTAATAATTACTCACACCAGACAGTGTTATCTTACATCCGGTAATAATTACTCTCACCAGACAGTGCTATCTTACATTCGGTAATAATTACTCACACCACACCAGAAAGTGCTATCTTACATCCGGTAATAATTACTCACACCAGACAGAGCTATCTTACATCCGATAATAATTACTCGCACCAGACAGTGCTATCTTACATCCGATAATAATTACTCGCACCAGACAGTGCTATCTTACATCCAAGAATAAATACTCGCACCAGACAGAGCTATCTTACATCCGGTAAGAATTACTCCACCAGACAGTGCTATGTTACATTCGGTAATAATTACTCCACCAGACAGTGCTATTTTACATCCGGTAATAATTACTCCACCAGACAGTGCTATCTTACATCCGGTAATAATTCCTCACACCAGACAGAGCTATCTTACATCCGATAATAATTACTCGCACCAGACAGTGCTATCTTACATCCGATAATAATTACTCGCACCAGACAGTGCTATCTTACATCCAAGAATAAATACTCGCACCAGACAGAGCTATCTTACATCCGGTAAGAATTACTCCACCAGACAGTGCTATGTTACATTCGGTAATAATTACTCCACCAGACAGTGCTATTTTACATCCGGTAATAATTACTCCACCAGACAGTGCTATCTTACATCCGGTAATAATTCCTCACACCAGACAGAGCTATCTTACATCCAGTAATAATTACTCGCACCAGACAGTGCTATGTTACATCCGGTAATAATTACTCACACCAGACAGTGCTATGTTACATCCGGTAATAATTACTCACACCAGACAGTGCTATCTTACATCCGGTAAGAATTACTCCACTAGACAGTGCTATCTTACATCCAGTAATAATTACTCCACCAGACAGTGCTATCTTACATCCGGTAATAATTCCTCACACCAGACAGAGCTATCTTACATCCAGTAATTATTACTCCCACCAGACAGTGCTATGTTACATCCGGTAATAATTACTCACACCAGACAGTGCTATCTTACATCCGGTAATAATTACTCACACCAGACAGTGCTATGTTACATCCGGTAAGAATTACTCCACCAGACAGTGCTATGTTACATCCGGTAAGAATTACTCCACCAGACAGTGCTATCTTACATCCGGTAAGAATTACTCCACCAGACAGTGCTATCTTACATCCGGTAATAATTACTCCACCAGACAGTGCTATCTTACATCCGGTAATAATTACTCGCACCAGACAGTGCTATCTTACATTTGGTAATAATTACTCACACCAGTGCTATCTTACATCCGGTAATAATTACTCCACCAGACAGTGCCATCTTACAGTTATTTTTATAAAACAGTGCAGCAGCCATTTAACCTTAGATACAGCACATATTTGGACATGACGCCTCTGGTGACCTTGGTTCTCCTGGAGACCTGTGGAGTTACCCTCAGTGGACTCTTGTTTCCTGTGAGATTCATCAGTACAGGATGTAACATTCAGCATAATTACAGCAAATCATTCAGAACACTCCATGTAGCAGTCTCTACTCAGTGCCAGAAGTGCAGCAGCGCTTCTCACTCTATGTAACTTTTACGCCTTTGTTCTTACGAGGTCTCTTAAATAAAAATACCCTGCTTTTCACTGTTACATGGACTAGTAGCATAGCTACCGGGGGGAGGGGGGCAAGGGGACAGTCGCTTGGGGTCCCTGAGCAGGTGGGGGGCCCGGGGCTGGCAATGGGGCCCCATCGCCCATCATCACAAGTCCAACTGTATCGGCTGGATGCTGATACAGTTGACCGCATTGATGAGAGTGGGAGCGTTAAGCTCCCTCTCCCATCATCCCCCTCTCAGCGTCTTACGTCCCTGACGCAGAAACTGACAGGGGTCGTGATGACTAACTATGCGGCGCTCGCTGTCCTAAGATGTGTGGGCGCTCAGAGCAGCGGGGGAACAAGGAGGAGAGGTATTTATTGTTTTTATAGGGTGCATTATACTATAGAGTTTGTCTATGGGGAGTGCATTATACTATAAAGTCTGCCTATGGGGAGTGTAGTATACTATAGTGTCTGTCTATGGTGAGTGCAGTATACTATAGAGTCTGCCTATGGGGGGTGCATTATACTATAGAGCAGTGATGGCGAACCTATAGCACGCGTGCCAGAGAGGGTACGCAGAGTACTCTCTGCTAGCACGCTGCATCGCCTCATATACAAGTGTCCTCGCTCCAGAGCTGCAGCTTCCTGCCTCACATGGCAGTCAGCAGCATGGCTGGATGACATCATTCAGCTTCGCGGCCGCTGTGCTAGTGAGAGGAAGCTGCCGGCGAGCACGCGGAGAGGTGAGGTGTGTATATGTGTGTAAGAGGTGTGTGTGTGTGTGTGTAATGATGGGGGAGAGGGCAATGATGGGAGTATTGGAGAAGGCAATGATGAGGGTGATGGGGGAGATTGCAATGATGGGAGTGAAGGAGAAGGCAATGATGGGGAGAAGGCAACGATGGGGGTGATGGGGAGAAGGCAACGATGGGGGTGATGGGGAGAAGGCAACGATGGGGGTGATGGGGAGAAGGCAACAATGGGGGTGATGGGGAGAAGGCAACGATGGGGGTGATGGGGAGAAGGCAACGATGGGGGTGATGGGGAGAAGGCAACGATGGGGGTGATGGAGAGGGCAATGATGGGGTGATGGGGGAGACTGCAATGATGGGAGTGAAGGAGAAGGCAATGATGGGGAGAAGACAATGTTGGGGGTGATGGGGAGAAGGCAACGATGGGGGTGATGGGGAGAAGGCAACGATGGGGGTGATGGGGAGAAGGCAACGATGGGGGTGATGGAGAGGGCAATGATGGGGGTGATGGAGAGGGCAATGATGGGGGTGATGGAGAGGGCAACGATGGGGGTGATGGGGAGAAGGCAACGATGAGGGTGATTGGGAGAAGGCAACGATGGGGGTGATGGGGAGAAGGCAACGATGGGGGTGATGGGGAGAAGGCAACGATGGGGGTGATGGGGAGAAGGCAACGATGGGGGTGATGGGGAGAAGGCAACGATGGGGGTGATGGAGAGGGCAATGATGGGGGTGATGGAGAGGGCAATGATGGGGGTGATGGAGAGGGCAATGATGGGGGTGATGGAGAGGGCAATGATGGGGGTGATGGAGAGGGCAACGATGGGGGTGATGGGGAGAAGGCAACGATGGGGGTGATTGGGAGAAGGCAACGATGGGGGTGATGGGGAGAAGGCAACGATGGGGGTGATGGGGAGAAGGCAACGATGGGGGTGATGGGGAGAAGGCAACGATGGGGGTGATGGGGAGAAGGCAACGATGGGGGTGATGGGGAGAAGGCACTCCCGTGGGTGCCTTCCTGGTCCGCTCCTGACGTCTCCTGTTCCTCCTGCCTGCTCTCTGTTCAGTCCTGCAGCCGTCTCCCCTGTGCTCGCCAGCCTGCCGGCCAGCTCCGTGTTCGCCTGCCTACTCCTCCAGTTGTCCCCAAGTACCAGCTTCCGTGGCGATAGTCTCCTTCGGGCCTGCCCCTAACACTCCCTGTATAGGGGGTGGTACACCTGGCCTGCTCGCCCGGGGGTAGGTTCGTCGTCGCGGTCCTGTGGGTTCACCCTTGGAGTCTCCACAGCTTCACAGAACTTCCAGAAAAAATGGTTATAAGATGTTCCATACCCAAGATATAAGATGTTCTGGCTGATTTGGCCGGATGTAAAAGCTTCCAATATAGCATGGGTAAATATTGTCCGAGAAGTTGAATCGAATATCTTCGTATGCCGGGAACCAAAAACGAGGCTTGGAATCCTCTATGACCAGAGACTGAGAGGGAAAAAACTGTAAAAAAAAAGCAAAAAAACCAGGTGAATGTTACAATGTTTTGAGTCCCAGAAATCAGCAAAAAGAGGGGGGGGGGAAATCAAAGTTGTTTATAGAAACCGGTGAAGAGTAGTTCCTCATTGAGCTCATTAGGAGTGAGGCTACAAAGATTGTGAATCCATTTGGATTCACATCTAAGAAGTTTCAGGACAATATCGCCCCCTCTGATGTTGATTGGCACCCCTTCCAGGCCCATCACCTTAAGTCCTGTTGTTCGTCCCTGATGAATGTCCAGGAAATGTGCTGCTACTGAGGAGATATTTTTACCTTTATCACGGTCGTTCCTTGCCGTGGAGATATTAGAAAGGTGTTGCTGTAGCCTCCTTCGAAATTCTTGTGTAGTCTGTACTACGTAGACCTTCGGACAGTTGCAGATGAGGGCGTAGACCAGATTCTGCGTCTTACAGTTGAAAAAAGTTCTTCTAGGTTTCATCTGGAAGGGGAAGATAGAGTGAAAAACCGTCTTGAGCGATCATATGTTGGCAAACATTGCAATTCCCACAAGGATAGGTGCCAAATACTCTGAATCCTCTATTTAATCTGACTGTTGGACGTACATAGTGGCTGTGACATAGCCAGTCTTTCAAATTGCGAGCACGTCGCGCTACCAGATCAGGGGAAGTGGAAATATGCGGAGACAGTTTTGGTTCACTCAGTAAAATTCCCCAACTATGATCCAGGATTTTACTACGGATGTCCTGCCACTGGTTGTTGAAAGTGGTGACAATACCTAACGGTCTAGGAGACTCACATGGCTTTCTCTGAAGTACGTCTGAGCGTGTACTTGTTCTTGTTCTTTGGTACGAAGAGATGACCTCAGATTAAAAAGAGGAGCGTGTCTCAAGACTCTTTTTCAAAAAAATAATAACAAACAATAATAACATAAAAAAACATGTTCTAATAGCACTGTATCCTGTTACAACAAAGTGAAATCTTAACTGTTCAAAGAAATACAGACATATCTACCTTTTCATTCAAACCAAGTGGACCTGTAGCTTTAGTATGGAGGATCCATTTAGCTTCCACCTTCAGGAGGCACTTGCCGTGATTCCCTCCATGCTGTGGTGCAGAAGCTCTTTCCACACCAGCAAACTGCAATGCCTCTGCATTCCCTCCATGAATTTTTCTCATATGTTCTATGAGCCGAGGAACCACTTTTGTATTCCAAGCCTCGTTTTTGGTTCCTGGCATACGAAGATATTCGATTCAACTTCTCGGACAATATTTACCCATGCTATATTGGAAGCTTTTACATCCGTCCAAATCAGCCAGAACATCTTATATCTTGGGTATGGAACATCTTATAACCATTTTTTCTGGAAGTTCTTTACCAAGATTTCATATGTTGAAATCATTCACCTAGCTGTTTGGACCATACGGACATCTGGAAATCCTGTAGTTGATTGTTTCCTATTGGACAATACTTACCCATGCCATGTTGGAAGCTTTTACCGCTGACCAAATTAGCCAGGATATTTTGTACCTTGGGCATTGAACTTCTTTCAACCATCTTTTTTGAAAGCTCTTTTTGAAGACTCAATACATCGAAAGTATCCACCTGGCTGCTCGGACCACATGGACCTCCACCATGTTTGGAAACCCTGTAGTTGATTGTTTCTTTTACTGGGACTATCTATCCCTACTCTATTGTAGATTTGATTTTTTTGTGTTATTAAATTCACCATTTATCCTTCACAGGTATCCCGAATTTTTGACTCGACCTACGAGTAAGGTCCTCTTCGCTCCTTGTTTTCATGTTTGAGATCCCTTTTTGGTCTTTATCTTGGTATCTTAGCTGGTTGGCCATATCAGTGGCTGCATTAGCTTCAGGTTACCTTCATCTTACATATTAGAACTGGGTAAAATATAAAATAATTCTTTCAACAAGACTTATTCCTCATAACATGCAGATGAACTTGGTTCTATCTGCTTATAAAAAACCATGGTTTTTTAATCACACAAAAAATATAGTTCGTTCTATCTAGATTGGTCCCTTTATCCATAAAAAATGGTTGCTTACTCTCTGTACACATTGCTGCTTTGTTAAGCGTGCGCTGACCGGCGCATGCGCAGTATGTCATTTTGCAGCCATCTTGGTACACCGATCCTGGCACTTCATCTTGTCTCTCTGCGATTGCGCAGACACTGTTTCCTACTTCTGGTGTTGGCGTGCGCCGGTCGTGGTGTCTGCTTCCATACGCGCCGATGGCTCCCAGCTGCTCCCTCTCTGCCGCAATTTGAATAAGGTATTTATACCCAACCCGTTCACACCTTGCTCACCGCTCCTGATGAAGCCAGTTTTACTGGCGTAACGCGTCGGGCAACTTTTCTGCTCCCCTGCCTTCTCCCCATGCCTTTCAACCCCCACTGCATGAGTGTCCTCGGTCTATCTCCATCTATGCAGGCATTTGCCTCCGTGACTCAGGTTGTATGTGGCACTCTGCTATCCTTTATTTTGGGGTGATTTCTTATTTCATTCAAGTAATGATGAAAGGCAAGCACTCAGAGATCTGATGGACCTTCTCCACGAGAATAAGGTAACTCCCTTCAGAAGAGAATTCACTGGCCGACTTCCTTCACAGGCCACACTTTCACTTTCCTTATTTCCAGCGGTCCAGATTTTCTTTACAAACGTATGCCGGGACATTCAAAATCTTCACTTGCATAACAGCAGGAACCAGAATCTGAGTAAGGCTGAGTATAAAGCACTTTTTGATTTATACAATAACAAGGAGTTTTTGGTCTGTGAAGCGGACAAGGGGAGCAATATAGTCCTGTGGCCCAACTCCATTTATCTGGAGGAAGTAACGCGCCAATTACAAGTTTCTTCATGTTACACTCGTCTTCCAGCAGATCCCACTGAGGTATTTAAAGAGAAACTAGATCGTTTAATTGGACAAGCTATGCGACATGGCACTATCAATAAAAAGGAGGCTGAATTCTTGACCACTGATGACCCTGTAGTACCTACTTTCTACCTCCTTCCAAAGGTACATAAATCCTTGGAAAATCCACCAGGCAGGCCTATAGTCTCCGGTATAGGGGGGATATTTAAAAAACCTTGCACCTACCTCGACTTCTTTCTACAACCGCTGGCCACCGCTCTTAAATCTTTTATATGGGACTCAATGCATCTTATTCAAATACTCAGTGACCTTTGTGTACCATCACATACTTTGTTGGTCACGCTGGACTTCGAGTCCCTGTATACAAGCATCAGCCACAATCTCGGTCTGGAGGCTGTTTCATACTATCTTGAACGGAACCCCATGGGTGACAGGGATCATGACCGGTTTCTCCTTGATTTGTTGTTTTTTATTCTTGATAAAAACTTTTTTGTCTTTGACAGAAATTTTTACAGACAAATCACAGGCACACAGTGTGCTCCCTCTTATGCAAACTTGTTTTTGGAGTGGTGGGAGGAGCTTGCTGTGTATCAACATAAGGATTTCAACTCATATTGTTTCCAATGGCTACGGTATATTGACGATGTTGTGCTGTTTTGGACAGGCTCAGAAGAAAGCTGTAGGGAATTCATCATGGAGTTGAACAGTAATCCATTCAACATCAGATTGACATCTAACATCTCCTGTACTACGGTCGAATTCCTGGACCTTAGGCTCACTTTGGAATGTTTGCACATTTCCACCAATTTATACCATAAGCCAACAGCTACTAACAGTCTATTACATTACAGCAGCTTCCACCCCAAACACCTCAAAAACGGTATCCCCACAGGTCAATTTCTCCGACTAAAACGGAACTGTAGCAACATACCCGACTTTTTGTCGGAAGCAAGATCATTGACAAACCGCTTTAAACGCCGTGGCTATCCAAAAAAGGTCATCTCCTCTTCGTACCAAAGAGCAAGAACAAGTACACGCTCAGACCTACTTCAGAGAAAGCCATGGGAGTCTCCTAGACCTTTAGGTATTGTCACCACTTTCAACAACTAGTGGCAGGACATCCGTAAAATCCTGGATCATAGTTGGGGAATTTTACTGAGTGAACCAAAACTGTCTCCACATATTTCCACTTCCCCTGATCTGGTAACGTGACGTGCTCGCAATTTGAAAGATTGGCTATGTCATGGCCACTATGTACGTCCAACAGTCAGATTAAATAGCGGATTCAGAGTATTTGGCACCTATCCTTGTGGGAATTGCAATGTTTGCCAACATATGATCGCTCAAGACGGTTTTTCACTCTCTATCTTCCCCTTCCAGATCAAACCTAGAAGAACCTTTTTCAACTGTAAGACGCGGAATCTGGTCTACGCCCTCTTCTGCAACTGTCCGAAGGTCTACGTAGGACAGACTACACAAGAATTTCAAAGAAGGCTACAGCAACACCTTTCTAATATCTCCATGGCAAGGAAGGACAGAGATAAAGGTAAAAATATTTCCTCAGTAGTAGCACATTTCCTGGACGTTCATCAGGGACGAACAACAGGACTTAAGGTGATGGGCATGGAAGAGGTGCCAATCAACATCAGAGGGGGCGATATTGTCCTGAAACTTCTTAGATGTGAATCCAAATGGATTCACAATCTTTGTAGCCTCACTCCTAATGGGCTCAATAAGGAACTACTCTTCACCGGTTTCTATAAACAACTTTGATTTCCTCCCCCCCTCATTTCGCTGATTTTTGGGACTCAAAACATTGTAACATTCAACTGCTTTTTTTTGCTTTTTTTTTTTACAGTTTTTTCCCTCTCAGTGGTCATAGAGGATTCCAAGCCTCGTTTTTGGCTCCCGGCATACGAAGATATTCGATTCAACTCCTCAGACAATATTTACCCATGCTATATTGGAAGCTTTTACATCCGGCCAAATCAGCCAGAACATCTTATATCTTGGGTATGGAACATCTTTTAACCATTTTTTCTGGAAGGTCTTTACCAAGATTTCATATATTGAAATCATTCACCTGGCTGTTTGGACCATACGGACTTCTACCATATCTGGAAATCCTGTAGTTGTTTCCTATAGGACAATACTTACCCATGCCATGTTGGAAGCTTTTACATATGACCAAATTAGCCAGGATATTTTGTACCTTGGGCATTGAACTTCTTTCAACCATCTTTTTTGAAAGCTCTTTTTGAAGACTCAATACATCGAAAGTATCCACCTGGCTGCTCGGACCACATGGACCTCCACCATGTTTGGAAACCCTGTAGTTGATTGTTTCTTTTACTGGGACTATCTATCCCTACTCTATTGTAGATTTGATTTTTTGTGTTATTAAATTGACCATTTATCCTTCACAGGTATCCCGAATTTTTTTACTCGACCTACGGTCCTCTTCGCTCCTTGTTTTCATGTTTTGAGATCCCTTTTTGGTCTTTATCTTGGTATCTTAGCTGGTTGGCCATATCAGTGGCTGCATTAGCTTCAGGTTACCTTCATCTTACATATTAGAACTGGGTAAAATATAAAATAATTCTTTCAACAAGACTTATTCCTCATAACATGCAGATGAACTTGGTTCTATCTGCTTATAAAAAAAACATGTTTTTTTAATTACACAAAAAATATAGTTCGTTCTATCTAGATTGGTCCCTTTATCCATAAAAAATGGTTGCTTACTCTCTGTACAGATTGCTGCTTTGTTAAGCGCGCGCTGACCAGCCCATGCGCAGTATGTCATTTTGCAGCCATCTTGGTACTTCGCTCCCAGCACACTACATTACACTTTGCTGCTTTGCTAAGCACGCGCTGACCGGCGCATGCGCAGTATGTCATTTTGCAGCCATCTTGGTACACTGATCCTGGCACTTCACCTTGTCTCTCTGCGATTGCGCAGACACTGTTTCCTACTTCCGGTGTTGGTGTGCGCCGGTCGTGGTGTCTGCTTCCATACGCGCCGATGGCACCCAGCTGCTTCCTCTCTGCCGCAATTTGAATAAGGTATTTATACCCCACCCGTTCACACCTTGCTCACCGCTCCTGATGAAGCCAGTTTTACTGGCGTAACGCGTCGGGCAACTTTTCTGCGCCCCTGCCTTCTCCCCATGCCTTTCAACCCCCACTGCATGAGTGTCCTCGGTCTATCTCCATCTATGCAGGCATTTGCCTCCGTGACTCAGGTTGTATGTGGCGCTCTGCTATCCCTCATTTTGGGGTGATTTCTCATTTCATTCAAGTAGCGGAGTAGTACCTGTTGCATCTATCATACAGTCTATGCAGTTTTGGGCTTATGTGAATTGGCTATGCATTTAAAGTACATTTACATAGTGAAATATTGTGTACCACTTTAACTTTGGTATTGCTTATTTGTACAAAGCACCTTTTATGTGGGGTTTTTGCAGGGGCTAAACCCTTATGGGTCATGGTACTAACATGATTGCATCTTTGCAGTTTTAATTGTTTTTAATGTTTTCATAGTGTGTACTGGTGTTATAATAAAGAATTATTTGATACTATTTATCGGTGATCCCTGATATCTACATGCCTCTTTCTCTCTATTCAGCTCTATGGACGCTGCTCCTGTGCAGCGCTTGTGATGGTCACTGCTGAGTAGTTCTCATTCACTTTGAATGAAGGCAGTGCTGCAGTATCTTGAGATGGCCACTACACATTTTTCATCACAAAATTGCCCTGGTGGCATTTCATCATAAATAATTGGGTTGTAGGTTGCAGTTTGGGCACTAGGTCTTAGAAAGGTTCGCAATCACTGCTATAGAGTCTGCCTATGGGGAGTGTAGTATACTATGTCTGCCTATGGTGAGTTCATTATACTATAGTCTGCCTATGGTGAGTTCATTATACTATAGAATCTCCCTATGGGGGGTTAATTATACTATAGAGTCTGCCTATGGGGAGTGTAGTATACTATAGAGTCTGCCTATGCAGAATGCAGTATACTATAGAACTATAGAGACTGCCTATGGGGAGTGCATTATACTATAGGGTCTGCCTATGGTGGCTGCATTATACTATAGAGTCTGCCTATGGGGAGTGTAGTGTACTATAGAGTCTGCCTATGGGGAGTGCATTATACTATAGAGTCTAAATGTCTGCCTTTGGGGGGGTGCTTTATACTATAGTGTCTGCCTATGGGGGGGGTAATTATACTACAGAGTCTGCCTATGGGGGTGCATTATACTATAGAGTCTGCCTATGGGGGGTGCATTATACTATAGAGTCTGCCTATGGGGGGTGCATTATACTTTAGTCTGCCTATGGGGAGTGTAGTATACTACAGAGACTGCCTATGGTTAGTGCATTATACTATAGGGTCTGCCTATGGGGGGTTAATTATACTAGAGAGTCACTATTTTATGTGACATATTTCTCATTATAAGGGTACAAAAACTAAGTTTTTGTACCCTTATATATACTAGCTGAAGAGCCCGGCGCTGCCCGGGCATAGTAACTAACTACGGTTAGTTATAACAAATTGTAATGATTATATCTATAAAGCTGAGTGTATAGCCCCGCCCACTCCACGTAGCCACATTCACTATAATATCCCACATCATTCCGTCAGCCAGGGCTACCGGACTACTACCCCTAATATCCCACATCGTCCCGTCACCCAGAGCCACCGGACTACTACCCCTAATATCCCACATCATCCGGTCAGCCAGAGCCACGGGACAACTACCACTAATATCCCACATCATCCCGTCACAGCCACCGGACTACTCCCCCTAATATCCCACATCATCCCGTCAGCCAGAGCCACCGGACTACTACCCCTAATATCCCACATCATCCCGTCAGCCTGGGGTCAGAACCAGAGCGCTGAGTGGAATGGTCCTAACTTCCATACTGGGGATCCCTTTAAGGGAGGCTTGGCATCAGAACCAGAGCACTGAGTGGATTTGCCCTTACTTCCATACCAATTATCACTTTTATAGAAGCCTGGGGTGAGAATCAGAGGACTGAGGGATTTGCCCTAACTTCCGTACAGGAGATCCTTTTAAGAGAGCCTGGGGTCAGTACCAGAGCATTTGAAGGCAATTGCCCTGACTTCCATACCGGGGATCCCTTTAAGAGAGGCCTGGGGTCAGTACCAAAGCGCAGAGTGGATTTGCCCCCACTTCCATACCGGGAATCCCTTTAAGAGGGGTCTTGGGTCAGAACCAGAGCGCTGAGTGGATTTGCCCTAAATTCCATACCGGAGATCCCTTTAGAAAACCTGGGATCAGAACCAGAGCGCTGGATGGATTTGCCCTGACTTGCATCTAATGATCCCTTTATTAGAACCCTGGGGTCAGAATCAGAGTGCTGAGGGATTTGCCCTAATTTCCGTACAGGAGATCCCTTTAAGAGAGCCTGGGGTCAGTACCAGAGAATTTGAAGGCAATTGCCCTGACTTCCATACCGGGGATCCCTTTAAGAGAGGCATGATGTCAGAACCAAAGCACTGGATGGATTTGCCCTGCCTTTCATACCGGAGATCCCTTTAAGAAAGGCCTGGGGTCAGTATCAAAACACTGAGTGGATATGCCCTAACTTGCATACCAATGATCCCTTTAAGAGACCCTGGGGTCAGAACCACAGAGCTGAGTGGAACGGTCCTAACTTCCATACCGGGGATCCCTTTAAGAGAGGCCTGGGGTCAAAACCAAAGCGCTGGATGAATTTGCCCTGACTTCCATACCAGAGATCCCTTTAAGAGGGAAGCTGTGTCTGTGGGATGGAGGATGTGTGATGGGTATATGGGCACGGGAGGGGGGGTTCATTTCTGTCATGTGCTCTGTGCTACTTTCTGGGGGGCAGACAATGGCTGGGAGCTTATGTTCCCGGGGATGCTAGATTTCTCTCACCATGTCACTGTCTGCTGAGGTGTTGTGAAGTGGTTGCTATGAGCAGCAGTTTTCCTTGCAACCAATCACAGCTCAGCTTCTGTTGAACAGCTCTGGTGAAATGAAAGATGCTTCGTGATTGGTTGGTGATACACACATACATACATACATACATTCATTCAGTTTTATATAAAGAGATATATACATACACACACACACACACCTATACTATGTGTATACATGTATTCTATCTATTCTGTTTTAACACGTCTGTGATTTTACAGTACAGCGCACTGAACTGCCGGCTTTTCTAAAGGACACCGGTGCGTATTTCTCGCAAGTCACACGCATGGTCCGTGTGTAATCCGTTTTTTCTCGCACCCATAGACTTGCATTGGTGACTCTTGGGCGTAGTACGGTGCAAATCACAGCATGCTGCTATTTCACCCGCACATATAATACGGGCGAGAAAAAACAGATGATGGGAGCTGCCCCATAGGTTAACATTGGTCCAAATGCTATGAGATTTTTTTCTTGCATAGCACTTGTCCGTATTTCTCTCTAGTGTGACTCCGGCCTTACAAAAAGGGTCACACATGGACCCTTTTTTCCCCTCCATATCTAACCTCCAAAACTCGTCTCTCCTTCTATTTGACCTTGATTTACATATATTATTTGCCTTTTTCTCTATAACCGCTCCCCAGTCCCAACAGAGGCACATCCTGGAACTTTACATTTCCCGATATGCTCACCCTTTCTGACCCTTCAGTCACCACAATCTGATATATATTAGCAACAACGTCCACATAGCAAATAATTTAAACACACCCTCAATAAATACATTGAGGTAGAATGATATATTGCAATAAAAAATCAATTCTTTATTGAAGACTTTATTGAAGACTCAAGACAAAGAACATATAAGGGGAAACACATGCTCAAGAAACCAAATATAAAAGATGTAAATAATAAGCGTACACAAAACCATATGGATGTATCCTGGATAAATGATATATTGCACGGACCCTTTATGCATCAAATATATATACCTGAGCTAATACTGAAAAATAAGAGTGCTAAGTTCAGTAAACATGGAGAATCAGTATTGCATAATATAGTAATCAATATTACATTGTATCTAAATCAAAAAGTGGCCAGTGCAATGTTTTAAATAGTGACACGTGCATTTACCGTCACATCAAGGCTGTGTGCACACGTAGTGGTTTTTTTGCATTTCCGCGGTGATTTAAAACGCGTGATTTTGCAGCGGAAATGCAAAAAAAAGCATTCCATGTTATCCTAATTGATTCCGCACATGTTGTGCTAATGCTGCGGCTTTTACCGCTGCGGAATCGCTTCACGGTAAAAATCGCAGCATGTTCAATAATTTGCGTAATCGCATAGACTTGTATTGAAACGCTTGAAAACCACAAGTAAAACAAATATTTGCGGATTTTCAAGCGTCTTAAAACGCAGACAAAATGAAGTGACATCAGGCCATCCCATCATGCCATCTCATGAGCATCCCATAATCCAGGAAGACGAGAAGCCCATAATTCCTGTCTTCCTGGATCATGGCTGCCAGCATGGAATGGTATCGCAGGATGGACCAGGATGAGTCGTACATGATTAGTGTGGTAAGTGGCGGTGTGTGTGTGTCTCGGTGCGTGTGTTGGGGTGTGCGGTGTATATGTGGTGTGAGTGCGGCGTATGTGTGCTGTCTGGCATAGGCCGATAGGACTACTACTCCCATCGGCCTATGTCTGTTCCCCACAGTAGTGTCAGCAGGCTCAGCTCGATGGGAGCGGTATTTCCGATCGAGCTGTTCCTGCTGTTAAAAAAAACATATTTTTTTATTTTTTTTTCTTCTTTCCCCCCCGTCCGTCCATAAAATTTTTATTGCCCCCCCCCTTATATTTCTAAATATATTATTAATAATATTTATTAGGGTCCAATATTTTTAATTCCCCTTTTTGTTTTTCAAACATACAAACTTATTATCATTTTTGTTTAATTTGTAAATTTGTCCAAAAATTTTTATTTCATTGGTGGCCAGTGGTTACCTGTGGAAAAAAATAATAAATACCTGTCCCCGACGTCGCCACCTAAAATAAAAATAAAATAAAAATCCCCTACTCACCTAATCTGCTAATTCCCCGAAGACCATGTTCAACCTAAAAAAAAAAATAAAATAACGAACCACAAAAATACCTGCCCTCCGCAGAATCCCAAAAAAACGAGTGTCGCACGAAGATCTACAGTTTAGAGCGGCCACATAACATGGGGGGGGGGGTGAACTCGCGCTGCTCGGGTGAACTCGGGCGGTGCTCACTGCGGCTGCGCTGACTCCCAGGCTGACCTGAGGTGAACTCAGGAGCGTGGGAAATTTTCCCACACCAATTCATCTCAGGTGAGCCAGGGCGCCTGCGCAGAGCAGAATGACCTAATTCTGCACTGGTTTACATCAGGGCTGGTCGCATTAGCACTGGACCCTAATGTAAACTCTTTAACCCTTTGATGGATTACAGCGTGGGACCTGACTGTACTGCGGAGAGGTATGTATTTTTTTTTTCCAGATAATTTTTTTTTTTTTGGTTGACCAGAAAAAAAAAATTGTCAAAAACTTGTTGTTATTATTTCATTAAAATATTTTTTTGATTAACGTGTGTTTTTTTAAAACCTTATTGTAGGGTTAAAAATGGATAGGTGTCTTATTGACGCAGCTCCATTATTAACCCGGCTTAATTTCACCTGACAATCAAAGGTGACATCAACCCCTTATTACCCCATATCCCACCGCTACACGGGAATGGGAAGAGAGGGGCTAAGTGCCAGAATTGGCGCATCTTATAGATGGGGCGGCTGCGAGCTGGTATTTGTAGCCGGGGGGGGAATATCCATGGCCCCTTCCTAGGCTATGAATATCAGCCTGCAGCTGTCTGCGTAGCCTTTCTGGCTATAAAATATAGGGTGACCCCACGTCAATTTTTTTGGGGGGGTTCCCCAATTTAAATAGCCAGTAAAGCCAATGCAGACAGCTGCGGGCTGATATTCATAGCCTGGGAAGGGGCCATGGGTATTAACCCCTTCCCAGGCTACAAATATTGGCCCCCGGCCATCTGCTTTCCCACTCTGGTGAAGAAAATTGCGTTTCAGACGACGCATTTTTTTTGGCCAAAAAATTTTGTTAACCCCCCTCCCAAAAATTTTTTTTTACCCTACACTTACCCTAATCCCAACTCTAACCCTAATACAAACCCTAACTGTAATCCCATCTTTAATCCTAATTTGAATTGAAAATAACAATTTAAAATTATGGTTAGGTTTGGGATTAGGGTTGGAGTTGGGATTACGATTAGGGTTGGGATTACGGTTAGGGTTGGGATTACGGTTAGGGTTGGGATTACGGTTAGGGTTGGGATTAGGGTTAGGGTTGGGATTAGGGTTGGAGTTGGGATTACGGTTAGGGTTGGGATTAGGGTTAGGTTTGGAATTAGAGTTGGGGTTAGGGTTAGGGTTGGGATTAGGGTTGGGGTTAGGGTAATTGTACCGGAGAGTAGGGTGAAAGAGCCGTGTTGGGGGGGTTGTGTGTGTGCGCACATGTGTACATGGATTCATACATATCTATATTGGTTTTGAAAGTGTGTTTCTGTGTGGATATATATGAATTTATGGGTGCAAATGTAGATATTGATATAATATTTATTTATATTTTGGAATACACAATTTTTCAGAACAAATTTCTTCACTTTATTGTAGATAGAGAAATATCTGGCAGTTTGGGACCACGCCTGCGAGGAGTATAAAGGCTCTAAGCGTGATGTCTGGCCGGCAACAGTCACGAAGCTCCATCATGTTGAAAAAGGCATTGTTGATCGCCAAACTGCTCTTGGACGGTTGGGAGAAGTTGCTCTTGGAGGACATTCTGGTACCATTCTTTATTCATGGCTGTGTTTTTAGGCAAGACTGAGAAAGAGCCCATTCCCTTGGCTGAGAAGCCACCCCACACATGAATGGTTTCAGGATGCTTGACAGTTGGCATGAGACAAGACTGGTGGTAGCGCTCACCTGGTCTTCTCCGAATAAGCCGTTTTCCAGATGTCCCAAACAATCGAAAAGGGGATTCATCAGAGAAAATGACTTTACCCCAGTCCTCAGCAGTCCACTCCCTGTACCTCTTGCAGAATATCAGTCTGTCCATGATGTTTTTTCTGGAGAGAAGTGGCTTCTTTGCTGCCCTCCTTGAGACCAGGCCTTGCTCCAAGAGTCTCCGCCTCACAGTGCGTGCAGATGCACTCACACCTGCCTGCTGCCATTCCTGAGCAAGCTCTGCACTGCTGGTAGCCCGATCCTGCAGCTGAAACACTTTTAAGAGACGGTCCTGGCGCTTGCTGGTCTTTCTTGGGCGCCTGGAGCCTTTTTGGCAACAAGGGAACCTCTCTCCTTGAAGTTCTTGATGATGTGATTGTTGACTGAGGTGCAATCTTTCTAGCTGCGATACTCTTCCCTGTTAGGCCATTTTTGTGCAGTGCAATGATGACTGCACGTATTTCTTTAGAGATAACCATGGTTAACAGAAGAGAAACAATGATGCCAAGCACCAGCCTCCTTTTAAAGTGTCCAGTGGTGTCATTCTTACTTAATCATGACAGATTGATCTCCAGCCCTGTCCTCATCAACACCCACACCTGTGTTAATGGAGCAATCACTGAAACGATGTTAGCTGGTCCTTTTAAGGCAGGGCTGCAATGATGTTGAAATGTGTTTTCGGGGATAAAGTTAATTTTCTAGGCAAATATTGACTTTGCAAGTAATTGCTGTTAAGCTGATCACTCTTTATAACATTCTGGAGTATATGCAAATTGGCATTAGAAAAAATGAAGCAGTAGACTTTGTAAAAAATTAATATTTGTGTCATTCTCAAAACTTTTGGCCATGACTGTATATGTGTGTGTGTATGTCCAGGATTGGCATCTGCACCGTTGCAGCTACAGCCACAAAAGTTTGCACAGTCACACGTCTGGACCCTGAGAGCGTCATAGGCTATGTTTTGAGGCGAAATTTTAACCCCGCGCGTTCCAATTCACCAAACAATTTTACCCCTATCTACATAATGGGGAAAAAGTGAAAGGAAAAGTGTTGGAGGCAAATTGACAGCTGCCAGATGTGAACAAGGGGGACATAAAGAATGAGAGCGATGGCGCCAAAGCGTATATACCGTACAGTTGCTAAGGTGGGGCCCTGACATGGGATACTCACCACACACGGGGATATGAACACACACACAAAATGCGCCACGTGCTTCAACACATATACCACCCTCAGCACACACTTCACCACACATACACCAACCTTGCCACAAAAGTCGAAACACAAAAGTCGCCACTCAAAACTCGCCACGCTGTCCCAGAGCTGTTTACAAGATGAAAAATGAGTTGTGATTGGTTGCTATCAGCAACAGTTTTCTTTGTAGACAGTTGTGGTAACTGAGGCCTATTATTCTTATCATTTCTATGGTGTTATCCTCCGTCTGTAAAGCTGGAAATAACACAATTTACTACCGTGCCAACACAGACCACCTTCTGACACAGACTGCAGGGGGAGCCCAGTATCACACAGGATAGGATTAGTTTCACGGCTCAGCAGTCAGTATCACACAGGAGAGGATTAGATACACAGCTCAGCAGTCAGTATCACACAGGAGAGGATTAGATACACAGCTCAGCAGTCAGTATCACACAGGATAGGAATAGATACACAGCTCAGCAGTCAGTATCACACAGGAGAGGATTAGACACATGGCTCAGCAGTCAGTATCACAAAGGATAGTATTAGATACACCGCTCAGCAGTCAGTATCACACAGAATAGGGTTATAGATACATGGCTCAGCAGTCAGTATCACACAGAATAGGGTTAGATACACGGCTCAGCAGACAGTATCACACAGAACAGTATTAGATACACGGCTCAGCAGACAGTATCACACAGGATAGGATTAGATACACGGCTCAGCACACAGTATCACACAGAATAGGATTAGATACACAGCTCAGCACACAGTATCACACAGAATAGTATTAGATACACGGCTCAGCAGTCAGTATCACACAGGACAGGATTAGATACACGGCTGAGCAGTCAGTAACACACATGATAGGATTAGGTACACTACTCAGCAGTCAGTACCACACAGGATAGGATTAGATACATGGCTCAGCAGATGGTATCACACAGGATAGGATTAGATACACTGCTCACCAGTCAGTATCACACAGGAGAGGATTAGATACACGGCTCAGCAGTCAGTAACACACGATAGGATTAGATACACAGCTCAGCAGAAAGTATCACACAGGAGAGGATTAGGTACACAGCTCAGCAGACATTATCACACAGGATAGGGTTAGATACACAGCTCAGAAACAGGATGTGCCAAAGGAGAGGACATTTTCATTCCAAGAATTCTACTCATTCCATCTGATTTTTGATTTTAAACGCCTCCAGTTTCCAGATCAACTGCTATTTGCAATGTCCATTAACAATGCTCAGGGACAGTCCTTGAAAGTAGTAGGGATCGATTTGCAATCTCCATGCTTTTCTCATGGTCAACTTTACGTGATCTGTTCAAGAGTTGGAACTGCCAAAAATCTGTTCATCTTTGCACCGAAAGGCAAAACCAAACATGTTGTTAATCAAAAGGCTCTTGAATGAGTTGAAAATAAAATACTATCATTACTTGAGTAATCGTTTAGTTAATTTGTGTTGCAAATCTGTAGTGTTGAATATATGATGTGAAATGTTTTTATGTGCAATATAATCATTATAATTTGTTATAACTAACCACAGTTGGTTACTATGGCCAGGCAACGCCGGGCTCTTCAGCTAGATAGATAGATAGATAGATATATATTTTTTTTTATTTTGTTAACATTTTTAAGTAGTCTTTTATTAACATGGCTTTTTTCTTCCTTCTACAGAACTGACGGCAACATAAGGGCTGAAACTCCTCCAGCTCAACCAAACAGCCCGGAGGAGGGTCTTGGAGAGGAGGCCGAGGACCATCTGCTGTACTCCTCACCGGATGCTTCGGAGGCCAGGCCTTCATCGTCGGCACCCTCGGATGTCACAGCTTCAACGGCAACCTCTTCTGCGGCTGGGATTTCGCCATCTGTGGTGGAGGTGGCATCAGTGGCGGGCGTTGCTGCTCCTGCCTCGAGCGCTGCCTGTAGCTTTGCTGGTGGCGTGTCAAGGCCCACTAGAATGGGGGCTGCTTCTGTCCGTCCTGTGGCATTGAGAAGGGCGGCACCCAAGAAGGTCCAAATTATTGAGACTTCGACTAGTGCGATCGAAAATCTCACTAGTCGAACCCTCAATATGCTCGACAATTCGTCGAAGCAAGATGAGCTGGACAAATTCGGCTCATTTTTAGCCAGCCGCCTAAGATCCATGCCACGGGACCGGCAGAACCTGGTCATGTCAGCAGTCAATTTACTTTTAATGACTGTTGACGTCCCATCCCCAATTCCCCAGTCAGCAGCTATAATGACGGGGATTCTTAATATATTTAATCCCCAAAGTGGGCCTCCACCACCACCAGCTGCATCGCAGCATTTTGGGCATGCGGCAGCCTAATCCCTAAAGTGGGCCTCCACCAACACCAGCTGCATCGCAGCGTTTTGGGCAGGCGGCAGTCTACAGGCCTGACGCTGCAGAAGCATTATGTTATAGCAGACCACCTGCACCTCAAACCTCTAGCCAAATTGTTATTTCCCCCAACCATAGTATGTCTTCCCAAGACTTATTTCCCACATATGGCTATGAGCCAGATTACCAAAACTTTTGAAAATTTTTGTCGTGTCACCACCAACCAGGCTGGACGTCCCACCCACCCTCCTGTGTCCTGTTGACAGGGTGCTATTTTTTTGTCTTTTCATGACTTTTGTTTTTTGATAACATTTATTAATGTTTAATAAAAAAATTTCAAAAACTCTATGTGTGTGATAATTTTACAAAAAAAATTGATTCCTGTGTGTGTGGGTTGGAAAAGGAAATGACCTCATAGTAGCCTTTTTTTTTTTTTTTTAATAAACAACTTTATTTGGGCTCAAAAACGCTTAAAAAATGCTTACAAAAACGCACAGAAAAACGCATGAAAACGCGTCAAAAAAACGTGTAAAAAACTGCATGAGTTTTTCCTGCCAAGGTTGTGCGTTTCTGCTCAGGAAAAATCTGCTTCAAAACTGCAATGTGGGCACATAGCCTAATACAAAAATCTGACCAGGCATAGTGAACACTTAGGCTATGTGCCCACGTTGCTTTTTTGAAGCAGAATATTACTGAGTGGAAACGCACACCCTCTTCCCGGGAAAACGCATGCGTTTTATGAAGCGCTTTTGTAAGCGTTTTTGACGCTTTTGTTAAGCGTTTTAGCATGCGTTTTCCTAAGCGTTTTTGCAATACAATTGTATGTATGCGGAAACACACGCGATTCCGCAAAATTAATGAATATGCTGCGCTTTTTTCTGCTAAGCGTTTCCGCAGCGGAAAAAAAACGCACCATTAGCACAACATGTGCTGATTCCATTATGATTACATGGGATGCTTTTCTTAAGCGTTTACGCGGCAGAAACCTGTGTCTAAAAGCGCTGCGGAAACACTTAAAAAACGCAACGTGGGCACACAGCCTTACAGGTAATGTGTGCTGTATTCCCGAGCCGAATGCTCCCACCCCCGACAGCGCCGTTTCGCTCCATAGCTTCTTCCAGTAGTGTTTTGAAAGCAGCGTTTTTTTCCGCTGCGTCCAACACGCTGAGTTCTAATTATTGCATTTGTTTGTCAGTAAATGCGGATTTACTGCATGTAATGACATTCTATTGGTCAAAATCCGCAGCGGAGAATGGCGTCTCTCCCACATGAGTATTTGCTGAGTTTTTTTACTTCAGTATTTGTAAGCCAAGACCAGGAGTGGAACAATCAGGGGAAAAGTATAATAGAAACACGGACATGCGCCACTTTTGTATTTATGCTGGTTTTGGCTCACAAATACTGAGGTAAAATACTGACCAAATACTGAACGTGGCCTAAAATATACAAGGCAGATTCATGCTACATGGCAAAATTAAAATTATGTTGATAACTAATATAAATTTTAAACATCTTTTTACTTTTTCTCAATATTAGCACATCTTGTGAAATTTTTTTTTTTTTCCCAATGCCAATTTTTCTTGAGCCGTGATGATTGAAGGGATGCTATCCACGAGTGTTTTTTAACACTGTTACAAAACAATCACACTTTTTTTTAATGGAACATTGTTGCACTTCTTTCAAATTTATATCTTTATTTTTATAAACTTTATTAACATTTAATTCAATGTTATGGCCAATTACTGTAGAGTACGACATAACACAGGCTGCAAAATAACAAACTGCGGTATTCTAGAGAGTATAACATACACGGCGGTAGAATAACACCATCTTCTAAACACCACACATCATACATCATCCAAATACACCGTAACTAATCCCGGCAAACCACACATAATCTAAACATGCCGTATATAATTTCAGGATACCACATATCCACAGCACACCATATATAATCCCAACACATCAGACATGATCTCAGCCTACCGTATATATGTAATTCCAGAACTGCGTGTATAAAGCTAGATCACCAGACATTTTAGCACACTATCCTGTATCTAATCCAAACACAATATATAAAATCCCTAGCACATTGGGCAAAATCCCAGCACACAAAATATAATCTCAGCTCACACTTTATAATCCAATCACAATGTAAATAATCCCAACACCATATATGATCCCAACTCCCATTATACGATTACAGCACATTGTGTATATAATCTTAGCACAGCATATAGAATGTCAGATCCCATTATATAATCCCAGCAACATGGATATAATCTCAGCACACCATACATAATCCCAGCACCATGTATATAATCTCAGCACATCATAAAAAAATCTCAGCACTATATGTTATAAGGTGGCTATCGGATACATAATGGTTGGGAGATAAAATTGGAGTAATGCTTTAATACATATAGGACGAAAAGGGATTCCACTGGCCATGACAGAGTGATTGTGAGCAGCTGATGAGTTGGAAGAGACGGCTGCTCATTATATCTCCACCCCTGGGTGTCACGCTCGCGCCTTGGCTGAATGGCGCGAGCCGGGGGTTGTGGCCCCACTGTGCCACAGACCAGACTACCCTGGAAGGGGCGTGACTGCGACAGCTACCTTGGTCTTCACTGGAGCCTCTGATGGTGAGGTCAGGCTTGTGCGGCAGGTAGCTGCCGGGTGCCACTCCAGGGTGGTGTCTGGCTGTGGCTGCTGATCCCACTCGGGAACAGGACACCTGGACAGGTGTGAGTGACAAGCAGGCTGAGACACTGGGCAAGCAGGCACGGCTTGGTACACAGGCAGGCACGGCTTGGAGGCACGACTTGGAGACACGGCTTGGAGACACTGGACACGGCTTGGAGACACTGGACACGGCTTGGAGACACTGGACACGGCTTGGAGACACTGGACAAGCAGGAGTGGTATATGAGAGAACAGGTTTGGACCTGTTCACACAGGAGATGCAGGTATGGATATAGGCAGGAAGGTGTGGTATATGAGAGAACAGGTTTGGACCTGTTCACACAGGAGATGCAGGTATGGATAAAGGCAGGAAGGAGTGGTATATGAGAGAACAGGTTTGGACCTGTTCACACAGGAGATGCAGGTATGAATATAGGCAGGAAGGAGTGGTATATGAGAGAACAGGTTTGGACCTGTTCACACAGGAGATGCAGGTATGAATATAGGCAGGAAGGTGTGGTATATGAGAGAACAGGTTTGGACCTGTTCACACAGGAGATGCAGGTATGGATATAGGCAGGAAGGAGTGGTATATGAGAGAACAGGTTTGGACCTGTTCACACAGGAGATGCAGGTAGGCAGAGCTGCAGGAGATGCGGAGCAGGCAGAGCCGCAGGAGATGCGGAACACAGATAAAGCTGCGAGGGTGCAGATGCACACACAGGGAGGACACAAGGAAAGACACGGCAGAGAAGGAACCACAAACAAGGAGACTGACAGACAGAGACACAGGGACAAAGACACAAGGACCAGGATATTCTGCCTCCTGGCAGGCAGACAGAGTACAGACAAGGTACAGGGAACAAGACTCAAGGGCCAGGATATTCTGCCGCCTGGCAGGCGGACAAGGTACAAAGCGAGACAGAGTATTCCTACAGAGAAGGCGATACACAGAACAGGGCCTGGCTAGTTCAGCAGCAAGGAGCTAACTGAGTTTAGACATTGCACAGGCAATGTTTCAGTGGGAGTGGCGAAACTAAATAGTCAAGGGCTCCAGGTGATTGGTCAGGGACAGATTACCCAGGTGCACCCAGACTGCATAAGAACCAGAGAGTTCAGGCGCTGCCCCCCTATACACACAGTCAGGAAACATGGAGAGCAAGCAGGAAAACAAGAGGCATAGCACATGGAGCTCAGGGCTGGCAACAGACAGATTTCACAGCATGGCTTGAAGCAGAAAGTAAGTTGGTGTGCGGGGGATGGGAGGCCATGCAGTGACGCCAGCAGGGTTGTTACACTGGGTGTGCTTCACTTTGTAAATTGAGAGCTGTTTGCCTCACAAATGGACGTGTGTATGGAGGTGTGCAGATCTCCTGGATTGAGTGCCTTTGCTAAAGGACTATGAGGCTACGTGCACACGCTGCGGAATGGGGTGCGGATTTGTCCGTGCGGATTTTGTAAAATCCGCAGGTAAATCTGCAGGTCAAAAGACCTGCGGTTTTACCTGCGGATTGCTCTGCGGGTTTTCATCTCCACAATGGAGGAGATGGCAAACCGCAGCGAAATCCGCAGAAAGAATTGACATGTCAATTCTTTCTGCGGTTTAGAACCGCAGCAAATCCGAGCGGAAAAATCCGCACTGTCTGCACTGCGGTTTTTAATATCCATAGGATATTATGATACTGTACACCGCAGTAAAAACTGCTGCGGATCCGCAACGGCCAAATCCGCTGTGGAACCGCAGCAGAATCCGCAGCGTGTGCACACACCCTGAAGTTGGACTGTAAACCAAGGACGCTTTCCAGCACTATTGTATGGACTTGTTATTTTATGTTTCACTTTGTGGAGGACAAAATCCTGTATTTGTTTTCTTGTGATGTGGTTTATGAGGACTGAAATAAACCAGCCGGACTTTAAATAGAAACGGTTCCTGTGATACCTCATCCTGCTCCCAAGTGAGTAGCATTGTTACAATATATAATCCCAGACCCATGTATAAACTCAGCTCCCACTGTATAATCCCAGTACCATATATACAATCCCAACATCATGTGTATAATCCCAGCACACCGTATATAATGCCAGCTCTCATTATACAATCCCAGCTCTATGTACAGTATATAATCCCTGCACAGCATATATAATCACAGATCCCATTATATAATGTCAACACCATGTACAGTTGTGTGAAAAAGTGTTTGCCCCTTCCTGATTTCCTATTCTTTTGCATGTTTGTCACACCTAAATGTTTCATATAAGCAAACATGTTTAATTATTAGACAAAGATAACACAAGTATACACAAAATGCAGTAAATGAAGGTCTTCATTTAATAATAAATAAGGAGGAAAGAAATCCAAACGTACAGGGCCCTGTTAAAAAGTTATTGCCCCCTAAAGCTAATAACTGGTTGGACCACCCTTATCAGCAACATCTGCAATCAAACATTTACAATAACTGGCAATTAGTCTTTTACAACGCACTGGAGTCATTGTGGCCCACTTATCTTTGCAGAATTGTAATTCAGCCACATTGGAAGGTTTCCGAGCATGAACCGCCTTTTTAAGGTCATGCCACAGCATCTCAATCGGATTAAGGTCAGGACTGACTAGGACACTCCAAAGTCTTATTTTTATTAAGCCATTCAGAGGTGGACTTGCTGATGTGTTTTGGATCATTGTCCTGCTGCATAAACCAAGTGTGCTTCAGCTTGAGGTCACGAACAGATAGCCGAACATTCTACTTTAGGATTTTTTGGTAGACAGCAGAATTCATGGTTCCATTTAGTACTACAAGTCTTCCAGTTACTGAAGCAGCAACATAGCCCCAAACCATCATAGTACTGTAGGATAGGTGTGGGAAGGTGATCCTACAGGAATGGAGGGTGACCAACTTCTTGACGCCGACAGACTTGAGACTGAGACAGAAATTGAGTTACCTTGACCCATAGCAGTTACATAACCACTCTCTCCTACGCTCCCCACTGCGCTCTAATGGTCAAACTACCACATGACACCCTTTTCTCTTTATCTCAGCCTACACTGCGCTATCTCCCTGTCTCTTACTACAGACAGACCTTTCCGTCAGCTCAACCTCCCCCACATTCCCCCTTCCTTTGTCCATTGTCGTCCTCGACAATCTTCTCCTGGGGAGCCTGACTCATGTACCCCGCTCTGTCTACCTTCTTCCTGTCTTGTCGTCCTGTCAACTCGAATAAGTCATGGTCGGCATACTCCACATACCCGAGACATGTTGAACACATTTTTTTTAAATAACACTTTAACATTTCAAATATGGCTATATACTCGGAACAAGGTGCCGCTGGGCGGGGCGGCCCAGGATCGCTGACAGGAGCCGCAAAGTCACCCAACAGTCCATTCCGCAGCTCCTCCAGCAGCCGATGTTCTCCACCCCGCCGTCCGGCAGGGCCAGCATCCAGGCCCGATGACTCCGCACGGACGGTCGGCAACAGCTCCTCTAGCAGCTGTTCCTGGTAGTCCAAGGTGGCTGCAAACTCCTGTGCTTCTTTTTGACGCCAAATCGCCACAGCCATTTTTAACAAAGCACTTTTCCGCTCTGGATCTGCTTGTTAACAGCCAGCAATCCACAGTCCAGTTTTTTTTTTGTTTTTTTTTATAATCCACAAGGGCAAAAAGAAACTTGGGTCCCTTGGCTCTTCTGGCGCAGGCTTGCCGCAGAAGATGATGTATTTGCGGCAATGATCCTGCCGACTACGCCAAATGTAGGATAGGTGCGGGAAGGTGATCCTACAGGAATGGGGGGTGACCCACTTCTTGACGCCGACAGACTTGAGACTGAGACAGAAATTGAGTTCAACAGGTCCGTGTTTATTCACCGCCTTTCTGACGACTTCTGCACTTCGCCACAGGAATATCGCATTTCCTTTATACACAGACCTGGGTACCTTCACTTCTTATTTTGTATGTCGTGGCGTCCTTTGTGATTCTGTCCACTATGGCTTCCCTAGGCACATCCACCACAGTGCTTCACAATTCAAAGTACACCGTCACTTGGTACTCTCAGACCGTCTCTGTCTGCCGCTAATGTACTTTGGGCCACCCCCCGTCACCGTCTCAACTGTCAGTTACTCTCTGAGGGCCTTATACCGTCTTTCTCTCTACAGCAGGCCCTCCTATCTAATGAGCTCCCCTGGCTGACTGGAACTTCTAGAACCTTCCCTCAGCCTTTATGCTACCAGCCCTGGTAGCTCCGCCCACCATCACCTCACAGTAACCTTTGACCAATGGCAGTTACCTTGACCCATGGCAGTTACATAACCACTCTCTCCTATGCTCCCCACTGCCCTCTAATGGTCAAACTACCACATGGCACCCTTTTCTCTTTATCTCAGCCTACACTGCGCTATCTCCCTGTCTCTTACTACAGACAGACCTGTCCGTCAGCTCAACCTCCCCCCACAGTACCACCAGCATATTTTACTGTTGATATGATGCTCCTTTTCTGAAATGCTATGTTACATCTAAGCCAGATGTTTTGGGACATATACCTTCCAAAAAGTTCAACTTTTGTCTTGTCAGTCCACAGAGTATTCTCCCAAAAGTTTTGGGATCATCAAGATGTTTTCTGGCAAAACAGACACTAGCCTTTATGTTCATATTGCTCAGCAGTGGTTGTCTTGGAACTCTGCCATGCAGGCCATGCATCTATCTTGAACGCTGACAATAACTGAGGCAAGTGAGGCCTGAAATTCTTTGGATGTTGTTGTGGGGTCTCCTGTGACCTCTTGGATGAGTCACCGCTGCGCTCTTGAGGTAATTTTGGTTGGCCGGCCACTCCTAGGAAGGTTCACCACTGTTCCATGTTTTGCCATTTGCGGATAATGACTCTCACTGTGGTTCACTGGAATCCCAAAGCTTTAGAACTGGCTTTATAACCTTTTCCAGACTGATACATCTCAATTACTTTGTTTATAATTTGTTCCAGAATTTCTTTGGATCGCAGCATGATGTCTAGCTTTTGAGGATCTTTTGGTTCACTTTGTCAGGCAGGTCCTATTTAAGCTATTTCTTCACTTTGGTACTTCACTCTGTCAGGCAGGTCCTATTTAAGTGATTTCTTGATACAGAACAGGTATGTCAGTAGTCAGGCTTGGATGAGGCTGGGGAATTTGAACTCGGCTTTCCAAGTATGTGATAAACCTCAGTTAATTTATGTTTTTAGGGCAGGGTGGGGGGCAATCACTTTTTCACACAGGGCCCTATAGGTTTGGTGTCATGGTCCAGTCCGGAGTTTATCTTGTGCTGTCTTCACTCGGGACTGGTCATGCGGGGGTTAATCTCCTCAGCCTCGTTCTGGAGCTAGCTGGGCTATTTCAATCCCTCACAGCCTGCTGACCAGTGTTAGTGATAGCTCAAGCTTGCAGTTTAGAGCCACTGACCCTTGTACCCTGGTGATCCTCCTGCCTTGGACTGATATTCACGTGTATGACCCGGACTGATTTCTGACCCCGTCTCTTGGTATTCCTTTCTGCTGTTACGTTCCCTCTCTGGCATCTGACTCCCTGGCTTGTACCCCGACCACGTATTTCGTCTCACGTTTTGGACCCTGTGCTCATGTTCTGGCTTTCTGACTCTCGGCTTTGGTATTTTGACTACGTGTATTGCTGCTCCTTCTGGTACGTCTGCTCCTGTTAGTTTCTGACTCGGTCCGTCTGACTATTCTCTCTCGTTACCTGTGGCACCTGTGCTGTTGCTCAGGGTTGCTGCTCTTAGTGTATAACCTCTCTTCCCTCACCAGCTCCCCCTGGTGGAGGTTTCACTACATTTGGATTTCTTTTTCCCTTAATAATAAAGACTTTCATTTAAAAACTGCATTTTGTGTTTACTTGTCTAATGTCTAAATTTGTTTGGTGATCTGAACCACTTAAGTGTGACAAATATGCAAAAGAATAAGAAATCAAGAAGAGGGCAAACACTTTTTCACACAACTGTATATAATCCCAGCACAATATATATATATATATATATATATATATATATATATATATAGAACATCATATATAATCTCGGTACCATGAATATAATGCCAGCACACCGTATATAAGCCTAGAACAGCATACAGGTGCTTCTCACAAAATATCAAAAAGTTAATTTATTTCAGTTCTTCAATACAAAAAGTGAAAGTCATATATTATATAGAGTCATTACAAACAGAGTGATCTATTTCATGTGTTTATTTCTGTTAATGTTGATGATTATGGCTTACAGCCAATGAAAACCCAAAAGTAATTATCTCAGTAAATTAGAATAATAAACAAAAAACATCTGCAAAGGCTTCCTAAGTGTTTTAAAAGGTCCCTTAGTCTATTTCAGTAGGCTCCACAATCATGAGGAAGACTGCTGACTTGACAGATGTCGAGAAGGCAGTCACTGACACACTCCACAAGGAGGGTAAGCCACAAAAGGTCATTGCTAAAGAAGCTGGATGTTCACAGTGCTGTATCCAAGCATATTAATGGAAAGTTGAGTGGAAGGAAAAAGTGTTGTAGAAAAAGGTGTACAAGCAATCGGGATAACTGCAGCCTTGAAAGGAATGTTAAGAAAAGGCCATTCAAAAATTTGGGGGAGATTCACAAGGAGTGGACTGCTGCTGGAGTCATTGCTTCAAGAGCCACCACACACAGACATATCCAGGACATGGGCTACAAGTGTCACATTCCTTGTGTCAAGCCACTCATGACCTATAGACAACGCCAGAAAGGTCTTACCTTGGCGAAGGAGAAAAAGAACTGGACTGTTGCTCAGTGGTCCAAGTTGTTGTTTTCAGATTTTGCATTTCATTTGGAAATCAAGGTCCCAGAGTGTGGAGGAAGAGTGGAGAGACCACAAGCCTAGCTGCTTGAGGTCTAGTGTGAAGGTTCCACAATCAGTGATGGTTTGGGGAGCCGTGTCATCTGCTGGTGTAGGTCCACTGTGTTTTATCAAGACCAAAGTCAGCGCAGCCGTCTACCAGGAAATTTTAGAGCACTTCATGCTTCCGTCTGCCAACAAACTTTTTGGGATGGAAATTTCATTTTCCAGCAGGACTTGGCACCTGTCCACACGGCCAAAAGTACCAATACCTGGTTTACAAACAACAGTATCACTGTGCTTGATTGACCAGCAAACTCACCTGACCTTAACCCCATAGAGAATCTACAAGGTAATGTCAAGAGGAAGATGAGAGACACCAGACCCAACAATGCAAACGAGCTGAAGGCGGCTATCAAAGCAACCTGGGCTTCCAGAACACCTCAGCAGTGCCACAGGCTGATCGCCTCCATGCCACGCGCATTGATGCAGTAATTAATGCAAAAAGACCAAGTATTGAGTGCATTTACTGAACATACATTTCAGTAGGCCAACATTTCGGATTTTAAAATAATGTTTTCAAGCTGGTGTTATAAATTATTCTATTACTGAGATAATGACTTTTGGGTTTTCATTGGCTGTAAGCCATAATCATCAACATTAACAGAAACAAACACGTGAAATAGATCACTCTGTAATGACTCTATCTAATATATGAGTTTCACATTTTGTATTGAAGAACTGAAATAAATTAACTTTTTGATGTTATTATAATTTTGTGAGAAACACCTGCATATAATCTCAGTTTTCATCATACAATCCCAGCACCATGAATATAATCCCAGAACCATGTATATAAACCAAGCTATTATACAATTTTAACACTACATATATATTCCCAGAGTAATTTATAAAAGCCAAGCACACCATATATATCTCCGCTCCCATTATACAATCCCAGCACCACATGAAATATCCCAGCACAATCTAATCCTAGTACAAATGACGTAATACCAGTACTCCAAAATAATCCCAGTACTTTAGACAATCTCAGAAACCCGCTACTGTATGTATATTTCCAGCACACCATAACTAACCCCAGTGCACTATATAGAAGCAAAGCAACGCTGACATAAAGTCAGCACAGTGTATATAACACGGCACACACTGCATAAACCAGGCCCATTGTTTATAATCTCACGACGGCAGACATAATCCAGACATGCAATCCATAACATCATACAAAGGTGTGTAAATAACAAAGGACATCATCTTTGTGATGTTACCAAAGACATTGTTTTGTTCATGATATTTCAGTTATTCACCATTTTCAAGATCTCTGCTTAATATCAATGAATGAAAACTTGCAGAGGCTTGGATGAGGAGAAAGGAAGATCAGGTGGAGGATTCCTCTGCTGTCGTTATGTGACCATGGCCTGGGAAGCTTCTAGTTACTCTGGTGACTATTCATCATACACGTAGGAGCAGTGCGGGCAAGAGAGTTTAAGGGCTCATTTGCGAGAAAAACGGATGAGTGCAATCCGCTAAAAAATCGGATTGCACTCTGATCAATGTTACTCAATGAGTTACATCTCATCTGCGATTTTTTTTTCTCAGCTCAAATCGGACTGAGAAAAAAAATCACAGCATGCTGCGATTTCCAGCGTATCTCGGAGGAGACTCGCCAATGCAAGTCAATGGATGCGAGAAAAAAAATCGCACAGCACTTGAACCATGCGAGTGCTGTCTGATTTTTACGCAATGGTATCCTTTGAAAAGCCAGCAATTCATGTGCGGTGTACAGTAAAATATATATATTATAAATTATATATATACATATATATATGTATTCTATCAGTGACACACACACATATATACATATATATATATATATATATATATATATATATATATACACATGTATTTTTATTGCGTAGAGAGAAAAGCCGGTAATACATCTGCTGGGTTCTGTAAAATCACTGCAGGAGCCGACAGGATAGAAGATATGGTTTACATACAGTAAAGACAAATGGAATAAGTAGATATATAGATGTCAGTGACAAATACAATTTGTACAGTGTGTGTGCAAATTACTGGACAAGTATTTAATTAATAAAAGATTATTTTTCCAGAAAAAATGGCGTGGGCTCCCGCGCAATTTTTGCAATCAGCAGAGGGTAAGCCGACGGCTGGGGGCAGATGTTTATAGCCCGGGAAGGGGGAAATACCCATGGAGCTTCCCAGGCTATTAATACCAGTTCACAGCTGTATACTTAGCCTTTACTGGCTATTAAAATGAAAAAATAAAAAAAATGACGTGGGGTCCCCCTATAATAGCCAGCAAAGGCTATGCAGACAGCAAAGGCTTTGCAGACAGCTGCAGGCTGATATTAATAGGCTAGGAAGGGGCCATGGATACTGGCCCCCCCGGATAAAAACATCAGCTCTCAGCCGCTCCAGAAAAGGTGCAACTCTAACATGCGCCAATTAATGGCACTTAGCCTTGTTCTTCCCACTTGCCATGTAGCGGTGGCAAGTGGGGTAATAGTTGTGGGGGTTGATGTCACCTATGTGATATCAAGCCCCGAGGTTAGCAATGGAGAGGCGTCAATAAGACACCCCTATTACTAACCCCATAGTCAAATTATAAAGAAAACGCAGACATCCAGTAAAAAAATCCTTTAATTGAAATAAAGACACAGACTCCTTTAATATTCTTAATAAAACCATAGTTACGATCTCACCTATTCCCCTGGCTGAAAACTACTGGTGAAAGAGGAGATGCTGAGAGCAGAGCTTCAGTGACAAGCGGTGACGTCACTGAAGCTGCCCTCCCTCACAGCCTGAACTGCGGTGACCTCTGGACTGTGGGAAAATGCCAGTGATTAGGGCACCGCAGTTCAAGCTCAGTATATTCACAGCAGATCACCGTGAGAAAATTCTGATACACACACACACATATATTCTATTCTAACCTGTCAAGGTGATTTTACTGTACGCACACACGAATTGCCAGCTTTTCTTCTATCTATCATGTGTGTTTGTGTTTTAACAAATATTTTGTTAGAAAACTATGTATAAATGACAGAGAACTTCTGTATGTAATAGCTCATGTTAAAATCGCATTGCATCGCCTACATTCTTACACTCTGATGTAAGTCGGATGCTAGGTGTGAAAATCGCATTGTACTCAGATGACACTCGTCTGTTTTTTCGGTCCTGATATCGGAATGTTTTTTTTCTCACATATGGGTATGAGGCCTTATGGCGATTGTATTGAAGAGTCACAGTCTAATTACAGTGAGAATATTGTGGGCTTTGTGGCTGCATAGTGAAAACTGGTCCTGACCTTGTCTTAACCTCCTGTCCACCTTGTCCTGCCTTCACTCCATTCTCAACTTGTACTCCTCTCGACTTTGTCCTAACCTTTTGTTGGCTGTGCTCTGAGAATCTCCTGATCTCGTCCTGACCTCTTGTTGACTTTGTCCTGACCTAGTCCTAACCTTCTGTTGACCTTGTCCCGACCTTGTCTTGACCTCCTCACAAGCTTGTCCTAACATCATGTTGACCTTGTCCTGATTTCTTCCTAACGCCATATCTTCCTACCAACCTCGTCCTAACTTCCTGTTGACTTTGTCCTTATTTCCTCCTGATCTTGTCCTAAACTCGTGTCAATCTCATCCTGACTTTCTCCTGACTTCTCCTGACCTTGTCCAACCTCATCCTAACCACTTGTTGACCTTGTCCTTACCTCCTCTCACATTTATTTCAGACCTCATCCCGGCCTTATATTATGATTTTAAGAACTTGCCCACATGAGGGATAATTCTTTTGTCTGAGAGAATTGGATAGATTATGATAATGACGCTTGGCTCACTCTAATCAGAGAGAGTTTGAGCCGAGTGTCAAGTTACTGTGATACGATTCTCTCACGCGAGAGAATCGTATCACAGGTGTGGAAAAGATGGAGAAGCTAAGAGGTTGTCCACTACTAGGACAACCACTTCTCAATCTGAATGTTTGGCGCTGATAAAATAAAAACACCTATACTCATGTCCCATGCCGGCGCTAATCCACCGATGACAGTACTCACGTTTCCGAAGCTCTTGCGAAGTTCATGTAACACATGCGGCGTCCAATCACAGTCGCAGCCCTGACTTCCTGCTGATCTTCAATATGTCCGAAGGCGGGGACAGTGATGCCAGCGCTGACTCGGAGCAGGGTTCATGTCTTAGAACAACCACAAAAGAGCCCAGGGAGTGCGAATGCCAAAACCGCTGAAACAGCGCCAGCACAGGAGGTGAGTATTGTTTTTATTTTATTGGCTCCAAACATTCAGATCAAGAATGGGTTGTCCTAGTAGTGGACAACCCCTTTATTGTCTCCATCTTCTCCATTGTCTGTGTCCACGTAAATCAGCCAGCACTCGGTTGACATACGAGTGCAGTCACATGTTTTACGGGTACTCACAGGCTTGAAAGGGTGCAATTCGATTTCTGGAGCAACTCTCAGCATGATGTGATTTCAAAACTAGAATGCAGGTACTAGTGTCTATCAAATAACAAGGCCAATCAAGCCTGTGTAGATAAAGCAGTTCAAGCCAGTGCAAAAAATATAAATTCAGTATTAAAAGGGGTTGTTCCAGATTTTTTTCCCCATACTCCTTGTAGTACAAATAGCCTCTCCTAATGTAACCCAACCGTGCCTTCAGAAACTCATCGCCTACATTCTTACTCCTCTTTCTGGCTCCAACTTCCGAAGAACTCAGTCTCTGCTCAGTATGAAGTGGATGGTCCTTCAGTGCTGCTTATGTGACCACTGTAAACTACATTTTCCACAAGCACCTGCTTCTTCTCCAGGCTCCCAGCTCTCCGGTACAGTGCTGACATTAGCTGCTGCTCCTCCAGTCTCCTTTGTGATGAGATATTGGCAACAGGGGCAGAGCTGTAAGTAGGAGCCACCAGTAAAAAATATTAGTTTATTTTATTAATTTGTATTTATATAGATCTCAAAAAATGTAATTATTTTCTGTCCTGATGGTCAGAGAAAAAAATTGTAAAATCCATAAAGACCTCTCCAGAAAAGGAACATATCACCCTCACTGAACATATGGGATTAGTTATAACTGGGGAAGTGAGAAAGAGCTGACACTTCAACCTCCATTGAAGTAGGACCTCCTGCTGTGAACAGGTAATTATCACAGGGGATCTGATGAGAACGAGACAACAAGGCTAGGATTCATACACTCAGAGGTAGAGAAGTACAATTACTGAGGTAAGAGCTTCCTCTGTTAAAAGGAATTATCTAATCTGGAGTCAGTGGTCAATGATGAATATTGGGGTTTACATCGATCTGATATTTATGGAAGATATATTTTGGAGTCCTAGCGAAGGGACAAACATGATCATTCACATATATTACCATAAGGCCAGCCGAACACTTCCAACCTAATATCGGACAGATGGATGATGCTAGTCTCCATGCTATGCTTCATTTACAGTGTTGGCCATAAGTATTGACACCCCTGCATTTCTGTCAGATAATACTCAGTTTCTTCCTGAAAATGATTGCAAACACAAATTCTTTGGTATTATTATCTTCATTTAATTTGTCTTAAATGAAAAAACACAAAAAGAATTGTCCTAAAGCCAAATTGGATATAATTCCACACCAAACATAAAAAAGAGGGTGGACAAAAGTATTGGCACTGTTCGAAAAATCATGTGATGTTTCTCTAATTTGTGTAATTAACAGCACCTGTAACTTACCTGTGGCACCTAACAGGTGTTGGCAATAACTAAATCACACTTGCAGCCAGTTGACATGGATTAAAGTTGACTCAACCTCTGTCCTGTGTCCTTGTGTGTACCACATTGAGCATGGAGAAAAGAAAGAAGACCAAAGAACTGTCTGAGGACTTGAGAAACCAAATTGTGAGGAAGCATGAGCAATATCAAGGCTACAAGTTCATCTCCAAAGACCAGAATGTTCCTGTGTCTACCATGCGCAGTGTCATCAAGAAGTTTAAAGCCCATGGCACTGTGGCTAACCTCCCTAGATGTGGACGGAAAAGAAAAATTGACAAGAGATTTCAACCCAAGATTGTGCGGATGTTGGATAAAGAACCTCGACTAACATCCAAACAAGTTCAAGCTGCCCTGCAGTCCGAGGGTACAACATTGTCAACCCATACTATCCGTCGGCGTCTGAATGAAAAGAGACTGTATGTAGGAGACCCAGGAAGACCCCACTTCTTACCCCGAGACATAAAAAAGCCAGGCTGGAGTTTGCCAAAACTTACCTGAAAAAGCCTAAAACGTTTTGGAAGAATGCCCTCTGGTCAGATGAGACAAAAGTAGAGCTTTTTGGGCAAAGGCATCAACATAGAGTTTACAGGAGAAAAAAAGAGGCATTCAAAGAAAAGAACACGGTCCCTACAGTCAAACATGGCGGAGGTTCCTTGATGTTTTGGGGTTGCTTTGCTGCCTCTGCCACTGGACTGCTTGACCGTGTGCATGGCATTATGAAGTCAGAACACTACCAACAAATTTTGCAGCATAATGTAGGGCCCAGTGTGAGAAAGCTGGGTCTCCCTCAGAGGTCATGGGTCTTTCAGCAGGTCAATGACCCAAAACACACTTCAAAAAGCACTAGAAAATGGTTTGAGAGAAAGCACTGGAGACTTCTAAGGTGGCCAGCAATGAGTCCAGACCTGAATCCCATAGAACACCTGTGGAGAGATCTAAAAATGGCAGTTTGGAGAAGGCACCCTTCAAATATCAGGGACCTGGAGCAGTTTGCCAAAGAAGAATGGTCTAAAATTCCAGCAGAGCATTGTAAGAAACTCATTGATGGTTACCGGAAGCGGTTGGTCGCAGTTATTTTGGCTAAAGGTTGTGCAACCAAGTATTAGGCTGAGGGTGCCACTACTTTTGTCTGGCCCATTTTTGGAGTTTTGTGTGAAATGATCAATGTTTTGCTTTTTGCTTCATTCTCTTTTGTGTTTTTTCATTTAAAACAAATTAAATGAAGATAATAATACCAAAGAATTTGTGTTTGCAATCATTTTCAGGAAGAAACTGAGTATTATCTGACAGAATTGCAGGGGTGTCAATACTTTTGGCCAACACTGTATATAAAAGGTAAAATCGTGATAGAAAACATGGCAATGATATCTCAAGCCTGGGACCTAAAAGGGCGAAGATATCCTGAAAGTTGGGGATCTCAAACTTCTAAAAGACCTAGCACATCCCAAAATCAGCCTCCAAATGAGCTCACCAATAGGAGGTATGTGGGTGTAACCTTGATCTAATAAAAATCAGAGTTTGGGTTTTGTTAATTTTTTTTTAAATCTGGAAGACATAGTGCTCTGAGGGTCTGTCCATTGCTCTAAGGAGTTGTTCTAAGGAGTGCTTCCCTCCGCTAAGCTCTGAGCCATTTCCTTGACCTAAGTTTAGTATTTTTTTTGTTATCCCTTTTATACCATGTGATTGTATATTCCGCATTGTATTGTCCCCATTTTGTAACAACTTTCTATATTTAAATATATAAAATTGAATAGCTCTGTTCCTTTTTTTCTGTAAACCGCCCCCTGAAGCCATGCGCTACCTGTAACGGGTGTCCAATCGGCCTGTATAAATGATTGGTGGTGGCAGCTAGTAGTTCATTTTGTTACTGTGGAGTTGGCAGTGATTGTATTGGGATATATACCGTGTGTATACATATATATATATTCCATGCGTTGGAATCGAAGGTGTATACACTATACGCTCACTGTGACCTCCCCAATAACTGGCTTAGTAGTGGAAGCAGCAGCCGTCTCATCAATCACTCGTCAGTCAATTGCGTAAATGTTCTGACGATTAGAACTGGCGTAGTTGCAACCTCTGACAAATTGGTGACGGCAGTGGGATCAGCGTGATCTCACCATTGTTCTCCCTGACACTGACCATCATGTCTATATGTTTGAAACCCTCTTTGATTAAGTCTGTATGGGTTTTTCATGTATTTATCCTATATCTGCTCTACGAGCTTTTTGTTCCTAGTAGCAACTAATCACAGTAAGGCTTTCATTTCACTAGTGCTATTTAAAAAATGAAAGCCAAGCTCTGATTGGGTGTTTTGGGCAACAAAGACAGTTTCTCTTATAAAGCTCCAGTTGTGTTTTTATATTGAGTTTATAGGAATAAAAAGTATGGACAGAAATAATCACTCTTAACCCCTTAGCGACAGAGCCAGTTTGCAGCTTAATGACCAGGCCAATTTTTACAATTCTGACCACTGTCCCTTTATGAGGTTATAACTCTGGAACGCTTTAATGGATCCTGCTGATTCTGAGATTGTTTTTTCGTGACATATTGTACTTCATGTTAGTGGTAAAATTTCTTCAATAAGTCTTGTGTTTATTTATGAAAAAAACAGAAATATGGCAAAAAATTTTAAAATTTTGCAATTTTAAAACTTTAAATTTTTATGCCCTTAAATCAGAGAGATGTGTCACATAAATTTCTTAATAAATAACATTTCCCACATGTCTACTTTACATCAGCACAATTTTGGAAGCAAAATTTTTTTTTGTTAGGAAGTTATAAGGGTTAAAAGTTGACCAGCGATTTCTCATTTTTACAACAAAATTTACAAAGCCATTTTTTTTAGGGACCACATCATATTTAAAGTCATTTTGAGGGGTGTACATGACAGAAAATACCCAAAAATGGCACCATTCTAAAAACTAGACCCCTCAAGGTGCTCAAAACCACATTCAAGAAGTTTATTAACCCTTTAAGTGCTTCACAGGAACGAAAGCAATGTGGATGGAAAAAATTAACATTTAACTTTTTTTTGGAAAAAAATTACTTCAGAACCAATTTTTTTTATTTTCACAAGTGTTAAAAGAGAAAATCAACCACAAAATTTGTTGTACAATTTCTCCTGAATACGCCGATACCCCATATGTGGGGGTAAACCCCTTTTTCAGCACACGGCAGAGCTCGCAAGGGATGGAGCACCGTTTGACTTTTTCAACGCAGAATTGGCTGGAATTAAGATCGGATGCCATGTTGCGTTCGGAGAGCCCTTAATGTGCCTAAACAGTGGAAAACTCCAACAAGTGACCCCATTTTGGAAACTAGACCCATTAAGGAACTTATCTAGATGTGTGGTGAGCACTTTGAACCTTCAAGTGCTTCACAGAAGTTTATAACGTAGAGCCGTGAAAATAAGAAATCCATTTTTTTTTCCACAAAAATGATCTTTTCGCCCCCAAATTTTTATTTTTACAAGGGTATCAGGAGAAATCATACCCCCACAGTTATTATGCGATTTGTCCTGAGTACGCTGATACCCCATATGTGGGGAGGAACCACTGTTTGGGTGCATGGGAGAGCTTGGAAGGGAAGGAGTGCCATTTTGGAATGCAGACTTTGATGGAATGGTCTGCGGGCATCATGTTGCGTTTGCAGAGCCCCTGATGGGCCTAAACAGTGGAAACCCCCAACAAGTGACTCCATTTTGGAAACTAGACCCATGAAGGAACTTATCTAGATGTGTGGTGAGCACTTTGAACCTTCAAGTGCTTCACAGAAGTTTATAACGTAGAGCCGTGAAAATAAGAAATCCATTTTTTTTCCACAAAAATGATCTTTTCGCGCCCAAATTTTTATTTTTACAAGGGTAACAGGAGAAATCATACCCCCACAGTTATTATGCGATTTGTCCTGAGTACACTGATAACCCATATGTGGGGGGGAACCACTGTTTGGGGCGCATGGGAGAGCTCGGAAGGGAAGGAGTGCCATTTTGGAATGCAGACTTTGATGGAATGGTCTGCGGGCATCATGTTGCGTTTGCAGAGCCCCTGATGGGCCTAAACAGTGGAAACCCCCCACAAGTGACCCCATTTTGGAAATTAGACCCCGTAAGGAACTTATCTAGATGTGTGGTGAGCACTTTGAACCCCCAAGCGCGTCACAGAAGTTTATAAACGCAGAGCCGTGAAAATAAAAAGTCTTTTTTATTTCCACAAAAGTGATTTTTTAGACCCCAATTTTTAGACCCCCAAAGTTGGTAAATAGTGGAAACCCCTCAATTCTTGCTCCAACCCTAACCCCAACACACCCCTAACCCTAATCCCAACCCTAATCCTAATTCTAACCCTAATCCTAGTTCGCCCTAACCCTAGCCCAACCCTAGCGCAACCCTAGCCCTAACCCTAGCCCAACCCTAACCCTTAACCCTAGCCCAACCATAACCCTTAACCCTAGCCCAACCCTAACCCTAGCCCAACCCTAACCCTTAACCCTAGCCCAACCCTAACCCTAGCCCTAACCCTAGCCTAGCCCTAACCCTAGCCTAACCCTAACCCTAGCCTAACCCTAACCCTAGCCTAACCCTAACCCTAGCCTAACCCTAGCCTAACCCTAACCCTAGCCTAACCCTAACCCTAACCCTAGCCTAACCCTAGCCTAACCCTAACCCTAGATTAACCCTAACCCTAGCCTAACCCTAACCCTTATGGAAAACTGAAAAAAAAAATATTTTTTTTATTTCATTATGTGTGCCTATATAAGGGGGTGATAAACGGGGGGGTTATGTACTATTTTTATTATTTTGATCACTATGATCGTTTATCACAGGGGTCCCCAACCGCCGGTCCGCGGCCCAGCACCGGGCCGTTGCAGTGCCCTTGCCGGTCCGCAGACGCAAGGGGAGCCGGGGGGCGGTGCAGCAGCTGATACTCACCCTGCATCCCGCGGCGGCTTCATCCAGCGGCGGCTTCATCCAGCGCTGAGCGGTCACGTGCTACCGCTCATTTAAGGTCATGACTATGGACGCCACATAGGCGTGGCGTCCATATTCATGGACCTTAATGAGCGGTAGCACGTGACCGCTCCGCACAGGAAGAAGCTGAAGCGCCGCGAGATGCAGGGACGTGCAGCGATGGGAAGGAAGTTCAGCGACGTGAGGGTAAGTATGATGGGGAGGATGGGGGAGCCAAGCGGAGCCATAAATATAAGGGAGAGAGAGTGGGAGCGGAGCCATATACACAGGGGAGGGAGAATGGGAGCGGAGCCATATACACAGGGGAGGGAGAATGGGAGCGGAGCCATATACACGGGAGGGAGAATGGGAGCGGAGCCATATACACGGGAGGGAGAATGGGAGCGGAGCCATGTATACTAGGGAGGGAGAATGGGAGCGGAGCCATATACACAGGGGAGGGAGAATGGGAGCGGAGCCATATACACGGGAGGGAGAATGGGAGCGGAGCCATGTATACTAGGGAGGGAGAATGGGAGCGGAGCCATATACACGGGAGGGAGAATGGGAGCGGAGCCATATACACGGGAGGGAGAATGGGAGCGGAGCCATGTATACTAGGGAGGGAGAATGGGAGCGGAGCCATATACACAGGGGATCGAGAATGGGAGCGGAGCCATATATACAGGGGAGGGAGAGTGGGAGCGGAGCCATGTATACAAGGGAGGGAGAGTGGGAGCGGAGCCATATACACGGGAGGTAGAATGGGAGCGGAGCCATGTATACTAGGGAGGGAGAATGGGAGCGGAGCCATATACACAGGGGAGGGAGAATGGGAGTGGAGCCATATACACGGGAGGGAGAATGGGAGCGGAGCCATGTATACTAGGGAGGGAGAATGGGAGCGGAGCCATATACACAGGGGAGGGAGAATGGGAGCGGAGCCATATACACAGGGGAGGGAGAATGGGAGCGGAGCCATATACACGGGAGGGAGAATGGGAGCGGAGCCATATACACGGGAGGGAGAATGGGAGCGGAGCCATGTATACTAGGGAGGGAGAATGGGAGCGGAGCCATATACACAGGGGAGGGAGAATGGGAGCGGAGCCATATACACAGGGGAGGGAGAATGGGAGCGGAGCCATATACACGGGAGGGAGAATGGGAGCGGAGCCATATACACGGGAGGGAGAATGGGAGCGGAGCCATGTATACTAGGGAGGGAGAATGGGAGCGGAGCCATATACACAGGGGAGGGAGAATGGGAGCGGAGCCATATACACGGGAGGGAGAATGGGAGCGGAGCCATGTATACTAGGGAGGGAGAATGGGAGCGGAGCCATATACACGGGAGGGACAATGGGAGCGGAGCCATGTATACTAGGGAGGGAGAATGGGAGCGGAGCCATGTATACTAGGGAGGGAGAATGGGAGCGGAGCCATATACACGGGAGGGAGAATGGGAGCGGAGCCATGTATACTAGGGAGGGAGAATGGGAGCGGAGCCATATACACAGGGGAGGGAGAATGGGAGCGGAGCCATATATACAGGGGAGGGAGAGTGGGAGCGGAGCCATGTATACAAGGGAGGGAGAGTGGGAGCGGAGCCATATACACGGGAGGGAGAATGGGAGCGGAGCCATGTATACTAGGGAGGGAGAATGGGAGCGGAGCCATATACACAGGGGAGGGAGAATGGGAGCGGAGCCATATACACGGGAGGGAGAATGGGAGTGGAGCCATGTATACTAGGGAGGGAGAATGGGAGCGGAGCCATATACACAGGGGAGGGAGAATGGGAGCGGAGCCATATACACAGGGGAGGGAGAATGGGAGCGGAGCCATATACACGGGAGGGAGAATGGGAGCGGAGCCATATACACGGGAGGGAGAATGGGAGCGGAGCCATGTATACTAGGGAGGGAGAATGGGAGCGGAGCCATATACACAGGGGAGGGAGAATGGGAGCGGAGCCATATACACGGGAGGGAGAATGGGAGCGGAGCCATGTATACTAGGGAGGGAGAATGGGAGCGGAGCCATATACACGGGAGGGACAATGGGAGCGGAGCCATGTATACTAGGGAGGGAGAATGGGAGCGGAGCCATGTATACTAGGGAGGGAGAATGGGAGCGGAGCCATATACACGGGAGGGAGAATGGGAGCGGAGCCATGTATACTAGGGAGGGAGAATGGGAGCGGAGCCATATACACAGGGGAGGGAGAATGGGAGCGGAGCCATATATACAGGGGAGGGAGAGTGGGAGCGGAGCCATGTATACAAGGGAGGGAGAGTGGGAGCGGAGCCATATACACGGGAGGGAGAATGGGAGCGGAGCCATGTATACTAGGGAGGGAGAATGGGAGCGGAGCCATATACACAGGGGAGGGAGAATGGGAGCGGAGCCATATACACGGGAGGGAGAATGGGAGTGGAGCCATGTATACTAGGGAGGGAGAATGGGAGCGGAGCCATATACACAGGGGAGGGAGAATGGGAGCGGAGCCATATACACAGGGGAGGGAGAATGGGAGCGGAGCCATATACACGGGAGGGAGAATGGGAGTGGAGCCATGTATACTAGGGAGGGAGAATGGGAGCGGAGCCATATACACAGGGGAGGGAGAATGGGAGCGGAGCCATATACACAGGGGAGGGAGAATGGGAGCGGAGCCATATACACAGGGGAGGGAGAATGGGAGCGGAGCCATATATACAAGGGAGGGAGAGTGGGAGCGGAGCCATATATACTAGGGAGGGAGAATGGGAGCGGAGCCATATATACAAGGGAGGCCGGGAGACTGGGAGCGGAGCCATATATACAAGGGAGGCCGGGAGACTGGGAGCGGAGCCATATATACAAGGGAGGCTGGGAGACTGGGAGCGGAGCCATATATACAGGGGAGGGAGAATGGGAGCGGAGCCTTATATACTAGGGAGGGAGAGTGGGAGCGGAGCCATATATACTAGGGAGGGAGAATGGGAGCGGAGCCATATATACAAGGGAGGGAGAGTGGAGCCATGTATACAGGATGGGAGAGTGGAAGCAGAGCCCGGTATACAAGGGTGAGAGCAGAGCCATGCATACACCATGATTAAAAAATAATCAGCATGTATACAGTACTCCAGTACAATTTTTTCTAAGTGCTCAATGCTCCATTTCCTTGTAGGTTCCAATCATTATTAGCAGTGACAGTCATCAGTAGAAGTATCCATCTTTCAGCGTTAGGGGCCCACTACGCCTCCAACTCTTGTAAAATGAGTAAAAAACAAACATTGCTAGAGAGCTTCTTTGAAAAGGGAGAAAGACCTAATGATGAGACAGATGAAGACTCCATGACTGCAAAAAAAAAGAAAGCTGCATTTAAAAGAAAATACAATGAGTCCTACTTAAATTATGGGTTCATCGCAACAGGCGATTCAAACGCCCCAAGCCCACTCTGTGTGATATGTGGTGACCAGCTATCCAATGAGGCCATGAAGCCTTCAAAACTGGCTCGCCACTTACAGACCAAGCACCCTGCATCAAAAGACAAGCCTTTGGAGTTTTTTGAAAGAAAAAAGCGTGAACATGAAGGACAGAAGAAATTATTGAAGGCCACCACATCAACAAATGTGTCTGCACTGAGAGCATCATTTTTGGTGGCTAACCGCATTGCTAAGGCTAAGAAGCCCTTCACTATTGGTGAAGAGTTGATCCTGCCTGCTGCTAAGGACATTTGCCACGAACTTTTTGGAGAGGCTGCAGTTAAAAATGTGGCACAGGTTCCTCTTTCAGCAACCACTGTCACTAGACGAATTAATGAAATAGCAGAAGACGTCGAGGGACAGTTGTTAGAGAGGATTAATACGTCACCATGGTATGCAATCCAGGTTGATGAGTCTACTGATGTTGACAACAAAGCAATGATGCTTGTTTATGTGCGATATATTTTCCAGGAGGATGTGCATGAGGATATGTTATGTGCATTATTGTTGGCAGCCAACACCACAGGTGCAGAACTATTCAAGTCTTTGGATGATTACATATCAGGAAAATTAAACTGGTCATTTTGTGTAGGTATATGCATGGACGGAGCAGCTGCCATGACTGGACGGTTTTCTGGTTTAACTACTAGGGTCAAACAGGTTGCATCTGATTGCGAGTCTACGCACTGTGTCATCCATAGAGAAATGCTGGCAAGCCGAAAAATGTCACCTGAACTTAACACCGTTTTGCAAGATGTGATTAAAGTTATTAATCACATCAAAGCATACGCCCTTAACTCACGTCTGTTTGAGCAGCTCTGTGAGGAGATGGATGCGGAGCACAAGCGTCTTCTCTTACAGACTGAAGTCAGATGGCTTTCTAAAGGTAAAGCACTGGCCAAAGTTTTTGAATTACGAGAACCGCTTCATAGATTTCTTTTAGAAAAAGAATCACCACTTGCACCACATTTCAGTAGTAAGGAATGGGTCACAAAACTTGCTTACTTATGTGACATATTCAACTTGTTGAACGAACTTAATCTGTCACTTCAGGGGAGAATGACAACTGCCTTCAAGTTGGCAGATAAAGTTGCTGCATTTAAAGCCAAACTAGAAGTGTGGGGACGGCGAGTGAGAACAGGAATATTTGATATGTTTCAAATATTAGCAGGGATTTTGGAAGAGAGCGAGCCTGAACCTTCATTCTCTCAGCTAGTGCATGATCATCTATCTCAGCTTTCAGTACAGTTTGAGCATTACTTTCCAACCACAAAAGACCCACGAACTAGGAAGGAATGGATTCGCAACCCATTTGTGAACAAGCCAGGTGAATCGACCTTGTCCGTGCTTGAAGAAGACCAACTGCTTGAAATTGCAAATGATGGTAGCCTTAAAAGTATGTTTGAGATGTCAAATCTCCCAACGTTCTGGATTAAAGTCAAGGCAGAATATCCTGAGATCGCCACAAAAGCACTGAAAACTCTGCTTCCATTTCCAACATCCTATCTGTGTGAAACTGGATTTTCTGCAATGACAGCAGCAAAAACGAGATTACGGAGTAGACTGGACATAAGGAACACACTTCGGGTGTCACTGTCTCCCATCACCCCTAGATGGGACCGTCTTGTTGGAGGAAAACAAGCCCAGTGCTCCCACTGATACAGGGAAACAAGCCCAGTGCTCCCACTTCAAAACCTATGGTGAGTTGAGTCTCATCTATAATAATAAATGCCCTAACCAGCTTCCGGTTGTAACAACTTCCGTCCAGTTGTAAGTGGTGACGTCACCACACACACGCACATGTTAACCCTCAACACACACTCCTCTCACCTTTCACCTCCACTCATGTCCACTCACTCTTTCACTCCACATACGTTCCTTTCTCTCACTCCGTTTCTCATACTCACACCGTCATCGTCGCTGCCCCGACATCTTCCTCCGCCGCCGCGATCCAGGATCCAGACGTTCTCCAGGCCGCCGACATGTTCTTGCGGGACGCCATCTTGGATATCGTGAAGTCCCGCGATATTAAAGATGGCGTCACCGCAACAACATGTCGCTGGCGTGGACGACATCGGGATCCAAAAAGATGGCGTCGGCGAAATCTCGCGAGATTACGCCGACGCCATTTTGGATCCCGATGTCGCCCATGCCAGCGACATGTTGTTGCGGCGACGCCATCTTTAATATCGCGGGACTTCACGATATCCAAGATGGCGTCCCGCAAGAACATGTCGCTGGCGTGGGCGACATCGGGATCCAAAATGGCGTCGGCGTAATCTCGCGAGATTTCGCCGACACCATCTTTTTGGATCCCGATGTCGTCCACGCCAGCGACATGTTGTTGCGGCGACGCCATCTTGAATATCGCGGGATTTCACGAAATCCAAGATGGCGTCCCGCAAGAACATGTCGGCGGCCTGGAGAACGTCTGGATCCTGGATCGCGGCGGCGGAGGAAGATGTCGGGGCAGCGACGATGACGGTGTGAGTATGAGAAACGGAGTGAGAGAAAGGAACGTATGTGGAGTGAAAGAGTGAGTGGATATGAGTGGAGGTGAAAGGTGAGAGGAGTGTGTGTTGAGGCGGTGTGGTGTGTTGAGGGTTAACATGGCAAGAGGTGTTAACGACATTCGTGAAATTGCGTCATTTACCTCACGCCGACTTGCTGTGCGGACGCTTGGCATTGCCTGTACCACCATAACTACTGCTGCCTTGGTCCTATGCCTGTTTACTGCCGGTGTCTAATTATTGGACCAATTTGCCTCTACCGCCATAACTATTGCTACCTTGCTACTCTGCCGGTGTCTAATTACAGGGCTAATTTGCCTCTACCGCCATAACTACTGCTGCCTTGCTCCTCTGCCGGTGTCTAATTACAGGGCCAATTTGCCTCTATCGCCATAACTACTGCTGCATTGCTCCTCTGCCGGTGTCTAATTACAGGGCCAATTTGCCTATACCGCCATAACTACTGCCTTTGTCCTCTGCCGGTGTCTAATTAGAGGACCAATTTGCCTCTATCGCCATAACTACTGCTGCTTTGGTCATCTGCCTGTTTACTGCCGGTGTCTAATTACAAGGCCAATTTGCCTCTACCGCCATAACTACTGCTGCCTTGCTCCTCTGCCGGTGTCTAATTACAGGGCCAATTTGCCTATACCGCCATAACTACTGCTGCCTTGCTCCTCTGCCGGTGTCTAATTACAGGGCCAATTTGCCTATACCGCCATAACTACTGCTGCCTTGCTCCTCTGCCGGTGTCTAATTACAGGGCCAATTTGCCTCTACCGCCATAACTACTGCTGCCTTGCTCCTCTGCCGTTGTCTAATTACAGGACCAATTTGCCTCTACCGCCATAACTACTGCTGCCTTGCTCCTCTGCCGGTGTCTAATTACAGGGCCAATTTGCCTCTACCGCCATAACTACTGCTGCCTTGCTCCTCTGCCGGTGTCTAATTACAGGGCCAATTTGCCTCTACCGCCATAACTACTGCTGCCTTGCTCCTCTGCCAGTGTCTAATTACAGGGCCAATTTTCCTATACCGCCATAACTACTGCTGCCTTACTCCTCTGCTGGTGTCTAATTACAGGATCAATTTGCCTCTACCGCCATAACTACTGCTGCCTTGCTCCTCTGCCGGTGTCTAATTACAGGGCCAATTTGCCTCTACCGCCATAACTACTGCTGCCTTGCTCCTCTGCCGGTGTCTAATTACAGGGCCAATTTGCCTCTACCGCCATAACTACTGCTGCCTTGCTCCTCTGCCGGTGTCTAATTACAGGATCAATTTGCCTCTACCGCCATAACTACTGCTGCATTGCTCCTCTGCCGGTGTCTAACTACAGGGCCAATTTGCCACTACCACTTCATAACTACTGCTGGGCAATTACAGGGTCAATTAGTATCTGTTTACTCTACAATACTCCAGGACGCCTTCTTCACTGCCAGATAACTGCCAAATAGACTCCTTTACCTGTGCCAACATGAGTCATAACAAAAAGTATGCCAATGCCAGTGAAAGGAAAGCAGCTTTAGCACTACGACAAAAACAACGCCGTGCTAATGAGACTCCTGAGGAAAAACACCATCGCCTTGAGAAGATTAAGGCTTATAAACGCCGTCGCCTCACACACGAATCCCCTAACTCTAAATCCATAAGATTGGCTGAAGAAGCCTCTGCACGCCGTCACCGCCGACAACAGATGGCCTCTTCCTCATCATTATTATTAGACTAACAACAGGATGCTTCCACATCAGCATGTGGAACAATTTACTGCTACACTTCATCCCATATGCCGTTCACTGACATAACTAATCAGCAATCTGTTTCTGCCCTATCAATACCACCATTCAATACCGATGCACAGTATGCCAATGCCAGTGAAAAGAAAGCAGCTTTAGCACTACGACAAAAACAACGCCGTGCTAATGAGACTCCTGAGGAAAAACAGCATCGACTTGACAAGATTAAGGCTTATAAATGCCGTCGTCTCACACACGAATCCCCTAACTCTAAATCTATTACATTGGCTGAAGAAGCCTCTACACGCCATCACCGCCAACAACAGACGGCTTCTTCCTCATCATTATTAGTAGACTCACAACAGGATGCTTCCACATCAGCATGTGGAACAAGTTACTACCACACTTCATCCCATATGCCGTTCACTGACATAACTAATCAGCAATCTGTTTCTGCCCTATCAATACCACCATTAGTCAATACCAACGCACAGTTTCTTCACATACAAGCTGCAGTTAGCCCGCAGAAAGTGCAACCAAGACAAATATACGTTGGTCTCAAAACTAGGCGCACCCCATCGGTTGGACATGCACTTCTACTACAACCTCACATTTTCACTAATGATGAAAATAGTATTACCGAACACAGCTGTGGTGAAATGACCCATGTATGTGAGCATTGCGAAGCTTTGAATTTTGTAGCAGAGATACCTTCTGATAACAACTTTACGCTCTGCTGTCAGAAGGGTAAAGTCCATGTACACATACTACAATACCCTGATGTCTTTACACGTTTGCTGAAAGGGCAAAGTGAATTTAGCAAAAATTTCATGGATAATATTCGAAGTATTAACAGTTCCTTTGCTTTTGCCTCCATGGGTGCAAATATTTCACCACCTCCTGGATATGGCCCATACTGTTTCCGCATACATGGCCAGATCTATCATAGAACTGGAACACTACATCCCTCAGATGACCAGCAACGCGCATTTGCCCAACTTTACATTCTCGATACCACTACCGCAAACGAACAACGCTTACGATGTAAAGAAAATCAAAAATGTCATCCTACATTGATGAACATTATTGCCCTTCAAATCCAAACTATTAATCCTTTTGTGGAAGCTTATCAAATGTTACGTGATGTGGAAGAACAAGAAAAAATTAAATCTCTACAAAACGGAACTGTCATGCCAAACATCACTATGGCTATTAAACAAGATCGTACTCAAGACCCTCGACGCTACAATAATCCCACTGTCAGTGAAGTAGCAGTCGTGTTTCAAAATGACAATGGTGAGCCACTAATGTCCACTCGCAGGATTTCAGAATACTCAAGATGGCATGGCCGCAAGAACATGTCGCCGGCGTGGACAATGTCGGGATCCAGGATGGCGCCGGCGGAAGAAGATGTCGGGGATCGTGGAGTAGCGACGATGACGGTGTGAGTATGAGAGACGGAGTGAGAGAAAGGGTCGTATGTGGAGTGAAAGAGTGAATGGACGTGAGTGGAGATGGTGAAAGGTGAGAGGAGTGTGTGTTGAGGCGGTGTGGTGTGTTGAGGAGGTGTGTGTGTATTGAGGGTTAACATGGCAAGAGGTGTGTCACTATCCTCTCGATGCGATAGCATCGGGCCTTAATCTACTATAATAAATGCGCTAAGCAGCTTCCGGGTTGTAACAACTTCCGTCCAGTTGTAACTGGTGACGTCACAGCACACCTCTTGCCATGTTAACCCTCAACACACCACTCCTCAACACACACTCCTCTCACCTTTCACTATCTCCACTAATGTCCACTCGCAGGATTTCAGAATACTCAAGATGGCATGGCCGCAAGAACATGTCGCCGGCGTGGACAACGTCGGGATCCAGGATGGCGCCGGCGGAAGAAGATGTCGGGGATCATGGAGCAGCGACGATGACAGTGTGAGTATGAGAGACGGAGTGAGAGAAAGGGTCGTATGTGGAGTGAAAGAGTGAGTGGATGTGAGTGGAGATGGTGAAAGGTGAGAGGAGTGTGTGTTGAGGAGGTGTGTGTGTATTGAGGGTTAACATGGCAAGAGGTGTGTCACTATCCTCTCGATGCGATAGCATCGGGCCTTAATCTAGTTCACATTATAAATGTTATATTATGATAAGTATGCACTGACTACTAAACCTGTCCATAGCCCCGCCCCCTTATGACCAAAGCCCCACCCCTGACACGCCTCCATTCTCGCCCTGCCGGGCCATGGAAGAATGGTCTTGCTTGAAGCCGGTCCCTGGTGCAAAAAAGGTTGGGGACCCCTGGTTTATCATAGTGATCAAAATAATGAATGGAATCTGCCAGCCGGAGCCAGCAGATTCCCGGCGGGCGCACTGCGCATGCGCCCGCCATTTTCAAGATGGCGGCGCCCATCGGATGACGCCGGCGGGCGCGGGACCACCGGGAGGGGACGGAGGACAAGGGAGAGGTACCGGGGGGGGATCGGGGACCCTATTTCTCTATCTTCTGATGTGCGATCACATCAGAGGAAAGAGAAATTAAATGTAAAATCGCGGCTTTTTTTTTTTTTTTTTTGCGGTCGCCGTTATAGGGTTAATAACGGCGATCGCAAAAGCGGGGGTCGGTAAAAACCGACCGATTCATGTTCTCTGGGGTCTCGGCTACCCCTGGCAGCCGAGACCCCGGAGAAAATCCGACACTGGGGGGCGATATTCACTTAAATCACAGCGCCGTGAATTAACGGCGCTGTGGTTTAAGTACCCTTAATTACCGCCGTTAAAAGGCGTATCGGCGGTCGTTAAGGGGTTAACAAGAAAAGCCATTGGTGGTTTCGTGGTTGGCACTGCTGTGCTCGCTCTGTTGCGTCCATCTCACAGCAAAGTGACACAGTTGGAGTTACTGTTCCTCCTTTGACAGCAGCGGGCGCATAGTGCTAATGTCCACACTGTGCAGGGAGGACGGAGCAACCACGCCTGCCCTGTACCACTGCTAGAATAGTTAGCATCTACTGAGCATGTGAGACCGATCATGAAAAAAGTACAGGATGTATCCATGGGCAACCAAGTAAACAAAAGCCTCTGACATGCGAATTCTCGGGAGGTGGGGGGAGGAGAGGAATATCTGGAGCAGCGGGGCACTTTAGGAAATTTATTGCATTTGAGGATTTATTGTAGGGTTTTAACCCCTTAATGACAGCCAATACGTCTTTTTACTGACCTGAGATATAAGAGAATATCATCCCCATACAGGTGACAATCCAGCAGTTGTCGGCTGTACACTATAGCTGACAACTTGTTGTATCACAAACGATTAGTGTTGTCACCGTCCATATCTGTTTAACCCCTTAGTTGCTGCTGTCAAAAGTGACTACATCAAATAAATGGTTAATAGAGTGTGGGGGCTTGCACTTTAATCTAATTCACACACCGAGATTATGATTGTGTGGTCCTGATGTTTGCCATAGCGGTTCATGGCCAAATAGCGGCCTTACAGTCACCCGTCTCTAGCGGTCAGTTCAGAAGTTAGCGACATTTCGGTGGTAAACAAACACTTTTTTATTCCTGCTATACCACTTTGCATTAATTCCTGAAAATCACCTGAAGGGTTAATAAACTACCTTACAGCAGTTTTCAATATGTCAGGGGGGTGCTGTTTTTAAAATGGTATCACGTTTGGGGTTTTCCAATATATACGACCCCCAAAGTCACTCCAAACCTCGATAGGTCCCTCAAAAAAATATATTTTGTAAATTTCCTTGAAAAAATGAAAAACTACTGCTACATTTTAAAACCTCCAAAAAGGCTAACAAAATAAATTAGCATTTTAAAAATGGTGCTGATGTAAGGCAGACATGTGGGAAATGTTATTTATTAATGTTTTTGTGTGGCATGACTATCTGGATTGAAGGGATAATCATTCAAAGTTTGAAAATTGCAATTTTTTTACATTTTTGTCAAGTTTCTGATATTTTTTTATAAGTGAACTCAAAACATAACAACCTAAATTTACCATTATCATAAATTATAATGTGCCACGAAAAAACAATCTCAAAATCAATGGGCTTTGTTGAAGCGTTCCAGTGTTATTACCACATAAAGTGATATTGGTCAGAATTTAAAAAAATGGTCCCGTCACTAAGGGGTTAAGCCTCTGAGCTGTGATGGATGGAAATAGTGGGAACAACGATTTAAGAATAATTTATATTTTTGCACTTGCTTGAACTATTTTTGAATACAGGTTTATCAGCCTTGGTTTTCATCTTGACTTGTCCAAACCATGTCTAATATTCTTCTCATCCTGGCCTTGTGCAGACCTCCTCTTGATCTTGCCATGACAGTAAGAAACACATTTGTAGGGTAGGATTCATTCACACAACTTTATGATCTCCAGATCATTCATACAGTGTCAGGGTCTGTGGTCTCTGGGATCATTCATACAGTGTCAGGGTCTGTGGTCTCCAGACCATTCATACAGTGTCAGGGTCTGTGGTCTCTGGGATCATTCATACAGTGTCAGGGTCTGTGGTCTCTGGGATCATTCATACTGTGTCTGTGGTCTCTGGGATCATTCATACAGTGTCAGGGTCTGTGGTCTCTGGGATCCTTTATGTAGTGTCCATGTCTGTGCTCTCTGGGATCCTGAGCTGTGGAGTCAGTAAGCCAAACAGGATCTATGGTCTCTAGATCATTCATGCAGTGTCGGGCTCTGTTGTCTCTGGGATCATTCATACATGTCATGATCTGTAGTTTCTTGGATCACTAAAACAGTGACGGGATCCGTGGTCTCTACAGCATTCATGCAGTGCCAGGATCCGGGAGCTCTAGATCATTCTTGCAGTGCCAGGATCCGGGAGCTCTAGATCATTCATGCAGTGCCAGGATCCGGGAGCTCTAGATCATTCATGCAGTGTCAGGATCCGGGAGCTCTAGATCATTCATGCAGTGCCAGGATCCGGGAGCTCTAGATCATTGATGCAGTGCCAGGATCCGGGAGCTCTAGATCATTCATGCAGTGTCAGGATCCGGGAGCTCTAGATCATTCATGCAGTGTCAGGATCCGGGAGCTCTAGATCATTGATGCAGTGCCAGGATCCGGGAGTTCTAGATCATTCATGAAGTGCCAGGATCCGGGAGCTCTAGATCATTCATGCAGTGTCAGGATTCGGGAGCTCTAGATCATTCATGAAGTGCCAGGATCTGGGAGCTCTAGATCATTGATGCAGTGCCAGGATCCGGGAGCTCTAGATCATTGATGCAGTGCCAGGATCCGGGAGCTCTAGATCATTGATGCAGTGCCAGGATCCGGGAGCTCTAGATCATTCATGAAGTGCCAGGATCCAGGAGCTCTAGATCATTCATGCAGTGCCAGGATCTGGGAGCTCTAGATCATTCATGCAGTGCCAGGATTCGGGAGCTCTAGATCATTCATGCAGTGCCAGGATTCGGGAGCTCTAGATCATTCATGCAGTGTCAGGATTCGGGAGCTCTAGATCATTGATGCAGTGCCAGGATCCAGGAGCTCTAGATCATTCATGCAGTGCCAGGATTCGGGAGCTCTAGATCATTCATGCAGTGTCAGGGTCTGTGTTCTCTGGGCTTACCCTTAGGCTATGTGCACACGTTGCGGATTTTGCTGCGGATCCGCAGCGTTTCTGGCCCTGCGGGTCCACAGCAGAATCTGCTGCATTGTACAGTACCATTTTACTCTATGTAAAATGGAAACCGCTGTGCACATGCTGCGGAATTTTCCGTGCAGTTTTGCTGCGGTTTCAAATCCGCAGAAAGAAATGACATGTCACTTCTTTTCTGTGGATTCCGCTGCGGTTTACCACCTTCTCCATTGTAGAGCTGATAAACCGCAGGCCAATCCGCAGGTAAACCGCAGGGCTTTTGACCTGAAATTTACCTGCGGATTTTTACAAAATCCGCAGCACATACCCATACAGTGTTGGGGTCTGTAGATCATGCATACGGAGTTGGGGTCTGTGGTCTCTGGGATCAGTAATACAGGGTCAGGATACATTGCTGTGACAGTATTTCCAGACACACTGAGTGCTGTGGATTCCTGTGCATCTACTATGTAAATTTTCTAGGAAGGCACCAGGTGCATGTTGTATTTGCATTGCACTGTAGGCTGGAGAGGAGGTGCCTTATGGGAGATGGTCTGATTCATACTAGATTTCCGTGAAGAGCTGCAGATGATGCACATTCTCGCCTGCCCCATTAGTCTAATGAGAACGGTGCCAATAATTTATACCGACAGCTTGGATTTCATTGAAAGCTGCCGTGTAGATCTGCCAATGTTTCTGCTCTCTCTAGAGACCATTCCCGACCTTGATAGAGAATACTGATGCCCCGATATATCTGTGTAAAATCCTGGAGCAGAAGCCGGGAGCAGGTTATTATAGGTGACGGCAACCTTCAGTGTGGAGGCTGCTAGAGAAGGCCACCATCAGCAGCAATTAGTGAGGAACGCCACACAAGATGCAAGAGGAAAGACACCTGTGGCTTGTCCCTCAAAAATCAGCAATAGGACCAAGGACATCTAAAGCACCGATTATACACAATGTCACTTGTGGCTATGCTGAACTATAAATGTTGTTTTCAGGAAATATTCAGAAGAAGGCTTTTTGTGTACATTGCTAATTTACCATTCCTCAGCTCCAAACTAGCTGCTTTACACTGAACACATACAGAAAATGAGACCTTGCTCCTCTCTCTACCCATGACATATGCTGAAAAGACAGCATGGAGGAGATATACAGCAGTAATGAGCAGTGTTGCTGTAAATCCAGCACTCGCATAAAATGGCGAGTGCATATAGGGGTTCACGCTCTGGACTACAGGGTGCATATTGGGGGTCACTCTCTGGAATACAATGTACCTATTGGGGTTCACTCACTGGAGAACAGGATTCACTCTCTGTAGTATAGGGTTCATATTGGTTTCAGTCTCTGGAGTACATGGTGCGTATTGGGGTTCACTCTCTGGAGTATAGGGTGAGTATTGGTTTCAGTCTCTGGAGTACAGATTGTGTATTGGTTTCAGTCTCTGGAGTATAGAGTTTGTATTGGGGTTCACTCTCTGGAGTACACTGTGTGTATTGGTTTCAGTCTCTGGAGTATAGGGTGTGTATTGGGGTTCACTCTCTGGAGTATAGGATGAGAATTGGTTTCAGTCTCTGGAGTATAGGGTGAGTATTGGTTTCAGTCTCTCGAGTATAGGGTGTGTATTTGGGTTCACTCTCTGGAGTACACGGTGTGTATTGGTTTCAGTCTCTGGAGTATAGGGTGTGTATTGGGGTTCACTCTCTGGAGTATAGGGTGAGAATTGGTTTCAGTCTCTGGAGCATAGGGTGTGTATTGGTTTCAGTCTCTGGAGTATAAGGTGTGTATTGGTTTCAGTCTCTGGAGTATAGGGTATGTATTGGGGTTCACTCTCTGGAGTATAGGGTGTGTATTGGTTTCAGTCTCTGGAGTATAAGGTGTGTATTGGTTTCAGTCTCTGGAGTATAGGGTATGTATTGGGGTTCACTCTCTGGAGTACACGGTGTGTATTGGTTTCAGTCTCTGGAGTATAGGGTGTGTATTGGGGTTCACTCTCTGGAGTACACGGTGTGTATTGGTTTCAGTCTCTGGAGTATAGGGTGTGTATTGGGGTTCACTCTCTGGAGTATAGTGTGAGAATTGGTTTCAGTCTCTGGAGTATAGAGTATGTTTTAGTTTCAGTTTCTGGAGTATAGGGTGTGTATTGGTTTCAGTCTCTGGAGTACAGGGTGAGTATTGGTTTCAGTCTCTGGAGCATAGGGTGTGTATTGGTTTCAGTCTCTGGAGTATAGGGTGTGTATTGGGGTTCACTCTCTGGAGTACACGGTGTGTATTGGTTTCAGTCTCTGGAGTATAGGGTGTGTATTGGGGTTCACTCTCTGGAGTACACGGTGTGTATTGGTTTCAGTCTCTGGAGTATAGGGTGTGTATTGGGGTTCACTCTCTGGAGTATAGTGTGAGAATTGGTTTCAGTCTCTGGAGTATAGAGTATGTTTTAGTTTCAGTTTCTGGAGTATAGGGTGTGTATTGGTTTCAGTCTCTGGAGTACAGGGTGAGTATTGGTTTCAGTCTCTGGAGCATAGGGTGTGTATTGGTTTCAGTCTCTGGAGTATAGGGTGTGTATTGATTTCAGTCTCTGGAGTAAAGGGTGTGTATTGGTTTCAGTCTCTGGAATATAGGGTGAGTATTGGTCTCAGTCACTGGAGTATAGGGTGTGTATTGGTTTCAGTCTCTGGAGTACAGGGTGAGTATTGGTTTCAGTCTCTGGAGCATAGGGTGTGTATTGGTTTCAGTCTCTGGAGTATAGGGTGTGTATTGATTTCAGTCTCTGGAGTATAGGGTGTGTATTGGTTTCAGTCTCTGGAATATAGGGTGAGTATTGGTTTCAGTCTCTGGAGTATAGGGTGTGTATTGGTTTCAGTCTCTGGAGTATAGGGTGTGTATTGGTTTCAGTCTCTGGAGTACAGAATGCGTATTGGTTTCACTCTCTGAAGTATAGGGTGTGTATTGGTTTCAGTCTCTGGAATATAGGGTGTGTATTGGTTTCAGTCTCTGGAGTATAGGGTGTGTATTGGTTTCAGTCTCTGGAGTACAGAATGCGTATTGGTTTCACTCTCTGAAGTATAGGGTGTGTATTGGTTTCAGTCTCCGGAGTATAGGGTATGTATTGGGGTTCACTCTCTGGAGTATAGTGTATGTATTGGTTTCAGTCTCTGGAGTATAAGGTGTGTATTGGGGTTCACTCTCTGGAGTACAGGGTGAGTATTGGTTTCAGTCTCTGGAGTATAGGGGGTGTATTGGTTTCAGTCTCTGGAGTATAGAGGGTGTAATGGTTTCAGTCTCTGGAGTACAGGGTGAGTATTGGTTTCAGTTTCTGGAGTACAGGGTGAGTATTGGTTTCAGTCTTTGGAGTACAGGGTGAGTATTGGTTTCAGTCTCTGGAGTATAGGGTATGTATTGGTTTCAGTCTCTGGAGTATAGGGTGTGTATTGGTTTCAGTCTCTGGAGTACAGAATGCGTATTGGTTTCACTCTCTGAAGTATTGGGTGTGTATTGGTTTCAGTCTCTGGAATATAGGGTGTGTTATTGGTTTCAGTCTCTGGAGTATAGGGTGTGTATTGGTTTCAGTCTCTGGAGTACAGAATGCGTATTGGTTTCACTCTCTGAAGTATAGGGTGTGTATTGGTTTCAGTCTCTGGAGTATAGGGTATGTATTGGTTTCAGTCTCCGGAGTATAGGGTATGTATTGGGGTTCACTCTCTGGAGTATAGGGTATGTATTGGTTTCAGTCTCTGGAGTATAAGGTGTGTATTGGGGTTCACTCTCTGGAGTACAGGGTGAGTATTGGTTTCAGTCTCTGGAGTATAGGGGGTGTATTGGTTTCAGTCTCTGGAGTATAGAGGGTGTATTGGTTTCAGTCTCTGGAGTACAGGGTGAGTATTGGTTTCAGTCTCTGGAGTACAGGGTGAGTATTGGTTTCAGTCTTTGGAGTACAGGGTGAGTATTGGTTTCAGTCTCTGGAGTATAGGGTATGTATTGGTTTCAGTCTCTGGAGTATATGGTGTGTATTGGGGTTCACTCTCTGGAGCACCGGGTAAGTATTGGTTTCAGTCTCTGGAGTATAGGGTGTGCATTGGTTTCAGTCTCTGGAGTATAGGGTGTTTATTGGTTTCAGTCTCTGGAGTATAGGGTGTGTATTGGTTTCAGTCTCTGGAGTATAGGGTGTGTATTGGTTTCAGTCTCTGGAGTACACGGTGTGTATTGGTTTCACTCTCTGGAGTATAGGGTGTGTATTGGGGTTCACTCTCTGGAGTATAGGGTATGTACTGGTTTCAGTCTCTGGAGTATATGGCGTGAATTGGTTTCACTCTCTGGAGTATAGGGTATGTATTGGTTGCAGTCTCTGGAGTACAGGGTGTCACACTCGCTCCTTGGCTGAATGGCGCGAGCCGGGGGGGCTGTGGCCCCACTGTGCCATAAACCAGACTATCCTGGAAGGGGCGTGACTGCAACAGCTACCTCGGTCTTCACTGGAGCCTCTGATGGTGAGGTCAGGCTTGTGCGGCAGGTAGCTGTCGTGTGCCACTCCAGGGTGGTGTCTGGCTGTGGCTGCTGATCCCACTCGGGGACAAGTCACTTGGACAGGTGTGACTAACAGGCAGGCTGAGACACAGGGCAAGCAGGCACGGCTTGGAGACACAGGGCAAGCAGGCACGGCTTGGAGACACAGGGCAAGCAGGCATGGCTTGGAGACACAGGGCAAGCAGGCACGGCTTGGAGACACAGGGCAAGCAGGCACGGCTTGGAGCCACAGGGCAAGCAGGTGTGGTGTATGAAGGAACAGGTTTGGACCTGTTCACACAGGAGGTGCAGGTATGGATACAGGCAGGAAGGAGTGGAATATGAAGGAACAGGTTTGGACCTGTTCACACAAGAGGTGCAGATATGGATACAGGCAGGAAGGAGTGGAATATGTTGGAACAGGTTAGGAACTGAGCCGCAGGAGTGCGGAGTAGGCAGAGCGGCTAGGGAGCCGGGCAGGCAGACCGGCTAGGGAGCAGGGCAGGCAGAGCTGCAAGGGTGCAGAGCATGCAGAGTTGCAAGGGTGCAGAGCCTAAGATAGGGAGGACACAAGGAAAGACAGCAGAGAAGGAAGCCAAAGACAAGGAGACTGACAGACAGAGGTAAGACTGAGTTCAGACAGAGACACAGGGACAAAGACACAAGGACCAGGATATTCTGCCTCCTGGCAGGCGGACAGAGAAGTACTAAGCAAGGTAGCAAGACACAGTAATGCGCAATAAGAGCCTTCAGAGAAGGCAAGACATAGGACAGGGCCTGGCTAGCTCAGCAGCAAGGAGCTAACTGAGTTAAGACATTGCACAGGCAATGTTTCAGTGGGTGTGGCGGAACTAAATAGTCAAGGGCTCTAGGTGATTGGTCAGGGACAGATTAGACAGGTGCTCCCAGACTGCATAAGAACCAGAGAGTTCTGGCGCCGCCGCCCCCTATACACACATAGCCAGGAAACATACAGAAGAGCAGAGGCACAGAGCACAAGGCTAGCAACAGACAGAATTCACAGCATGACCCGGAGCAGTGAGTAAGTTGATGTGCGGGGGATGGGAGGCCATGCAGTGACGCCAGCAGGGTTGTTACAGCACCCCCCCTTTACGGCCCCTCTTCCTCAAGCCTGCCAGAATGACCTGAAGAAGGAGTATGGGACCACACACAGTCCAGGTTGACACGACATCCTTCAGGTAGGGTGGAGTATGTGTGCCATCAGGAATCCCAGATTGCCCGGTCTCTTGGTGCCCAAGGGAGTCAGTTTCCAACACAGAGGGTACTGTGATGTACAATGTCTGCAAGATATGTTTTCTGTTGCAATGTGCTAACAAATCCTCCATCCTAGGACATTGTAAACTGTCAGTAGTAGGAATTCCTTCCCCCCAGGTTTTATCAACCCTGCCACTTCCTCTGGAAGAGCAGGAATGTTAATTAGCTAGACCATCTTCCTCACACCATTTGGCTTCTCTCAGCTGAAAGAGAAAAATGCGGGAAAAAGGTCTTTGTTTGAAATAAAACTTTAAGAGCCTGCCCTGCGAAAACCGTACCAAGTAGAGATATGAAAATCATATTTTTGTAACCTGAGCGGTCCCAGCTTCGAGACCGCGTATGTTTCGAAGTTCTACCCTGTCCAGAACATGAGATAGGATTTGCGCCCAAATGGATGGTCATATCGCATAGATGTTTGATGTTTTCTTGATAGGCTCATTACGCTGGGAAACATGAAACCACTGATGAGTCCATACCAGCTTCTCCCATAAAGTTATAGCTAATCTAAGTTTTGTAGCCAAAACATAACTTGGATAAGAGGGGTGGGATCAACCCAGAATGCACCTCTCTGTGATGTCACATAGGAAAGTCTATAAGGCATTCCCTGGCAGAACCAGCTCAGAACAGCTGCAGAGTCCGTGCTGACAAGAACTCAGATGAGCGGAGAAGTGCAGCTCCGCCTCCACCCACCTTAGCCGCATGGTCTGCCTAAGGAACAATATGGAACTGTGAGTGTAATCTCTTTGTTTTCTCCACTTTTATTTTATACCTGTACTGTACATATTTTATGTCTCAATTTTATAGCAACTTTTATCTGTAATCACTGTCCTCTTTCGGAAAATAAATGAAATAATTATTTAGATCTGTCTCTATGCTCTAAGACTCGAACTATACGCCTTTGATAGATAATCGCTACTAATTCAAGGGGTTTGCCACGGACCCTCTTAATTTAACACTGTGAATTAAGTAACCGTGACTGGTGGCAGCGCGTTGTGTACGGCTATTACGGCTTGCTGGCAGTACAGAAGGGTCTTATATTGCTGAATAAGGGTCTGCGGCCACAGCATTGATAATTCCCTTACTGCAGAAGCCTAATTGCCGGTTCACAACAGGCAGCCCGTCCGGCGACCAATTATCCTAGGTGCAGTTCCCTGACTGACCTGAGGGTAAGGGGGGCGCCGGAGAGCTGCGAGTTCCAAGGTGGAACTGAGAAAGTGGGATATACACAAATCCCCGCAGTACTTGGAAGATTGATAGCAGTGGTGGGGCATCCAAATTAAACTCCCCCTGCGGCAAATTGTAGAGCGAGATTAGCTTGCTGGATATTTTTGTCACATGGTGCCAGTGGTGGGATAACTAAGATAAGCCCCACTGCGCCTGTGATAGCCGTGTGCCGGCATTGTGTCACGTCCCTCCGTCCGCTGATACACCGGTGTCAGTGGTGGGATTGTGACATAGTGGTGACACAGGGTCCGCTGTCCGTCGCGTTTTGGTGGCAGCGGGACCCCCGTTAGTCGTCGCCCGTAAGTGGACGAACGGCCGTGGGCTGTTCGTCACAGGTACAAAGACTTCTTCCTCCAGATTGGCAAAAAGCGGGACCCTGGCAGCTTCACACTTCGCCCCTACATCAGCTAGCCAGCTAGAAACTGAAGACACCTGTACAGAGTCCATTTTTAGCCCATTATCCAAAGAAAATTGGATCTCCTCCAGGTGAGTGAACAACGGAGATACGTAGGCCACAGTTCCCACCTCTGCATCCACCTGCCATATGGAAGCTGGAGGCATACATACAGGGAGCCATTTCAACCTGTTACTCAGAAAAAACTGGGCCCCCTTTTTCAGGTTAGAGGATGAGTAATGCTCCATCTTGGGACCTTCACCCACTGGCCATAGAGGAGCCGAGGGCATCCACTCAGGATTCATCTTCAGCCCTTTATCCTGGGGAAGACAATCAGGAGGCAGAGATGCTCTAGGGAGCAGATCACTGGCATCATTGCTGGAGATGTGTGACGAGGAGACCTCCACTTCGCCCTCTTCGGAGGCGTTATCACCCCTAGACTCGACGACCAGCAGACTGGATAAAGACGATGACTTGGCTGACTGAATCTGACGCAAGGGAACCAGACACCTCTTGTCACTTGGTTGTTTCAAGCGTGGTGCCCTGCTGGGTCTCCAGACATAAACGGGTACTAGAATCTCTGGATCAGAATGACCCATGGGCATACCAGTCAGCAAGTGGAAGATGAACTTCCTCATGTATAAGGCTCCGACCTGGAGCTGGAGCTGTCCTTGCAGGACTAGACTGTTCTCAAGTAGGGCTCGGCCACCTTGAGACAACGCCCACGCCGGCTTCGGGAGCTGTACGACAGAGACCACACACTGACTCTGTATGGCTGGCGGTTTATACACACCAAAGCTCCCTGAAGACAGAGAAACAGTCATTGGCTTCACAGGACAGAGACTGTCAAGATGTTCCTTCACCAGATCAGATTGTGGCTGCAAGCTTGCCAGCCGCATTTTCTTAGACCGCTTGGATCTTACACGGGAGGCCGACTTGGCAGGTTGTGGAACAGGAGTGTCAGGGACAGTCACAGGCGGTTGAGACGATTCACCCACAGGTTCCTCTTGTCTGGTCTGTCTCTGGAAGCTTGGAGGGGAAGACTTTTCAAGAGCAGCTGGACGAGGCTTGTCAAAGGCTTTGCAGAAGGCCACCAGGAAGGCCGGTAAGCTCAAGGTGATGGGATCCCCCGCTTCCCAAAGGGAGTTAAGCTAGTGCAATGCATCTCCTGTTAGGTAGGACATTAGTAATCCTACCTTTACCCGATCGCTGGCGAAGTAGGGATCATGCCATTGAAAATAGCGTAGGCACTGCTCCATAAAGGCACAACACTGCTTAGGGTCCCCATCATATCTTGGCGGGTCCGAGGGAGGTTCAACTTTAGGTATGCCAGCCTCTAGTTGAGAAAACAAGTCTATTGGAGACCACAATGGTGGGTGGAGCAGTGAAGAATTGGGCTTCAGACCGGGTAAATTTATTTGGTTGCCCATACTGGCAAAAAAGCTCATCTTGTTCCGAGAGCGAAAGCACATGGGACTCAGCGGGGACCATGGCCTGTGCAAACTGTCACGCTCGTGCCTTGACTGAATGGCGCAAGCCAGGGGGGTCGTGGCCCCATTGTGCCACAAACCAGACTACCCTGGAAGGGGCATGACTACGACAGCTACCTCGGTCTTCACTGGAGCCTCTGATGGTGAGGTCAGGCTTGTGCGGCAGGTAGCTGTCGGGTGCCACTCCAGGGTGGTGTCTGGCTGTGGCTGCTGATCCCACTCGGGGACAAGTCACTTGGACAGGTGTGACTAACAGGCAGGCTGAGACACTGGGCAAGCAGGCACGGCTGAGACACAGGACAAGCAGGCACGGCTTGGTACACTGGCAGGCAGGCACGGCTTGGAGACAGGGCAAGCAGGCACGGCTTGGAGACACAGGACAAGCAGGCACGGCTTGGAGACACAGGGCAAGCAGGTGTGGTGTATGAAGGAACAGGTTTGGACCTGTTCACACAAGAGGTGCAGGTATGGATACAGGCAGGAAGGAGTGGAATATGTTGAAACAGGTTAGGAACTGAGCCGCAGGAGTGCGGTGTAGGCTGGGCGGCTAGGGAGCCGGGCAGGCAGAGCGGCTAGGGAGCTGGGCAGGCAGAGCGGCTAGGGAGCCGAGCAGGCAGAGCTGCAAGGGAGCCAAGCAGGCAGAGCTGCAAGGGTGCAGAGCCTAAGATAGGGAGGACACAAGGAAAGACACAGCAGAGAAGGAAGCTAAAGACAAGGAGACTGACAGACAGAGGTAAGACTGAGTTCAGACAGAGACACAGGGACAAAGACACAAGGACCAGGATATTCTACCTCCTGGCAGGCGGACAGAGAAGCACTAGGCAAGGTACCAAGACACAGGAATACGCAATAAGAGCCTACAGAGAAGCAAGACATAGGACAGGGCCTGGCTAGCTCAGCAGCAAGGAGCTAACTGAGTTAAGACATTGCACAGGAAATGTTTCAGTGGGTGTGACGGAACTAAATAGTCAAGGGCTCTAGGTGATTGGTCAGGGACAGATTAGACAGGTGCACCCAGACTGCATAAGAACCAGAGAGTTCTGGCGCTGCCCCCCTATACACACATAGCCAGGAAACATACAGAAGAGCAGAGGCACAGAGCACAGGGCTGGCAACAGACAGAATTCACAGCATGACCCGGAGCAGTGAGTAAGTTGATGTGTGGGGGATGGGAGGCCAAGCAGTGAAGCCAGCAGGGTTGTTACACAGGGTGAGTATTGGTTTCAGTCTCTGGAGTATAGGGTGCGTATTGGTTTCAGTCTCTGGAGTATAGAGGGTGTATTGGGTTCACTCTCTGGAGTATAGGGTGTGTATTGGTTTCAGTCTCTGGAGTATAGAGGGTGTATTGGGGTTCTCTCTCTGGAGTTTAGGGAGTGTATTGGGGTTCACTCTCTGGAGTATAGGGTGTGTATTGGTTTCACTCTCTGGAGTATAGGGGGAGTATTGGTTTCACTCTCTGGAGTATAGGGTGTGTATTGGTTTCACTCTCTGGAGTATAGGGGGAGTATTGGTTTCAGTCTCTGGAGTACACGGTGTGTAGTGGTTTCAGTCTCTGGAGTATAGGGTGTGTATTGGGGTTCACTCTCTGGAGTACAGGGTGAGTATTGGTTTCAGTCTCTGGAGTATAGGGTTAGTATTGGTTTCAGTCTCTGGAGTATAGGGGGAGTATTGGTTTCACTCTCTGGAGTATAGGGTGTGTATTGGGGTTCACTCTCTGGAGTATAGGGGGAGTATTGGTTTCAGTCTCTGGAGTACACGGTGTGTAGTGGTTTCAGTCTCTGGAGTATAGGGTTAGTATTGGTTTCAGTCTCTGGAGTATAGGGTGTGTATTGGTTTCAGTCTCTGGAGTACAGGGTGTGTATTGGTTTCAGTCTCTGGAGTATAGGGTTAGTATTGGTTTCAGTCTCTGGAGTATAGGGTTAGTATTGGTTTCAGTCTCTGGAGTATAGGGTGTGTATTGGTTTCAGTCTCCGGAGTATAGGGTGTGTATTGGGGTCCAGTCTCAGTACAGAATGAGTATTAGGGTTCGCTCTCTTAAGTGTAAGCGAGTATTGGGATTCTTCTCTGTAATTCCGTGTGATGGTTCCTACTTGTTGATGCCCTGTCTGCATAGAGGAGTGTACACTACTAAGGCCTCAGTGGTGGGTGCAGTACCAGCGCCTGGAGCTCCTGGCATGTGAACTGTTAAGGATCCGGTGGAGAACATTCCCGGGAGTGTGATGTGGGCTCTGCGAGGTTTCCCTCTGAGTCTGGGAGCCGGCACATGATTTCTAGGCTCTGCACATCCGTGCTATCAGCATGCTCCCCTGTCACTTGCCATTTTTGGCAGTCGTGGCCCGAAATATGCAGGAAACATAAATAATTCCTTTTTAGAACTTGGTCAAAGGGACAGAACAGAGGCAGCTGCCAAGACTGAGCTGCAGCAGTGAGATGAGGCCGCCATCCTGCAACTGGGATAATGGATGATGGTAACGGAGGGATTATTCCTGCCGATGCCCACTACACATTCCCCGGGTGATATACACAGTGTGGAGAAGGAGGAGAGCTCTGCACCAAGGCACAACCAGGCCCCCAGAGCGCAGGGACGGCTACCCCCACACTTACCACATCCACACAATTATCAAGACGCCCAAGAGGGCCCCAGAACTGAGGGGCCACTGCCCCGGGTACAGCAGCTCCTTTCTATTTCTTAGATTATAAAGAAAGACTGAACTGATCCACTCCATGACCACAAATACTGGAGGAAAAGTTAGAATACCCAGCGAGACGAAATATTATTATACATGGAGCATGGCTATAATATCCAGCAAGACTCTATATTATATTATTAATCATAAAGCAAGAATATAATATCCAGCAAGATATGTTATATTATTATACATGGAGCAGGGTTAGAATACCCAGCGAGACGATATATTACATTATAATACATGGAGCAGGGTTAGAATACCCAGCGAGACGATATATTACATTATTATACATGGAGCAGGGTTAGAATACCCAGCGAGACGATATATTACATTATTATACATGGAGCAGGGTTAGAATACCCAGCGAGACGATATATTACATTATTATACATGGAGCAGGGTTAGAATACCCAGCGAGACAATATATTACATTATTATACATGGAGCAGGGTTAGAATACCCAGCGAGACGATATATTACATTATAATACATGGAGCAGGGTTAGAATACCCAGCGAGACGATATATTACATTATAATACATGGAGCAGGGTTAGAATACCCAGCGAGACGATATATTACATTATTATACATGGAGCAGGGTTAGAATACCCAGCGAGACGATATATTACATTATTATACATGGAGCAGGGTTAGAATACCCAGCGAGACGATATATTACATTATTATACATGGAGCAGGGTTAGAATACCCAGCGAGACAATATATTACATTATTATACATGGAGCAGGGTTAGAATACCCAGCGAGACGATATATTACATTATTATACATGGAGCAGGGTTAGCATACCCAGCGAGACAATATATTACATTACGATACATGGAGCAGGGTTAGAGTACCCAGCGAGACGATATATTACATTATTATACATGGAGCAGGGTTAGAATACCCAGCGAGACGATATATTACATTATTATACATGGAGCAGGGTTAGAATACCCAGCGAGACTATATATTACATTATTATACATGGAGCAGGGTTAGAATACCCAGCGAGACAATATATTACATTATTATACATAGAGCAGGGTTATAATACAAAGCGAGACTATATATTACATTATTATACATGGAGCAGGGTTAGAATACCCAGCGAGACGATATGTTACATTATTATACATGGAGCAGGGTTAGAATACCCAGCGAGACTATATATTACATTATTATACATGGAGCAGGGTTAGAATACCCAGCGAGACGATATATTACATTATTATACATGGAGCAGGGTTAGAATACCCAGCGAGACTATATATTACATTATTATACATGGAGCAGGGTTAGAATACCCAGCGAGACGATATGTTACATTATTATACATGGAGCAGGGTTAGAATACCCAGCGAGACTATATATTACATTATTATACATGGAGCAGGGTTAGAATACCCAGCGAGACAATATATTACATTATTATACATAGAGCAGGGTTATAATACAAAGCGAGACTATATTTTACATTATTATACATGGAGCAGGGTTACTGTATATCTAGCGAGACAATACAGTATACTATTACACGTGGAGAAGTGATATAATATCCAGTAAGACGATATATTATATTATTATACATGGAGTAGAGATATAATACCCAGTGAGACAATATATTATTATATACAAAGAAGAGTTATAATATCCGGCGAGACTATATATTACTATACACGGAGCAGGTTTATAATACCCAGCTAGACAATATATTATTATAGATGGAGCAGGGTTATAATATTCAACAAGACAATATATTATATTATTGTACATGGAGCAGGGTTATGACATAATCATCTTGCTAGATATTACTGTATAATTCTGATCCAAGGATAATATAATGTATAAACTCATTAGGATATTAAAACATTGCTCCATGAATGATAATAAATCATTAATGTTATTATTATTATTACCCTCTCCTATGTATAATAATATAACATATAATCTCACTGGATATGACAACTCTGCTCCATGTATAACAATAATACAATAGACAATTTCTCCAAATGGTATTAACTCTACATGACTGCTCGTTGTACAATAATATAATAAATAATCCTTCTGAACATTATCTATCGTATACTCCATGTCCCCAGTATAATATGGTGCAACATCTGTCTGGATATTACTGACATTCTATGACTCTACTCCATGTATACAAATATCCTTCCTGATATCATCCCATGACTGTGCTCCAGGTACAATATGTGTACAATAATATAATACATCATCATCATCATCACTGATATTATCCACACACCATGACTCTGCCCTATGTATAATAAGCTGACAAATCATGTCTCCGGATGTCATCCATATTACATTACTTTACTACATATAACAATATTACATTACTTTACCACATATAACACAGGGGTATAATAATACAACTCATCATCTCCTCGGATATTATCCACATTCCACAGATCTTCCCTAGGTACAATATTATAATATATTATTCCTGCAGATATCCACATTCCAGATATAGTATACAGTATATCATCTCTGCAGACATTACACACACTCCATATATATTATACATAGTATATAATCTCTCCAGATATTACCTACACGCCATATATAATATCATACATAATATATAATCTCTCCGGATATTACCCACCCTCCATATATAATATTGTACATAGTATATCATCTCTGCGGATATCACCCACACTCGATATATAATATTATATGTAGTATATCATCTCTCCGGATATTACCCACACTCCATATATAATATTGTACATAGTATATCATCTCTGCGGATATTACCCACACTCCATACATAATATTATACATAGTATATCATCTCTCCGGATATTACCCACCCTCCATATATAATATTGTACATGGTATATAATCTCTCCGGATATTACCCACACTCCATACAGTATATAATATTATACATAGTATATCATCTCTCCATATATTACTCACACTCCATATACAATATCATACGTATGAAAACAAGATCCATAGAACAGAAAACATAATATCATGGGTAGTACCCAATAACAAGTGGTGCAAGGGGTCTAAGTATTACAGGACCCTCTCATATATATATCACAGAAATACAACAGAGAAAAAAGAGAGGGAAAGTCCAAACTAAAACGTAACTAATTTTATTAGACACATAATCTAAGACAACAGTTTAGAATCATAGAATCATAGAATCGTAGAGTTGGAAGGGACCTCCTGGGCCATCTGGTCCAACCCCCTGCTCAAAGCAGGATTCGCTAAATCATCCCAGTCAGATGTCTGTCCAGCCTCTGTTTGAAGACTTCCATTGAAGGAGAACTCACCACTTCTCGTGGCAGCCTGTTCCACTCATTGATCACTCTAACTGTCAAAAAGTTTTTTCTAATATCTAATCTGTGTCTCCTCCCATTCAGTTTCATCCCATTGCTTCTAGTCTTTCCTTGTGCAAATGAGAATAAAGTTGATCCTTCTACAATGTGACAGCCCTTTAGATATTTGTAGACAGCTATTAAGTCTCCTCTCAGTCTTCTCTTTTGCAAACTAAACATTCCCAAATCCTGCAACCTTTCCTCATAAGACAGGGTTTGCAGACCGGTCACCATTCTGGTCGCTCTTTTCTGAACTTGCTCCAGTTTGTTGATGTCTTTTTTAAAATGTGGTGCCCAAAACTGGACACAATATTCCAGATGAGGTCTGACCAAAGAGGAGTAGAGGGAAATAATGACTTCACGTGATCTAGACTGTATGCTTCTGTTAATACATCCTAGAATTGCATTTGCCTTTTTTGCTGCTGCATCACACTGTTGACTCATATTCAGTCTGTGATCTATTAGTATACCCAAGTCTTTTTCACATGTGCTGTCACTTAGCCCTATTCCTCCCATTCTATATATGCTTTTTCCATTTTTATTGCCCAGATGTAGTACTTTGCATTTCTCCCTGTTAAAAACCATTCTGTTTGTTGCTGCCCACTTCTCCAGTTTATTTAAATCTTTTTGAATCCTCTCTCTCTCTTCTCTAGTATTAGCTATCCCTCCTAGCTTTGTGTCATCAGCAAATTTAATCAGTTTACCCTCAATGCCTTCATCTAAATCGTTGATAAAGATGTTGAACAATACAGGGCCCAGGACAGAGCCCTGTGGTACCCCACTTGAGACATTCTTCCAACTGGATGTGCAGCCATTTACGACCACTCTTTGGGTCCGATCACTAAGCCAGTTATGAATCCACCTAACAGTTGCCTTGTCCATTCCATACTTAATCATTTTTTCAATAAGGATTGTATGAGAGACTTTGTCAAATGCTTTGCTGAAGTCAAGATATACTATATCTACAGCATTTCCTTGATCCACCCAATCAGTGATACCGTCATAGAAGGAAACTAAGTTAGTCTGACATGACTTATTAGTTACAAACCCATGCTGACTCTGTTTAATCACTTCATTCTTATCCAGGTATTGACATACATGTTGTTTAATAATTTGTTCAAAGATCTTTCCTGGTATAGAAGTCAGACTCACCGGCCTATAGTTACCTGGGTCCACCTTCTTCCCCTTTTTGAAGATAGGAACAACATTTGCTCTTCTCCAGTCTTCTGGCACTTCTCCTGTTCTCCAAGAATTTTCAAAGATTATAGAGAGGGGTTCAAAAATTTCTTCTGCTATCTCCTTCAGTACTCTGGGGTGTAATTCATCTGGACCTGGAGACTTGAATTCATTTAGGTTAGCTAAGTGTTTCCTCACTATCTTTCTGTTTATAGATATCCTGGATTCTTCTATTCCCTTAATAGGACAGTGAATAACAGTTGATGTTACATTTCCTTTCTGAGAGAAAACAGATGCAAAATAGGAATTTAAAAGTTCAGCCTTCTCAACATCCTGTCTTACCATTTCATCATTTTCATCCTGTAAAAATCCTATAGCATCTTTGACTTTTCTTTTACTTTTGACATATCCCCAAAATCCTTTATTATTGCTTTTGACATCTCTTGCAAGCCTCAATTCATTTTCAGCTTTAGCTAATCTGATTTGTGCCCTGCAGGTTCTGCAGACAGCATTATATTCTTCTTTAGATATGCCTCCCTCTTTCCATTTTATAAACATTTTTTTCTTCCTTTTTAGCATGTGCTTAAGTTCTGTGTTCATCCATCCTGGTTTCCTTAACTGCTTCCTATTCTTCCCTCTTTTCGGAATTGTTAACAACTGTGCTTTGAGAATTTCATTTTTCAAGATTTCCCATCCTTCCTGGACATTTTTGTCTTTAAGGATATCCAGCCATTGGATCCCTCCAATTCTCTTTCTGAATCCCTTAAAATCTGCCTTTCTGAAATCTAACCTTGACGTCTGAGTCTTCACAGGTCTTCCGCCTCTAGTTATCCAAAATTCTAAAATAGCATGGTCGCTACCTCCTAGGGTCCCAGCCACTTTTACCTCCTCAACCATTTCCTCCCTGTTTATAAGGATTAGATCCAAGGTAGCAGTTCCCCTTGTTTTCTCCCTTACCTTTTGGAAGATAAAGTTGTCAGCAAGAGAGGATAAGAATTTCCTTGACCTGTTAGTTTTGCCTGAGAGAGATTCCCAACAAATGTCTGGATAGTTGAAATCTCCCATGACAACTATGTCATATTTTTTGGAGAACTTGGCCATTTGATGCATAAAGAGTTCATCCATAGCTTCAGCTTGCACAGGCGGCCTGTAGTAAATGCCTACAATGGTGTCCTTTCCATTGTAAACACACAGGTACAATGAAACTGACAAAGATGGACAAAGTGGAACACAGACCCAAAAGGATATATACAGTTGTGGCCAAAAGTATTGACACCCCTGCAATTCTGCCAGATAATACTCAGTTTCTTCCTGAAAATGATTGCAAACACAAATTCTTTGGTATTATCTTCATTTAATTTGTCTTAAATGAAAAAAACACAAAAGAGAATGAAGCAAAAAGCAAAACATTGATCATTTCACACAAAACTCCGAAAATGGGCCAGACAAAAGTATTGGCACCCTCAGCCTAATACTTGGTTGCACAACCTTTAGCCAAAATAACTGCGACCAACCGCTTCCGGTCACCACCAATGAGTTTCTTACAATGCTCTGTTGGAATCTTAGACCATTCTTCTTTGGCAAACTGCTCCAGGTCCCTGATAGTTGAAGGGTGCCTTCTCCAAACTGCCATTTTTAGATCTCTCCACAGGTGTTCTATGGGATTCAGGTCTGGACTCATTGCTGGCCACCTTAGAAGTCTCCAGTGCTTTCTCTCAAACCATTTTCTAGTGCTTTTTGAAGTGTTTTTTGGGTCATTGTCCTGCTGGAAGACCCATGACCTCTGAGGGAGACCCAGCTTTCTCACACTGGGCCCTACATTATGCTGCAAAATTTGTTAGTAGTCTTCAGACTTCATAATGCCATGCACACGATCAAGCAGTCCAGTGCCAGAGGCAGCAAAGCAACCCCAAAACATCAGGGAACCTCTGCCATGTTTGACTGTAGGGACCGTGTTCTTTTCTTTGAATGCCTCTTTTTTTCTCCTGTAAACTCTATGTTGATGCCTTTGCCCAAAAAGCTCTACTTTTGCCTCATCTGACCAGAGAACATTCTTCCAAAACGTTTTAGGCTTTTTCAGGTAAGTTTTGGCAAACTCCAGCCTGGCTTTTTTATGTCTCGGGGTAAGAAGTGGGGTCTTCCTGGGTCTCCTACCATACAGTCCCTTTTCATTCAGACGCCGACGGATAGTACGGGTTGACACTGTTATAAGCCCGGACTGCAGGGCAGCTTGAACTTGTTTGGATGTTAGTCGAGGTTCTTTATCCAACATCCGCACAATCTTGCGTTGAAATCTCTTGTCAAATTTTTTTTCCGTCCACATCTAAGGAGGTTAGCTACAGTGCCATGGGCTTTAAACTTCTTGATGACACTGCGCACGGTAGACACAGGAACATTCAGGTCTTTGGAGATGGACTTGTAGCCTTGAGATTGCTCATGCTTCCTCACAATTTGGTTTCTCAAGTCCTCAGACAGTTCTTTGGTCTTCTTTCTTTTCTCCATGCTCAATGTGGTACACACAAGGACACAGGACAGAGGCTGAGTCAACTTTAATCCATGTCAACTGGCTGCAAGTGTGATTTAGTTATTGCCAACACCTGTTAGGTGCTGCAGGTAAGTTACACGTGCTGTTAATTACACAAATTAGAGAAGCATCACATGATTTTTCGAACAGTGCCAATACTTTTGTCCACCCTCTTTTTTATGTTTGGTGTGGAATTATATCCAATTTGGCTTTAGGACAATTCTTTTTATGTTTTTTCATTTAAGACAAATTAAATGAAGATAATACCAAAGAATGTGTTTGCAATCATTTTCAGGAAGAAACTGAGTATTATCTGACAGAATTGCAGGGGTGTCAATACTTTTGGCCACAACTGTACACTGCTCAAAAAATAAAGGGAACACTAAAATACCACATCCTAGATATCTCTGAATGAAGTATTCCAGTTGCAAATTTTTATTCATTGCATAGTGGAATGTGTTCAGAACAATAAAACATAACAATTATCAATGTAAATCAAAATGAATATCCCATGGAGGTCTGGATTTGAAATGATACTCAAAATCAAAGTGGAAAATCAAATTAGAGGCTGATCCAACTTCAGTGGAAATGCCTCATGACAAGGAAAAGATGCTTAGTATTGTGTGTGGCCTCCACGTGCCTGTATGACCTCCCTACTGTACAACGCCTGGGCATGCTCCTGATGAGGCAGCTGATGGTCTCCTGAAGGATCTCCTCCCAGACCTGAACTAAAGCATCCGCCAACTCCAGGACAGTCTGTGGTGCAATGTGACGTTGGTGGATGGAGCGAGACATGATGTTCCAGATGTGCTCAATCGGATTCAGGTCTGGGGAACGAGCGGCCTACTCCATAGCTTCAATGCCTTCATCTTGCAGGAACTGCTGACACACTCCAGCCACATGAGGTCTGGTATTGTCCTGCATTAGGAGGAACCCAGGGCCAACCGCACCAGCATATAGTCTCACAAGGGGTCTGAGGATCTCATCTCGGTGCCTAATGGCAGCCCTCCAAAGAAATGCCACCCCACACCATTACTGACCAACTGCCAAATCGGTCATGCTGAAGGATGTTGCTGGCAGCAAATCGCTCTTCACAGCATCTCCAGACTCTGTCACGTCTGTCACATGTGCTCAGTGTGAACCTGCTTTCATATGTGAAGAGCACAGGGCACCAGTGGCGAATTTGCCAATCCTGGTGTTCTGTGGCAAATGCCAAGCGTCCGGCACAGTGTTGGGCTGTGAGCACAACCCCCATCTGTGGATGTCGGGTCCTCAGACCATCCTTATGGAGTCGGTTTCTAACCGTTTGTGCAGACACATGCACATTTGTGGCCTGCTGGAGGTCCTTTTGCAGGGCTCTGGCAGTGCTCCTCCTGTTCCTCCTTGCACAAAGGCGGAGGTAGCGGTCCTGATGCTGGGTTGTTGCCCTCCTACAGCCTCTGGTGTACTGGCCTGTCTCCTGGTAGCGCCTCCAGCCTCTGGACACTACGCTGACAGACACAGCAAACCTCCTTGCCACAACTCGTATTGATGTGCCATCCTGGATGAGCTGCACTACGTGAGCCACTTGTGTGGGTTGTAGAGTCCGTCTCATGCTACCATGAGTGTGAAATCAAAACCACCATTCAAAAATGACCAAAACATCAGCCAGAAAGCATTGGTACTGACATGTGGTCTGTGGTCCCCACTTGCAGAACCACTCCTTTATTGAGGGTGTCTTGATACCGCATTTTCCGGCATATAAGACGACTGGGAGTATAAGACGACCCCCCAACTTTTCCAGTTAAAATATAAAATCTTCTTAAAAGTTTGGGGGTTTTCTTATACGCCGGGTGTCATCTTATAGGGCGGGTGCGGACCAATCTGCATATGGTGGGGGGGGAGTGGTCCCGATGACGATGGGAGGGGGTGTCTCACAGGGAAGGTGTAAGTGGAGTATCCCCCCTATTACCTCATTTGTGGCAGCAGTGCTCTCTGCAAGTCTCTGTGCTGGGAGGCAGCAGCGGCTCCTCTTTCAGCAGCGTGGGGTCTCTGTGCTGGGGGGTGGTGGCGGCTCCTCTTTCAGCAGCGTGGGGGCTCTGTGCTGGGGGGCGACGGCGGCTCTTTGTGCAGCGTCGGGGCTCTGCCGGCATTTCCCCAAAGCCGGGAGTCCCTGGCAGCTCCATTGCTGCGATGTGGTGGCCTCCGGGAAAATGGCCGCTGGGGGCGGCGCATGCTCAGATTCAGGTCCCAAACCCGAATGCCCCCCTCCTTTATGAGCAGTGTACCTAAACCACATATTGCGTACACATTTGGCATTTCTGAAGCGAGAAGAGCCTACCTAACTTATGGGTGCATGTCTCCAGAAGCATGAGCTGGGTATAATGTACTCGTGACTACAGCGTAAAGTTCACTACAATGGCAGTTTGCAATTTTCACTCAGCAACATCCACTGCTGCTTGTTTCTGGAAAACACCCATGGAGTCTAAATCATCACTACATCTGTAGATATATTCCCAAAGGCTTATAATTTCCAAAATGTGGTCACTTGAGTGGGGATTCTGCTCTTCTAGCACTTAGGGGCTCTTTATATAGAATCCGCAAACTAGTCTAGGAAAATCTGCGCTTCAGCAGGCAAATAGTGCTCCGTCCCTCCTGAGTCTCGCCGTATGGCTAAGTAGTACTGTACAGCCACATATGGGGTATTTCTACATTCAGTAAAAATTAGTATCAAAATAGGAGAACAAATGGAGTATCAGATCCAAATATTTAAAAAGTTTATCATCAATTTATTAAATAACAATCATATATGAATAAAGTACAAAAAGGGCATTATAGCAAAACAGCACAGGACATAACACAAAGATGGGAGTTGGTAAACCATGCAGAAAACGCCCCTGCCTATAACATATGTGCTTGAATACAAGCCACAATGTGGCAGCACTTCAGAAGAGAAGGAATAGGTCAGGCACACAACCATCATACAAGTGTTCCCAAATGGGGGAGGTTGCGCTGCTGGTATGGGGCGCTTACCAAAAAAAAGAATGCACGGGCACCCACAGAGAGGATAAAAGCCCCCGATGCGCGTTTCGCGTCCACACCTGGTCGCTTACTCAAGGGGAGTGAGGTATAGATGGCCGAATAGGACCTTTTAGTAACGCTGGCAACTGGTCACGTGGTCCGTCACATGTTAGCGGCGGACCAATCACAGCGGCATAGGCGGCGCATGCGCCGTGTTATCCCAAGGTCCTTCATGGGTGTCGGCATCAAGCATCCAGACGCACGCAAATGCGCACGCGTGGAGGCAGGGAGACACCAGAGCCCAATGAAGGACACGAGGGGACAACGTGCATGCGCACTGCCGAGGATATAAAGTGCAAATCAGTATATAAATAGTGCATAGATGCATGCATATAACAAAATGCAGACATAATTTGCAGGTACAAAAGGATCATAAATAGCAACTAAACGCGCACATACAACATATCATCCAATAGATATACACAAAATGCACACATAATAAACAAGTCATGAACACAATAACAAGCAATAGTTATTCAGATGACATGTATGTGGCATAAACCGATGATATACAGTATAATGCCGAAGTGGATGATAAATGTTTCTTCACAGAACAGATGAACGTGACAAGGTAGGTAATACGATAGATCTTGTATCACAAAGGTGCCAGTTGGCTCAAAAAGACCCCACGGAGTAGATAACAATAATGATGGATAAAAAGACCTAAATATAAATGGAAGAGAATAAAACAACATAAAAACAAGAAAAAAAAAACCCTCTGAAGTGGATATATACAGGACGGATGCAATACAAAGGATCTATAAAAAAGAGGCAAAATTCAAGGATTCGTTTGCTATAATGCTCTTTTTGTACTGTATTCATTTATGATTGTTATTTAATAAATTGATGATAAACTTTTTAAATATTTGGATATGATACTCCATTTGTTCTCCTGTTTTGATACTATGTTTAAGGAGTGGAATGTTTACCAATATGGGGGTACATTTTTATATATGTCCGCCATGCCTTCCTACTAAGGCATTTGGCACATTTCTTGCTTTAATTCAGTAAAAATTATGGGACAAATTCTGCTGCCATTTATACCCATTTCCCAGTGTGAAAATGTAAAATCTGGGGCTCACAATCTTGGTGGTAAAAATGTTAATTATTTTTTCTTCACTGCCCAATGGTATAAAAGTTTGCGACACACCTGTGGTGTCAATATGGTCACTGTACCCCTAGATGAATTCATTGAGAGGTTTAATTAGTAAAATGGGGTCACTTATTGGGGCTTCTGCTGTTCTGGAACCTCAGGGGCTCTGCCACTGTAACATGGCACACTCAAACCAGTGCAGCTCTGTAATATGGCGCTATTTCCCTATCAGCATGCTCAGGAGAAATTGCACAACAAAATGTATAGTCCATTTTCTCCTGTTACTATTGCGAAAGTAAAAAAAAAAAATTATGTCTAAAGGAAAATTTTTGTAAAAGAAAAGTACATTTTTATTTTTTTATTTTTTCCTTCCACATTCCCAAAATTCCTGTGAAGCGCCTGAAGGGTTAATAAACTTCTTGAATGTGATTTTTAGAATGGCGTCAGGTTTGGATATTTTCTGTCATACTGACTACCCGAAGTCACTTCAAATGGGAAGTGGTCCTTAAAAAAAATGGTTTTGCAAATGTTGCTGTAAAAATGAGAAATCGCTGGTCAACTTTTAAACTTTGTAACAAAAAAAAAATTTATGTTTCCAAAATTGTGCTGATGTAAAGTAGACGTGGGAAATGTTATTTAACTATTTTGTGCAATATGACTCTCTGATTTAAGGGCATAAAAAAATAAAAGTTTGAAAATTGTGAAATTTTCTAAATTTTCGCCAAATTTCCGTTTTTTTCACATATAAACGCAAGCCATATCAAATAAATTTTACCACTACCATAAAGTACAATATGTCATGAGAAAACAATGTCAGAATCACCAGGATCCGTTGAAGTGATGCAGAGTTATGACCTCATAAAGGGACAGTGGTCAGAATTGTAAAAATTGGCCTGGTCTGGAAGGAGAAAACAGGCTTCGGGGCGAAGGGGTTAAAGATATGAGATCGATGATGCAGCAGCTAGATTGATCAATAGGAGTTATTCTGGATGGATGTTAGATTGTGAACATAATATTGCTACCTTCGGGGATGGAACTAATTTGATTAAATATAATAAGAGTAAAAATTCTTTCGATACTATTACTAATTCCAGAAAACATGTTCTATTTATTCAATTTAGCCCACAGTTTCTCCCTATACTCTATGAAGGCACGATTCTGGTCGACATCCTGAAGTCTAGCTGTAACATTGTTTGCTAACAAAGTTTCTTCCTTGGGTAATGTTCTCACCTAGTTATTTTTATTCTATAAACCTAATATCATGTGGCTTAATTATAAGGGTTTTTACAGATGTGGAGAGAGAGGATGCAAAAAGTGCAAATAAGCGTGGACTAGCAACACATTTGCAAACTTCAACAAACTCAGAGCTATCAGATAAAACAATATGAGCTGCTCAAAAAATATAGGAAACATGTAAACAACACAATGTAACTCCAAGTCAATCACACTTCTGTGAAATCAACTTGTGCAGTTATGAAGCAACTCCGATTGTGAATCAATTTCTCCTGCTGTTGTGCAAATGGAACAGAAACCAGGCAGAAATGATAAATTAACAAGACAACTCCTATAAAAGGAGTGGTTCTGCAGGGGGTGATCACAGACCATTTCTCTGTTCTCCTCCCTTTTGGCTGTTTTGGTCACTTTTGCATTTTGTCATTGCTCTCACCCCTACTAGGTACTGTACAGTAGCATGAGCCGGTGTCTACAACCCACAGACGTTGCTCAGGTAGTGCAGCTCATCCAGGATGGCACATCAATGCGAGCTGCAGCAAGAAGGGTAGCTGTGCCTGTTAGCACAGTGTCTAGAGCATGAAGCAGATACCAGGAGATAGGCCAGTACACCAGGAGATGTGGAGGGGGCTATAGGAGGGCAACAACCCAGCAGCAGGATTACTACCCCCTTCTTAGAGCAAGGAGGAGCAGTGCCAGAGCCCTGTAACATAGCAGGGCACATCCATGTGTCTGCTCAAACTGTCAGAAACAGACTCCATGAGGGTGGTATAAGGGTCTGACGTCCACAAGTGAGTGTTGTGCTTACAGTCTAACACGTGTAGGGAGGCATTTATTTGGAGGACCTCACAGCACTCCATGTGCTAGCCAGAGGTACCCTGAATGCCATTAGGTACTGGGATGAGATCCTCAGACCCATTATGAGACCATATGCAAGTGCACTGGGCCCTGGATTCCTTCTGATGCATGACAGTGCTAGGCCTCATGTGGCTGAAGTATGTCATTAGTTCCTGCATGATGAAGACATTGATGATATAGACTGGCCTGCCCATTCCCCAGACCTGAATCTTCCCCAGACCTGAATCCAATCAGGCACATCTGGGACTGGGACATCATATTTATTCCATTCACCAACGCTACTTTGCACTACAGACTGTCCAGGAGTTGACTGATGCTTTAATCCAGGTCTGGGACGAGATCCCTCAGGAGACCATCCGCCGCCTCATAAGTACAGTAGCATGTAGAGAGGTCATACAGGCACGTGGAGGTCAAACATGCTACTGAGCATCATTTCCTTGTCTCGAGGCATTTTCACTGAAGTTGGATCAGCCTGTAATTTGATTTTCCACTTTGATTTTGAGTGTCATTCCAAATCCAGACCTCCATGGGATATTAATTTTGATTTATATTGATCATTTTTATGTTTTATTGTTCTCAACACATTCCACTATGTAACGAATAAAGATTTTCAACTGGAATATTTCATTCAGTGATATGTAAGATGTGGTATTTTAGGGTTCCCTTTATTTTTTGAGCAGTGTATTAACTGAAACTCCAAAAACATACTGTATTCAATGCATTACTTGTCAATTACCGTATTTTTCGGACTAAAAGGCTCACTTTTTTCCCAAAAAAGGGGAAAACAGGGTGCGTCTTATAGTCTGAATATGCCATACTTACAATTAGCGTGGTGGGAGCAGGAGTCGGGCAGTTCTTTCTGTGGTCCGACGCTGCAGGGTGATGATCTTACTCCCATCCCGATGCAGCAGGCTCGGCGGTGCGGGGGCTGATATCTCAATCTGTGCATGCGCCGCCTCCGGCGGCCATTTTCCCAGAGGCCACAACATCGAGGCAATGGAAGTGCGAGGGCTCCGGGCTTTCACAAAATGTCGCCAGAGCCCCCACACCGCCGAGCTTGCCGCACCAGCCTTGGGATGGGATTTCCTGGAGACCACCGCATAGCAGCAATGGATGTGCGGGGGCTCCGGGTTTTCACTAAATGTCAGCAGAGCCCCTGCACCACCATATACAAAATTATACATAGTATATCATATCTCTGGATATTACCCACACTCCATATATAATATCATACATAATATATCATCTCTCCGGATATTACCCACACTCCATATATAATATCATACATAATATATCATCTCTCCGGATATAACCCACACTCCATATACAATATTATACTGTACATAGTCGATCATCTCTCCGGATAGTACTCACACTCCATATACAATATTATACATAGTATATCATCTCTTCGGATATTACTCACTCTCCACGACCCTGTTCCATGTATAATAAAAGAGTGTCTCATCTTTTTGGTCACTATTCATATTTTTATAAGAAAGGTATAATAATATAGTATATCAGCCTACTGAATTTTTTCTACATACCATGCTCTGTCCCAGGATTACTAATAAGAAATAATCTCCATCACTAAACATCAAGCATAATATAATGTGCAACTCTTACAAATTATATATTAGCCATATTCACATGTCAGTCATGTAACATAGGAATATCATACATGTAACACAGGCGCCCCTCACATAACATCACTTATGTAATGCAGATGCTCCTCCGTACCATATCAGTCATGTAACACTTCCCTGCAATATGAAATCTGTAATACAGACGCTCCTTCGCTATATAATGACACAGGTAATACAGACTCCCCAGTGCAACATCACCCATGTAATATGGGCTCCCTCCAAATGTAATATCAAGCAAACAACATAGACATATCCCACATGTAATCATGCATTGTCAAATGTAATACAAATGTTGTCCACATATATCACACATGTAATACTTATGTTCTCCACATGTAATACATATGCTCTCCACAAGTAATATCAAACATGCAATACATACGCTGTCCACACATATCACACATGAAATATACGGTATATGATTTCCACATGTATTACACATGTAATAAATACATTCTCCACATGTAATATCACGCATGTAACACATACCCTCTCCACATGTACCAGATACACTCTCTGCATACGTATTCTCAACATGTAACGTCACACATATATTACATATGCTCGCCATATGTAATATATAGGTTTTCCACATGTAATACATATGTAATATACTGTACATGTAACATCAAAATGTAACACATGTAATATTACACATGCAATTCATACGTTTTCCACATGTAACATCACATATGTAATGCAGATGCAATCCATATGTATTATCACACACATGTAATACATATGCTTCACTACTAGCAAGACACATAATACATGAATTCCCCACATGTAATATCACACATGTAATACATACATTCTTCACATGTAATATCCCACTTGCAATACATACATTCTCCACATGTGATATATACACTTTCCACATTTAATATCACCCATGTAGAGAGCTATGTACTGTGTATTTCATGTAAGGTTACATGTACACTATAGTGATATCGTACAGGTAATAGATGCCTTCCTATCAAATATCACGCATGTAATGCAAGCTCCTGACCTTGAGAATCTATGTATTACAGTTACTCCCTGTGTAATAACATGTGTGTAATGCAAACACTCGCCACGTAATATCACACATGTAATACAGATGCTAATTGGTCTAGTATCACACACATGTAAAGCTGATACTTCCTCTCCTCCTGTACTGCACATGTAATCCAGACGTTCCCTCATGTAATATTTCGCATTGCAGCAAAGAGTTCCCCCTTTAATATCAGGTGTTACCCCAGTATAAAATCATATCTGTAATACAGGAGCTTCCAGTGTAATAATCACACATGTAAAAAAAGACCTATAAAGACTAGTCAGATATATCAGAGAGGTTCCCTGTGTGATTTGGACGTCCTCACTTAATGTCACACATGTAGTACAGACAACCACCATGTAAGGGGACACATTTAGGACAGACAGCCCCTCGGTAACATCAGGCATGTGGTGTACACATAAACACGTAAAAAAGAGAAAAAACATAAACACTCTATTGTTCCACTTCATGTTATTATTAAAGATTAGTCACAAACCAGGATAAAATATCAAAGCAAGATAAAAAAAAAAGGTAGAAAAATCCATATTAAAAAAAATTCTGCATAATCATACTTGTATGCGGCCTATTGTGTGCCGTCTCCCTGACGAGTATCCCAGCAGGCTGAGATGCGGGGCTGAGGTTTGGGTCTGTGTGGATATGAGGGACATGATTCCGCCTTTATGTGTCGTCTCTCGCTGTGGCTGGCACGTGACAATGATCCATTATACACAGCTCATCATCACCGTGACTAATGACAGCTCAGTGATTGACAGACGACTAGACCGCGATGGAAGGCTCAGTGCCCTGTGTGTGCGATGTAGGGTCCATTATGTAAAAGAAGAAATAGTGGAATGGACAGACTACACCATCTTGGTCACGGGCTCGGTCTCGCGCCATAAGGTGATAAAGGAGCATTCCAGTCACCCATACCTGCTGCAGCCCCTGGGGAGTGGACTAACTCCTCCACCACATTGTAAAGGTTTTGCTACCTGTAACTATTGTTACCTGAATGTCTAGACATAGTGCTTGCACCCCATACCCTTATGTTCTTCCATTTTCCATACACAGGTGTTATGGTGCACTATTACTAGATCAGGTCAGGACAGCAGTGGAGGATATGAACTATGTGGATAAGACACCACTCTTACTCATCATTAGATCAGATCATCATCATATTTATCATACAGTCTCGTTGACACCACTGTATAACATCCGGCCTCTCTCCCCTGCTGTATAACATCCGGCCCTTTGCCACCCTGTATACAACACCTGGCCCCTCACCTGCAGTGTATTACGTCCATTCTCTCACCCCGGTGTATAACGATCCAGTCCCTCGACCCCGGTGTACAACATCTGGCTCTTCGACCTCGGTGTACAATATCCGACTGCTCGTCGCCAGTGTATAACATCTGGCCCCTCTCCCCCCAGTGTACAACATCCAGTCTCTTGCCCTCTCACCTCTAGTGTATAACGTCCATCACCTCGCCCCTGGTGTACAACATCCAGCCCCTCACCATACCATGCTTGTTCTAATAGGTTCAGTTTATGTAATGTCTTCCCTCCTACATATTCCCCCATCACATGAGGGATATTATTGAGAAGTGGAAGGAACTGCAGCATTTCAGTCACGTAACATTACAGAGCGGGGTCACCGAGTGCTGAGGAGCAGAGGGCAGAAGACTCAAAATCGCTCTGCTGACTCCATAAGTTGAGTCCAAAACTCCACTTCTATTAACACAAACACTGTGCCCACACCAGGAGTTTCATAGCCAAACAGCTGTAAGCAGCCACCATGAACAATGCCGAATGTTGGACTTGGTGGAGGGGATAGTTCCAGTGAAGGGATATCTTATTGCTTCAGCATACAGGATATTTTGGACTATTGTGTGGGAAAGACCCTTTTCTATTCCCCATGACAACACGTCAGTCCACCGATGCACGTTCCAAGTCCAATGACCCAATCAGACATCAAGTGATACAAACAATACGAAGGAACAGCATCCAGTCCAGGTGATGAAAAAGAAAAAAAGCTTTTACTTTGTCATGATACCATGACGGAATAAAGGCTTTTTTCTTTTTTATCACCTGGACTGGATGCTGGTCCTTTCTATTATTTACGTCCTGAGCTCAAGGTCCATGGTTGGTGAATTTTGGTGTGGAAGAACATGTGTGGAAGCACAAAGCCAGGACCTCATCCCATCCAACATCTTTTGGATAAACTAAAACATCTCAACCCTCTCAACCATCATCAGTGCCTGACATCACAAATACTCTTCTAGATAAATGGGCAAAAAATCCAACAGACACCTCCAAAACCTTGTAGAAATCCTTCCCAGCAGAGTGGGAGCTGTTACAGGGAAAACAGGAACTGACTCTCTATTAATGTCTTGGTCCCTATTAATGTCTGTGGATGTAGAATGGGAAGTGATAAAAGCTGCTGTAGGTGTAATGTGGAGGGGGCAGAACACTTTTGTCCATATTGTGTATAAATAATACAATATGGCACCATTCAGAGTTTGTGTTGCTTCGCAACCTGAATGTCCACTTGTGGTGGTTTCAGCTAGGCCTGAACATAGGCATAGCTCAGATCGTCATCCATGATCCTATCTTCCAGGTTACATATCACCACTAGAGCCTTCGTCTGTACATATAACCAGTTCTATTTTGGGTAACATACTGTGGGCCATACTACTGTGCACCACGGAGTCTGCAGCCACCTTGTCAGGGCAGGAGCTAAGTGGCAGTCACGTCATCTGGACATCCCTCATCTCATTCTTACCATGTAGGTCATTAACAGAGTGAGCACAGGATGGGGGGCATTGTCCTTTCTGTACTATCTATGTCTCGACCCTATAATGAAGAGTGAGGAGTGACATTGAAGCATAGTGGCTCTGCCAAGGCAGGAGACACAATGCCAGGTGGATGTCTGTCAGGCTGGAGGTGTCGTGTTCCGTGACTGTATTCTGTGTCCCGGCTCAGTCTGCGGCTTGTCTTTCACTTGCATTGGTTGCTATTCTTTGATGGTTTAAATTACCAAGATAATATTACATTTGTGTAGAGAGGTGTCATGTGTTTCCGTCATCGTGCTTGGTCTGCAAGTAATATTCACTACAGGCTCCAGAAACGTCAGTGCAGAGATGGGTCGGGATAAAATTCAACCGTAGCTGTAAGATGCCCCGCACATATTCATATTCCAATACTATCCAAGGAGCCCCAACTTCACCTGCTTCCACATAAATGATCCCCATAGGGAACTGGTATCTGCTACCCAGAAGGGATCTATTATTATTACCCCCAATAACTCCAAGCAATAAGTAGCAGGAACCTGCCCGAGTCTTTACTGGGATCTTCAGAGCAGTGCTGGTCACGTCGTATAGCCAAACAGAGTCTTATTTGCATTGGTGAATGCTTATTCCTGCAGCGAGAGGTTCTCCACTGGGAGACATATAAAATATTCATCCCATGATGGACCTTGGCCCCTAATCGTGGCCAATACATATTAAACTATAGTTGGCAGAACCCACAGATATCGACAGGTTCAGTCAACAGTCTAATATGTATGGGGGTTCCAGCTGACAGATGGTCGGGAGAGATGTGAGAATTGCGCATGTCAGCCAATCGCCTTGTCCTCCCCGAGATACAAGTTGGCCAGTGGTTTTCTCAAAGAGAATCAGGAGCACTGGTGTATGGTAGACTCGGCTGAGATGGCTGCCAGCCGAGCTATCACCCAAAGCATTGTTAAACCAACAGCCATCTACTGTGCAAGCCAGTCCAACTCTAAGGCCCAATCACAGCATAATGACCCCAATGTTATCCCCGGTAGAGCCCCGCATGTTCCTCTGGATGCAGTATTATATATAATATGAACTCAGTTATGCAAGGAGAAGACCTCTCACCATGTATCACAAGTACAATGCTCATCAGTGTCTCATCAACCTTCAATATCCTACATGGTCCTGGAGATCAAATACTGCTTGGGATATTTTACACTGCGCTAGAAGTACATATACAGTTCCAGACATCATTAACTGCCCAGCTATGACACCATAAACTGTCTGGAGATTGTACAAGGCCCTGAACATCATTCTGGGTCACAGAAGTTCATACACTGCTCCGGAGATTAAATATGGTCTCAAAAATATTACAGTATCTCAAAGATCAGAATCAACCGAAGATCATATACTAAAGACAGGATCTGAAGGTAATACATAAATGGATCCTACAAAGACCCAGAAGTCAGACATGGTCTGGAAATCGTAACCAACCTCACAAATTATCCCTGGAAATCATACACAGCCTAGAGATCTTACACAGCCTTACAGATGCACATTACCTGAAAATCATTCATAGCCCAAGAAATCGTACCTTGCCTCCGACAACTTGCACAGCCCGGAGATCATACAGTGGCCTGAGGAATGCAATTTTCCCCAAAGAAAAAATATGGCCCCACATATCACATACAGCCCTAGAGATTATACAAAGCCCAAGTGATCATACACTGGCACAGTGATCACTCACTACCCCTGAACTACCCCAGAGAGTATTTATGGCTATGGAAATAATACACTACCCCGAGGTCCCATATGACTCCGAGATCAAACACTAACCCAGTTCATACAGATATCATATAATGGCCTAGCATTTCACACATAATCTAGACACCATATACTGCTGCAGAGATCAAACATTGTCCCATGAAATCCTATACTACTTTGGAGATCATACCCTACTCCTGAGATCATACACTGCCCATGATATCAGAGATGCACTATTGAAGGGATGCTACACAGTCTCATACCCTGCCCCAGAGATCTTACACTGACTCAACAATCATTCACTACCCTGGAGATCCCACAGATCATCCACTGCACCAGAGATCACACACTGCACCACAGATTTTACGTAGCCCCATTACTAACCAGAGATCACACACAGTCACAGAGATCATACATTGCCCCTACACTATAACAGAGAGCATATACAGCACCTACTCTATGCCAGAGTCCATTCATTGCTCATACATAAACCCAGTGGTGCCTACCTACCACCAGAGCTGTGAAGTCGGAGGTTTGACTGACCGACTTCACAGCCCTGCCTACCACTAACCAAGAGATAATACACTTGGCCACAACCCCTAAACTTAACCCAGAGATCATAAACTGCAAATTCACTTATCCTACACTATATCAGAAATCATACACTGCCCCAGAGATCACACATAACCCCTACACCAAACCACGGATCACAAAACGGGCCATACACAGCCAGAGAGATCATACATCATTTCTACACTAACCGGGAGATCATACAATGCAACAAAGATCATACACAGCATCTACACTAACCTTGAGATCATACAGTGCCCCTACATTAACCTACAGATCATACACTGCCCCCAGACTAACCCAGAGACAATACACTGCACATACAGTGACCCAAAGATCATACACTGCGCCCACACCAACAGACCATACATAGCCACTACACCAACCCATAGATCATTCCATGCCCATACACTGCCACAGAGCTCATACATAGTGTCCTACAGTAACCCAGAGATTATACACTGCCAATACACTAACCTAGAAATCAATCATTGCTCTTGCACAAACCTTGTGATCTTTCACTGTCTCTACCCTAATCCGGAGATCATACATTGCTCCTACATTAACTTGGAGATCATACATTGCCCCTACAATATCTCAGAGATTATACACTGCACATGAACTACCCAGAGATGATACACTGGCAAAGAGACCATACCCAGCCCCTATACTAACCCAGCGATCACACACTGCACCATACAGGCCTGTGGATGAAACACTGCACCTACAATATCCCAGAGATCATAGACTGGCCTGGAGATCATACACTGCATTTACACCCCACTGACCCTTGTCATCTCCCACTTGTGATGCACTTACCTTGGCCGCTACAGACGAGTTAGGCTTCTCCAGCAGGTCCCAGAGCTTCTTGCGCTTGTCAGCGCAGCAGGTGTTGTCGAACTCCTCACCCTCACGCTCTCGCAGGGTTTCTGCTTCACGTTTGAGCTCCTCGTTCATCTGCTCCTTCTTCTGGTGGTAGCGTGCCTGGCAGCATGACTCCAGGTAGATCTCATCAATGCCCCAGTAGTCCAGCTCCTGGCTGAAGGATAGGGCGCACATCTCCTCCATCATGTGCAGTTTGCCAGTGCGGTAAAAGTTCAGGATAGATGTGAAGGCGCCTGGGTGGCGATCGAAGAAATACTCGTTCTCCTCTAGGCTGTAGTCATCACAGGTCTCCATCAGGGCCTCGTGGCTGTTGCAGTCCCTCAGCTTCCCCAGCCTTGTGCGCGGCAGCCGGTCCAGGGTCCGCCACAGAACTTCATGGGCTAGACCCCCAACGTTGAGCTTCACCCTCCTGGAGCAAGCCTTGCTGCGCACAATGTCCATGGGCTCCGGTGGCAGAGAGGCAGTGGAGCGAGAGCTGGGCTTGTTCATCCAGCCCGGCATGCTGATAGTTCTGTACAGGTTGTGCGGTCACCTGTGTCCCTTCACCTCCATCCTGACAGCAACACAAGGATGGGCGACTGCCGGGACATCTCTGTCTGCTGTGACCTAGAAAATAAGCGGAACAGCTTTACCCCTAATCACCAGCCACAGTAATAATCAGCTCAGCGGCAGCCGGGCGCTGTCCACACCGAGAGGTGCTGAACTGCTCACTGCCTGCCCTGCACTGGGAGGGGGCTGATCTGTATACACAAGTGGTGTCCTGTAGGTGAAGAGGGTAACAGCGAGGATGGTACAGGGAGAGAGTAACACCGAAGACTGTACAGTGAGAAGGTAACACCGAGGACGGTACAAAGAGAGGGTAACACAGAGGATGGTACAGCGAGAGGGTAACACCGAGGACTGTACAGTGAGAGGGTAACACCGAGGACGGTACAAAGAGAGGGTAACACAGAGGATGGTACAGCGAGAGGGTAACACCGAAGACTGTATAGTGAGAGGGTAACACCTAGGACGGTACAACGAGAGGGTAAAACCAAAAACGGTACAGGGAGAGGGTAACACTGAGGATGGTACAATGAGAGGGTAACAACAAGGTCAGTACAGCGAGAGGGCAAAACCAAATACGGTACAAGGAGAGGGTAACACCGAGGATGGTACAGTGAGAGGGTAACACCGAGGATGGTACAGTGAGCGGGTAAAACCAAAAATGGTACAGGGAGAGAGTAACACAAATGATGGTACAGCGAGAGGGTAACAAAAAGGACAGTATAGCGAGAGGGTAACACCGAGGGCGGTGGAGTGAGTGGGTAAAACTAAATACGGTACAAGGAAAGGGTAACACCGAGGATGGTACAGCGAGAGGGTAACACCGAGGATGGTACAGCGAGAGGGTAACACCGAGGATGGTACAGCTAGAGAGTGAAACCAAAAACGGTACAGGGAGAGAGTAACACCGAGGATGGTACAGCAAGAGGGTAATAACGAGGATGGTACAATAAGAGGGTAATACTGAGGACGGTACAGTGAAAGGATAACACTGAGGCCGGTACAGGGAGAGCGTAACACTGAGGCCGGTACAGGGAGAGGGTAACACCTAGGACAGTACAGCGAGAGGGTAAAACCAAAAACGGTACAGGGAGAGGGTAACACCAAGGACCGCACTGTATAGGGAGAGGGTAACACCAAGGACCACTCTATATAGGGAGAGGGTAACACCAAGGACAGCTCTGTATAGGGAGAGAGTAACACCAAGGACAGCTCTGTATAGGGAGAGGGTAACACTAAGGACAGCTCTGTATAGGGAGAGGGTAACACTAAGGACAGCTCTGTATAGGGAGAGGATATCACCCAGGACTGCTATGTGTAGGGAGAGGGTAAAACCAAGGACCACTCTGTATAGGGAGAGGGTAACACCAAGGACCGCTCTGTATAGGGAGAGAGTAACACCAAGGACCGCTCTGTATAGGGAGAGAGTAACACCAAGGATCGCTCTATACAGGGAGAGGAGATCACCAAGGACCACTCTGTATAGGGAGAGGTGACACCAAGGACCGCTCTGTAGAGGGAGAGAGTAACACCAAGGACCGCTCTGTATAGGGAGAGAGTAACACCAAGGATCGCTCTATACAGGGAGAGGATATCACCAAGGACCACTCTGTATAGGGAGAGGTGACACCAAGGGCAGCTCTGTATAGAGAGAGGGTAACACCAAGGACCGCTCTGTATGGGGAGAGGGTAACACTAAGGACAGCTCTGAATAGAGCGAGGGAAACACCAAGGACTGCTCTGTATAGGGAGAGGGTAACACCAAGGACCGCTCTGTATAGAGAGAGGGTAAGACCAAAAATGGCTCTGTATAGGGAGAGGGTAACACTAAGGACGGCTCTGTATAGGGAGAGGGTAACACCAAGGACAGCTCTGTATAAGGAGAGGGTAACACCAAGGACAGCTCTGTATAGGGAGAGGGTAACACCAAGGACCGCTCTGTATAGGGAGAGGGTAAGACCAAAAATGGCTCTGTATAGGCAGAGGGTAACACCAAGGACGGCTCTGTACAGGGAGAGGGTAACACCAAGGACCGCTCTGTATAGGGAGAGGGTAAGACCAAAAATGCCTCTGTATAGGCAGAGGGTAACACCAAGGACAGCTCTGTATAGGAAGAGGGTAACATCAAGGACCGCTCTGTATAGGGAGAGGGTAAGACCAAAAATGGCTCTGTATAGGCAGAGGGTAACACCAAGGACGGCTCTGTACAGGGAGAGGGTAACACCAAGGACAGCTCTGTATAAGGAGAGGGTAACACCAAGGACAGCTCTGTATAAGGAGAGGGTAACACCAAGGACAGCTCTGTATAGGGAGAGGGTAACACCAAGGACAGCTCTGTATAAGGAGAGGGTAACACCAAGGACAGCTTTGTATAGGGAGAGGGTAACACTAAGGACAGCTCTGTATAGGGAGAGGGCAACACCAAGGACATCTCTGTATAGGGAGAGGGCAACCCAAAGGACAGCTCTGTATAGAGAGAGGGTAACACCAAGGACCGCTCTGTATAGGGAGAGGGTAACACCAAGGACAGCTCTGTACACTCTGTATAGGGCGAGGGTATTACCAAGGATGGCTCTGTATAGGGAGAAAGTAACACTGAGGACTGCACTGTACAGGTAGAGGGTAACACTAAGGGATGCTCTGTATAGGGAGAGGGTAATAATACAGAGGATCACGGAGGGTAACATCGAGAACTGTTTTGTGCAGGAAGCTGATAGATCTGAGAGGTGTGTATGTATGTACAGGACGTATAGAATACTGCATGTATTATTACTCGGTTTTCCGGCCTACAATAGCTGTCGTTGTCTGGTCGTGCCCTACAGGTACCATACATATAGGTATATTTATACCCTATATAATAGTTATACATTGTAAAGTGGAGTCCTATGAACATGATTCCTCTGCCCGTGACCTACCGTATATATAGTAGGGATATAGACTGTAGGATGCAACGGGTGTCATTACTACATTACTGCTACCCATTGTGTAACTTAATACAGGTATTAGATGTCCTAATATCAGGGTGTGCAGTACCACAGACAACCTTACGATGTTACATCTGCATACTACGGGCCTGATTTATCATTCGTGGATTTTTTAAGTCACTTTTCAATAGGTCTTGTGAGACTCGCTGACGTTGTTTTTGTGCCAAGTTCATCCAAACGGCGCACACGATTCATGAATTTTAGACAAAGGAAAAATTGTCTTTTTTCTGTTTCTAATCGTATTTGCAACTTTTTAGCATACTGTAAAAAGTTGCACGCTTCGCAAAATATTGCGAAAAATTCAGGCATACATAAAATCACTCTGGGGGTGGATGGAGGACATGTGGCAACTTTTTGAAATGTCGCAAATAATGAATCAGGCAAAAAAAACATCTGGAAATTCAAAGCCCCAGCCACAATGGCGAACGTAAAAAAGGCTGATGAACACATATAGAATAGACCTCAGAAAAGATGCAAATGGAAAGATGACTTTGGTGCAAAAAACTCCACTAAAAACTAAACAAAAAAACAGGCGTTAAACAAAAATAAGGAATCAGTCACTATATCCATATTGGGCTGTCTAGAACTAATAGTAAAACTACTGTGTGACCAGGATAAATCCAGTCATGTGATGAAATGGTGTCCACATCCAGCAATGACGGGGAGAGTAGTGTCTACAGTACAGTAATGTGATGGGAAGAGTAGTGTCTACAGTACAGTAATGTGATGGGAAGAGTAGTGTCTACAGTACAGTAATGTGATGGGAAGAGTAGTGTCCACATACAGTAATGTGATGGGGAGAATAGTGTCTACGTACAGTAATGTGATGGGAAGAGTAGTGTCCACATACAGTAATGTGATGGGAAGAGTAGTGTCTACAGTACAGTAACGTGATGGGAAGAGTAGTGTCCACATACAGTAATGTGATGGGAAGAGTAGTGTCCACATACAGTAATGTGATGGGAAGAGTAGTGTCCACATACAGTAATGTGATGGGAAGAGTAGTGTCTACAGTACAGTAATGTGATGGGAAGAGTAGTGTCTACAGTACAGTAATGTGATGGGAAGAGTAGTGTCCACATACAGTAATGTGATGGAAAGAGTAGTGTCTACAGTACAGTAATGTGATGGGAAGAGTAGTGTCTACGTACAGTAATGTGATGGGAAGAGTAGTGTCCGCATACAATAATGTGATGGGAAGAGTAGTGTCCACATACAGTAATGTGATGGGAAGAGTAGTGTCCACATACAGTAATGTGATGGGAAGAGTAGTGTCCACATACAGTAATGTGATGGGAAGAGTAGTGTCCACGTACAGTAATGTGATGGAAAGAGTAGTGTCTACGTACAGTAATGTGATGGGAAGAGTAGTGTCCACATACAGTAATGTGATGGGAAGAGTAGTGTCCACATACAGTAATGTGATGGGAAGAGTAGTGTCCACATACAGTAATGTGATGGGAAGAGTAGTGTCTACGTACAGTAATGTGATGGGAAGAGTAGTGTCCACATACAGTAATGTGATGGGAAGAGTAGTGTCTACAGTACAGTAATGTGATGGGAAGAGTAGTGTCCACATACAGTAATGTGATAGGAAGAGTAGTGTCTACAGTACGTACAGTAATGTGATGGGGAGAGTAGTGTCCACATACAGTAATGTGATGGGAAGAGTAGTGTCCACATACAGTAATGTGATGGGAAGAGTAGTGTCTACGTACAGTAATGTGATGGGAAGAGTAGTGTCCACATACAGTAATGTGATGGGAAGAGTAGTGTCTACAGTACAGTAATGTGATGGGAAGAGTAGTGTCCACATACAGTAATGTGATGGGAAGAGTAGTGTCTACAGTACGTACAGTAATGTGATGGGGAGAGTAGTGTCCACATACAGTAATGTGAAGGGAAGAGTAGTGTCTACAGTACGTACAGTAATGTGATGGGAAGAGTAGTGTCTACAGTACGTACAGTAATGTGATGGGAAGAGTAGTGGCCGCGTCCAGTATTATGACGTGGAGAGTATTGTCCCTGTCCAGTAACATGATGGGGAGAGTAGTGTTCATGTCCAGTGAAATGATGTGGAGAGTAGTGTCCACATCCTGGAATATGATGAGCAGAGAACTGTCCTTGTCCAGTAATATGGGAGAGTAGTGTCCATGTACAATATTATGTTAAGGCGATTAGTCTCCACATTTAGTATTATGATAGGGAGAGTAGTGTCAAGGTCCAGCAATATGATAGGGAGAGTAGTCTCTGCATCCAGTATTGTGATGGGTGAGTAGTGTCCACGTCCAGCAATAAGATGGGGAGTAGTGTCCACGTCCAGCATTATGATGGGGAAAGCAGTGTCCAGTGATATGATGGGGAGAGTAGTGTCCACATCCAATAATATGATGAGCGAGAGTAATGTCCACGTCCAGTGATGTGATGGGGAGAGTAGTGTTCATGTTCAGTAAAATGATTAGGACAGTAGTGTCCACGTTCAGTATTATGATGGGGAGAGTAGTGTCCTCGTCCAGTAATATGATGGGCTAGAGTGATGTCCACGTCCAGTCATATGATGGGGAGAGTAGTGTCCTCGTCCAGTGATATGATGGGCTAGAGTGATGTCCATGTCCAGTGATATGATAGGGGAAAGTAACATCCACGTCCAGAGAGATGATAGGAAAAGTAGTATCCACATCCAGTGATATGATGGGGACAGTAGTGTCTACGTCCAGTAATATGATGGTGAGAGTAGTGTCCACGTCCAGTAATATGTCCACATAATATGACGGGGAGAGAAGTGTCCCTGTGCAGTAATAATGATGGGGAGAGTAGTGACCACATACTGGAATATGTTGAGCAGAGAGGTGTCCTTGTCCAGAAATATATCCGCTTATTTTGAAGGGAGAGTAGTGTCCACGTCCGGTAATATGATGGGGAGAGTAGTGTCAACGTCCAGTAATATGTCCACATAATATGATGGGGAGAATATTGTCCACGTCCAGTGATACAATGGGAAGAGAAGTGTCCACGTCCAGTAATATGTCCACATAATATGACGAGGAGAATAGTGTCCACGTCCAGTGATAAGATGGGGAGAGTAGTGTCCTCTTCCAGTAATATTATGAGGAAAGTAGAGTCCACATCCGGGAATAAGATGAGCAGAGAAGTGTCCTTGTCCAGTAATATGTCCACATAATATGATGGGGAGAGTGGTGTCCACATCTAGTGATATGATGGGGAAAGTAATGTCCACGTACAGTGATATGATGGGGAGAGTAATGTCCACGTACAGTAATATGATGGGGAGAGTAGTGTCCACGCATAGTAATGTGATGGGAAGAGTAGTGTCCACATCCAGCAATGTGATAGGGAGAGTAGTGTCCACGTGCAGCAATGTGAAGGGAGGAGTAGTGTCCACGTCCAGCAATATTATGGGGAGAGTAGTGTCCACATCCAACAATGTGATGGGAAGAGTAGTGTCCACGTTCAGCAATATGATGGGAAGAGTAGTGTCCACGTACAGTAATGCGATGGGGAGAGTAATGTCCACGTACAGTAATATGATGGGGAGAGTAGTGCCACGTACAGTATTGTGATGGGGAGAGTAGTGTCCACGCATAGTAATGTGATGGGAAGAGTAGTGTCCACATCCAGCAATGTGATAGGGAGAGTAGTGTCCACGTCCAGCAATGTGATGGGAGGAGTAGTGTCCACGTCCAGCAATATTATGGGGAGAGTAGTGTCCACGTTCAGCAATATGATGGGGAGAGTAGTGTCCACGTACAGTAATATGTCCAAATAATATGACGGGGAGAGAAGTGTCCCTGTGCAGTAATAATGATGGGGAGAGTAGTGACCACATACTGGAATATGTTGAGCAGAGAGGTGTCCTTGTCCAGAAATATATCCACTTATTTTGAAGGGAGAGTAGTGTCCACGTCCGGTAATATGATGGGGAGAGTAGTGTCCACGTCCAGTAATATGTCCACATAATATGATGGGGAGAATATTGTCCACGTCCAGTGATACAATGGGAAGAGTAGTGTCCACGTCCAGTAATATGTCCACATAATATGAGGAGAATAGTGTCCACGTCCAGTGATAAGATGGGGAGAGTAGTGTCCTCTTCCAGTAATATTATGAGGAAAGTAGAGTCCACATCCGGGAATAAGATGAGCAGAGAAGTGTCCTTGTCCAGTAATATGTCCACATAATATGATGGGGAGAGTGGTGTCCACATCTAGTGATATGATGGGGAGAGTAATGTCCACGTACAGTAATATGATGGGGAGAGTAGTGTCCAAGTATAGTAATGTGATGGGAAGAGTAGTGTCCACATCCAGCAATGTGATAGGGAGAGTAGTGTCCACGTCCAGCAATGTGAAGGGAGGAGTAGTGTCCACGTCCAGCAATATTATGGGGAGAGTAGTGTCCACATCCAACAATGTGATGGGAAGAGTAGTGTCCACGTTCAGCAATATGATGGGAAGAGTAGTGTCCACGTACAGTAATGCGATGGGGAGAGTAATGTCCATGTACAGTAATATGATGGGGAGAGTAGTGCCACGTACAGTATTGTGATGGGGAGAGTAGTGTCCACGCATAGTAATGTGATGGGAAGAGTAGTGTCCACATCCAGCAATGTGATAGGGAGAGTAGTGTCCACGTCCAGCAATGTGATGGGAGGAGTAGTGTCCACGTCCAGCAATATTATGGGGAGAGTAGTGTCCACGTTCAGCAATATGATGGGGAGAGTAGTGTCCACGTACAGTAATACGATGGGGAGAGTAGTGTCCACGTACAGTAATACGATGGGAAGAGTAGTGTCCACGTACAGTAATGCGATGGGGAGAGTAGTGTCCACGTACAGTAATGCGATGGGGAGAGTAGTGTCCACGTATAGTAATGTGAAAGGAAGAGTAGAGTCCATGTCCAGCAATATGATGGAGAGAGTAGTGTCAATGTACAGCAATGCGATGGGAAGAGTAGTGTCCGCGTCCAGTATTGTGATGTGAGAGTAGTGTCCACGTCCAGCAATATCATGGGGAGAGTAGTGTCCACGTCCAGCAATATCATGGGGAGAGTAGTGTCCACGTCCAGCAATATGATGGGGAGAGTAGTGTCCACGTTCAACAATAAGATGGGGAGAGCAGTGTCCACGTATAGTAATGTGATAGGAAGAGCAGTGTCCACGTACAGTAATATGAAGGGGACAGTAGTGTCCACGTACAGTAATGCGATGGGGAGAGTAGTGTCCAGTACAGTAATGCGATGGGGAGAGTAGTGTCCACGTATAGTAATGTGATAGGAAGACTAGAGTCCACGTCCAGTATTGTGATGTGAGAGTAGTGTCTGCATCCAGTATTGTGATGGGAGAGTAGTGTCCGCGTCCAGTATTGTGATGTGAGTAGTGTCCCTGTCCAGTGATATGATGGGGAGAGTAGTGTCCCTGTCCAGTGATATGATGGGGAGAGTAGTGTCCCTGTCCAGTGATATGATGGGGAGAGTAGTGTCCACGTCCAGTGATATGATGGGGAGAGTAGTGTCCACGTCCAGTGATATGATGGGGAGAGTAGTGTCCACTTCCAGTGTTATGATGGGGAGAGTAGTGTCCACTTCCAGTGTTATGATGGGGAGAGTAGTGTCCACATCCAGTGATATGATGGGGAGAGTAGTGTCCACTTCCAGTGTTATGATGGGGAGAGTAGTGTCCACATCCAGTGATATGATGGGGAGAGTACCACATCCAGTGATATGATGGGGAGAGTAGTGTTGTCGTCCAGTGATATGATGAGGAGAATAGTGTCCACGTCCAGTGATATGATGGGGAGAATAGTGTCCACGTCCAGTGATATGATGGGGAGAGTAGTGTCCACGTCCAGTGATATGATGGGGAGAGTACCACATCCAGTGATATGATGGGGAGAGTAGTGTCCCTGTCCAGTGATATGATGGGGAGAGTAGTGTCCCTGTCCAGTGATATGATGGGGAGAGTAGTGTCCCTGTCCAGTGATATGATGGGGAGAGTAGTGTCCACGTCCAGCGATATCATGGGGAGAGTAGTGTCCACGTCCAGCAATATCATGGGGAGAGTAGTGTCCACGTCCAGCAATATGATGGGGAGAGTAGTGTCCACGTTCAACAATAAGATGGGGAGAGCAGTGTCCACGTATAGTAATGTGATAGGAAGAGCAGTGTCCACGTACAGTAATATGAAGGGGACAGTAGTGTCCACGTACAGTAATGCGATGGGGAGAGTAGTGTCCAGTACAGTAATGCGATGGGGAGAGTAGTGTCCACATATAGTAATGTGATAGGAAGACTAGAGTCCACGTCCAGTATTGTGATGTGAGAGTAGTGTCTGCATCCAGTATTGTGATGGGAGAGTAGTGTCCGCGTCCAGTATTGTGATGTGAGTAGTGTCCCTGTCCAGTGATATGATGGGGAGAGTAGTGTCCCTGTCCAGTGATATGATGGGGAGAGTAGTGTCCCTGTCCAGTGATATGATGGGGAGAGTAGTGTCCACGTCCAGTGATATGATGGGGAGAGTAGTGTCCACGTCCAGTGATATGATGGGGAGAGTAGTGTCCACTTCCAGTGTTATGATGGGGAGAGTAGTGTCCACATCCAGTGATATGATGGGGAGAGTACCACATCCAGTGATATGATGGGGAGAGTAGTGTTGTCGTCCAGTGATATGATGAGGAGAATAGTGTCCACGTCCAGTGATATGATGGGGAGAATAGTGTCCACGTCCAGTGATATGATGGGGAGAGTAGTGTCCACGTCCAGTGATATGATGGGGAGAGTAGTGTCCCTGTCCAGTGATATGATGGGGAGAGTAGTGTCCCTGTCCAGTGATATGATGGGGAGAGTAGTGTCCCTGTCCAGTGATATGATGGGGAGAGTAGTGTCCCTGTCCAGTGATATGATGGGGAGAGTAGTGTCCCTGTCCAGTGATATGATGGGGAGAGTAGTGTCCCTGTCCAGTGATATGATGGGGAGAGTAGTGTCCACGTCCAGTGATATGATGGGGAGAGTAGTGTCCACGTCCAGTGATATGATGGGGAGAGTAGTGTCCACGTCCAGTGATATGATGGGGAGAGTAGTGTCCACGTCCAGTGATATGATGGGGAGAGTAGTGTCCACGTCCAGTGATATGATGGGGAGAGTAGTGTCCACGTCCAGTGATATGATGGGGAGAGTAGTGTCCACGTCCAGTGATATGATGGGGAGAGTAGTGTCCACGTCCAGTGATATGATGGGGAGAGTAGTGTCCACGTCCAGTGATATGATGGGGAGAGTAGTGTCCACGTCCAGTGATATGATGGGGAGAGTAGTGTCCACGTCCAGTGATATGATGGGGAGAGTAGTGTCCACGTCCAGTGATATGATGGGGAGAGTAGTGTCCACGTCCAGTGATATGATGGGGAGAGTAGTGTCCACGTCCAGTGATATGATGGGGAGAGTAGTGTCCCTGTCCAGTGATATGATGGGGAGAGTAGTGTCCACGTCCAGTGATATGATGGGGAGAGTAGTGTCCCTGTCCAGTGATATGATGGGGAGAGTAGTGTCCACGTCCAGTGATATGATGGGGAGAGTAGTGTCCCTGTCCAGTGATATGTTGGGGAGAGTAGTGTCCCTGTCCAGTGATATGATGGGGAGAGTAGTGTCCCTGTCCAGTGATATGATGGGGAGAGTAGTGTCCCTGTCCAGTGATATGATGGGGAGAGTAGTGTCCCTGTCCAGTGATATGATGGGGAGAGTAGTGTCCACGTCCAGTGATATGATGGGGAGAGTAGTGTCCACGTCCAGTGATATGATGGGGAGAGTAGTGTCCACGTCCAGTGATATGATGGGGAGAGTAGTGTCCCTGTCCAGTGATATGATGGGGAGAGTAGTGTCCCTGTCCAGTGATATGATGGGGAGAGTAGTGTCCCTGTCCAGTGATATGATGGGGAGAGTAGTGTCCACGTCCAGTGATATGATGGGGAGAGTAGTGTCCACGTCCAGTGATATGATGGGGAGAGTAGTGTCCCTGTCCAGTGATATGATGGGAAGAGTAGTGTCCACGTCCAGTGATATGATGGGAAGAGTAGTGTCCACGTCCAGTGATATGATGGGGAGAGTAGTGTCCACGTCCAGTGATATGATGGGGAGAGTAGTGTCCACGTCCAGTGATATGATGGGGAGAGTAGTGTCCACGTCCAGTGATATGATGGGGAGAGTAGTGTCCACGTCCAGTGATATGATGGGGAGAGTAGTGTCCACGTCCAGTGATATGATGGGGAGAGTAGTGTCCCTGTCCAGTGATATGATGGGGAGAGTAGTGTCCACGTCCAGTGATATGATGGGGAGAGTAGTGTCCACGTCCAGTGATATGATGGGGAGAGTAGTGTTCACGTCCAGTGATATGATGGGGAGAGTAGTGTCCCTGTCCAGTGATATGATGGGGAGAGTAGTGTCCCTGTCCAGTGATATGATGGGGAGAGTAATGTCCACGTCCAGTGATATGATGGGGAGAGTAGTGTCCACGTCCAGTGATATGATGGGGAGAGTAGTGTCCACGTCCAGTGATATGATGGGGAGAGTAGTGTCCACGTCCAGTGATATGATGGGGAGAGTAGTGTCCACGTCCAGTGATATGATGGGGAGAGTAGTGTCCCTGTCCAGTGATATGTTGGGGAGAGTAGTGTCCCTGTCCAGTGATATGATGGGGAGAGTAGTGTCCCTGTCCAGTGATATGATGGGGAGAGTAGTGTCCCTGTCCAGTGATATGATGGGGAGAGTAGTGTCCCTGTCCAGTGATATGATGGGGAGAGTAGTGTCCACGTCCAGTGATATGATGGGAAGAGTAGTGTCCACGTCCAGTGATATGATGGGGAGAGTAGTGTCCACGTCCAGTGATATGATGGGGAGAGTAGTGTCCCTGTCCAGTGATATGATGGGGAGAGTAGTGTCCCTGTCCAGTGATATGATGGGGAGAGTAGTGTCCCTGTCCAGTGATATGATGGGGAGAGTAGTGTCCACGTCCAGTGATATGATGGGGAGAGTAGTGTCCACGTCCAGTGATATGATGGGGAGAGTAGTGTCCACGTCCAGTGATATGATGGGGAGAGTAGTGTCCACGCCCAGTGATATGATGGGGAGAGTAGTGTCCACGTCCAGTGATATGATGGGGAGAGTAGTGTCCACGTCCAGTGATATGTTGGGGAGAGTAGTGTCCACGTCCAGTGATATGATGGGGAGAGTAGTGTCCACGTCCAGTGATATGTTGGGGAGAGTAGTGTCCCTGTCCAGTGATATGATGGGGAGAGTAGTGTCCCTGTCCAGTGATATGATGGGGAGAGTAGTGTCCCTGTCCAGTGATATGATGGGGAGAGTAGTGTCCCTGTCCAGTGATATGATGGGGAGAGTAGTGTCCCTGTCCAGTGATATGATGGGGAGAGTAGTGTCCCTGTCCAGTGATATGATGGGGAGAGTAGTGTCCACGTCCAGTGATATGATGGGGAGAGTAGTGTCCACGTCCAGTGATATGATGGGGAGAGTAGTGTCCACGTCCAGTGATATGATGGGGAGAGTAGTGTCCACGTCCAGTGATATGATGGGGAGAGTAGTGTCCCTGTCCAGTGATATGATGGGGAGAGTAGTGTCCCTGTCCAGTGATATGATGGGGAGAGTAGTGTCCACGTCCAGTGATATGATGGGGAGAGTAGTGTCCAGTCCTGTGATGGGGAGAGTAGTGTCCAGTCCTGTGATGGGGAGAGTAGTGTCCAGTCCTGTGATGGGGAGAGTAGTGTCCAGTCCTGTGATGGGGAGAGTAGTGTCCAGTCCTGTGATGGGGAGAGTAGTGTCCAGTCCTGTGATGGGGAGAGTAGTGTCCAGTCCTGTGATGGGGAGAGTAGTGTCCAGTCCTGTGATGGGGAGAGTAGTGTCCAGTCCTGTGATGGGGAGAGTAGTGTCCAGTCCTGTGATGGGGAGAGTAGTGTCCCTGTCCAGTAATATGATGGGGAGAGTAGTGTCCCTGTCCAGTGATATGATGGGGAGAGTAGTGTCCACGTCCAGTGATATGATGGGGAGAGTAGTGTCCCTGTCCAGTGATATGATGGGGAGAGTAGTGTCCACGTCCAGTGATATGATGGGGAGAGTAGTGTCCCTGTCCAGTGATATGATGGGGAGAGTAGTGTCCCTGTCCAGTGATATGATGGGGAGAGTAGTGTCCCTGTCCAGTGATATGATGGGGAGAGTAGTGTCCACGTCCAGTGATATGATGGGGAGAGAAGTGTCCACGTCCAGTGATATGATGGGGAGAGTAGTGTCCCTGTCCAGTGATATGATGGGAAGAGTAGTGTCCACGTCCAGTAATGCGATGGGGAGAGTAGTGTCCACGTACAGTAATGCGATGGGGAGAGTAGTGTCCACGTATAGTAATGTGAAAGGAAGAGTAGAGTCCATGTCCAGCAATATGATGGAGAGAGTAGTGTCAATGTACAGCAATGCGATGGGAAGAGTAGTGTCCGCGTCCAGTATTGTGATGTGAGAGTAGTGTCCACGTCCAGCAATATCATGGGGAGAGTAGTGTCCACGTCCAGCAATATCATGGGGAGAGTAGTGTCCACGTCCAGCAATATGATGGGGAGAGTAGTGTCCACGTTCAACAATAAGATGGGGAGAGCAGTGTCCACGTATAGTAATGTGATAGGAAGAGCAGTGTCCACGTACAGTAATATGAAGGGGACAGTAGTGTCCACGTACAGTAATGCGATGGGGAGAGTAGTGTCCAGTACAGTAATGCGATGGGGAGAGTAGTGTCCACGTATAGTAATGTGATAGGAAGACTAGAGTCCACGTCCAGTATTGTGATGTGAGAGTAGTGTCTGCATCCAGTATTGTGATGGGAGAGTAGTGTCCGCGTCCAGTATTGTGATGTGAGTAGTGTCCCTGTCCAGTGATATGATGGGGAGAGTAGTGTCCCTGTCCAGTGATATGATGGGGAGAGTAGTGTCCCTGTCCAGTGATATGATGGGGAGAGTAGTGTCCACGTCCAGTGATATGATGGGGAGAGTAGTGTCCACGTCCAGTGATATGATGGGGAGAGTAGTGTCCACGTCCAGTGATATGATGGGGAGAGTAGTGTCCACTTCCAGTGTTATGATGGGGAGAGTAGTGTCCACATCCAGTGATATGATGGGGAGAGTACCACATCCAGTGATATGATGGGGAGAGTAGTGTTGTCGTCCAGTGATATGATGAGGAGAATAGTGTCCACGTCCAGTGATATGATGGGGAGAATAGTGTCCACGTCCAGTGATATGATGGGGAGAGTAGTGTCCACGTCCAGTGATATGATGGGGAGAGTACCACATCCAGTGATATGATGGGGAGAGTAGTGTCCCTGTCCAGTGATATGATGGGGAGAGTAGTGTCCCTGTCCAGTGATATGATGGGGAGAGTAGTGTCCCTGTCCAGTGATATGATGGGGAGAGTAGTGTCCACGTCCAGCAATATCATGGGGAGAGTAGTGTCCACGTCCAGCAATATCATGGGGAGAGTAGTGTCCACGTCCAGCAATATGATGGGGAGAGTAGTGTCCACGTTCAACAATAAGATGGGGAGAGCAGTGTCCACGTATAGTAATGTGATAGGAAGAGCAGTGTCCACGTACAGTAATATGAAGGGGACAGTAGTGTCCACGTACAGTAATGCGATGGGGAGAGTAGTGTCCAGTACAGTAATGCGATGGGGAGAGTAGTGTCCACATATAGTAATGTGATAGGAAGACTAGAGTCCACGTCCAGTATTGTGATGTGAGAGTAGTGTCTGCATCCAGTATTGTGATGGGAGAGTAGTGTCCGCGTCCAGTATTGTGATGTGAGTAGTGTCCCTGTCCAGTGATATGATGGGGAGAGTAGTGTCCCTGTCCAGTGATATGATGGGGAGAGTAGTGTCCCTGTCCAGTGATATGATGGGGAGAGTAGTGTCCACGTCCAGTGATATGATGGGGAGAGTAGTGTCCACGTCCAGTGATATGATGGGGAGAGTAGTGTCCACTTCCAGTGTTATGATGGGGAGAGTAGTGTCCACATCCAGTGATATGATGGGGAGAGTACCACATCCAGTGATATGATGGGGAGAGTAGTGTTGTCGTCCAGTGATATGATGAGGAGAATAGTGTCCACGTCCAGTGATATGATGGGGAGAATAGTGTCCACGTCCAGTGATATGATGGGGAGAGTAGTGTCCACGTCCAGTGATATGATGGGGAGAGTAGTGTCCCTGTCCAGTGATATGATGGGGAGAGTAGTGTCCCTGTCCAGTGATATGATGGGGAGAGTAGTGTCCCTGTCCAGTGATATGATGGGGAGAGTAGTGTCCCTGTCCAGTGATATGATGGGGAGAGTAGTGTCCCTGTCCAGTGATATGATGGGGAGAGTAGTGTCCCTGTCCAGTGATATGATGGGGAGAGTAGTGTCCACGTCCAGTGATATGATGGGGAGAGTAGTGTCCACGTCCAGTGATATGATGGGGAGAGTAGTGTCCACGTCCAGTGATATGATGGGGAGAGTAGTGTCCACGTCCAGTGATATGATGGGGAGAGTAGTGTCCACGTCCAGTGATATGATGGGGAGAGTAGTGTCCACGTCCAGTGATATGATGGGGAGAGTAGTGTCCACGTCCAGTGATATGATGGGGAGAGTAGTGTCCACGTCCAGTGATATGATGGGGAGAGTAGTGTCCACGTCCAGTGATATGATGGGGAGAGTAGTGTCCACGTCCAGTGATATGATGGGGAGAGTAGTGTCCACGTCCAGTGATATGATGGGGAGAGTAGTGTCCACGTCCAGTGATATGATGGGGAGAGTAGTGTCCACGTCCAGTGATATGATGGGGAGAGTAGTGTCCACGTCCAGTGATATGATGGGGAGAGTAGTGTCCACGTCCAGTGATATGATGGGGAGAGTAGTGTCCCTGTCCAGTGATATGATGGGGAGAGTAGTGTCCACGTCCAGTGATATGATGGGGAGAGTAGTGTCCCTGTCCAGTGATATGATGGGGAGAGTAGTGTCCCTGTCCAGTGATATGATGGGGAGAGTAGTGTCCCTGTCCAGTGATATGATGGGAAGAGTAGTGTCCACGTCCAGTGATATGATGGGGAGAGTAGTGTCCACGTCCAGTGATATGATGGGGAGAGTAGTGTCCACGTCCAGTGATATGATGGGGAGAGTAGTGTCCACGTCCAGTGATATGATGGGGAGAGTAGTGTCCCTGTCCAGTGATATGTTGGGGAGAGTAGTGTCCCTGTCCAGTGATATGATGGGGAGAGTAGTGTCCCTGTCCAGTGATATGATGGGGAGAGTAGTGTCCCTGTCCAGTGATATGATGGGGAGAGTAGTGTCCCTGTCCAGTGATATGATGGGGAGAGTAGTGTCCACGTCCAGTGATATGATGGGGAGAGTAGTGTCCACGTCCAGTGATATGATGGGGAGAGTAGTGTCCACGTCCAGTGATATGATGGGGAGAGTAGTGTCCCTGTCCAGTGATATGATGGGGAGAGTAGTGTCCCTGTCCAGTGATATGATGGGGAGAGTAGTGTCCCTGTCCAGTGATATGATGGGGAGAGTAGTGTCCACGTCCAGTGATATGATGGGGAGAGTAGTGTCCACGTCCAGTGATATGATGGGGAGAGTAGTGTCCCTGTCCAGTGATATGATGGGAAGAGTAGTGTCCACGTCCAGTGATATGATGGGAAGAGTAGTGTCCACGTCCAGTGATATGATGGGGAGAGTAGTGTCCACGTCCAGTGATATGATGGGGAGAGTAGTGTCCACGTCCAGTGATATGATGGGGAGAGTAGTGTCCACGTCCAGTGATATGATGGGGAGAGTAGTGTCCACGTCCAGTGATATGATGGGGAGAGTAGTGTCCACGTCCAGTGATATGATGGGGAGAGTAGTGTCCACGTCCAGTGATATGATGGGGAGAGTAGTGTCCCTGTCCAGTGATATGATGGGGAGAGTAGTGTCCACGTCCAGTGATATGATGGGGAGAGTAGTGTCCACGTCCAGTGATATGATGGGGAGAGTAGTGTTCACGTCCAGTGATATGATGGGGAGAGTAGTGTCCCTGTCCAGTGATATGATGGGGAGAGTAGTGTCCCTGTCCAGTGATATGATGGGGAGAGTAATGTCCACGTCCAGTGATATGATGGGGAGAGTAGTGTCCACGTCCAGTGATATGATGGGGAGAGTAGTGTCCACGTCCAGTGATATGATGGGGAGAGTAGTGTCCACGTCCAGTGATATGATGGGGAGAGTAGTGTCCACGTCCAGTGATATGATGGGGAGAGTAGTGTCCCTGTCCAGTGATATGTTGGGGAGAGTAGTGTCCCTGTCCAGTGATATGATGGGGAGAGTAGTGTCCCTGTCCAGTGATATGATGGGGAGAGTAGTGTCCCTGTCCAGTGATATGATGGGGAGAGTAGTGTCCCTGTCCAGTGATATGATGGGGAGAGTAGTGTCCACGTCCAGTGATATGATGGGAAGAGTAGTGTCCACGTCCAGTGATATGATGGGGAGAGTAGTGTCCACGTCCAGTGATATGATGGGGAGAGTAGTGTCCCTGTCCAGTGATATGATGGGGAGAGTAGTGTCCCTGTCCAGTGATATGATGGGGAGAGTAGTGTCCCTGTCCAGTGATATGATGGGGAGAGTAGTGTCCACGTCCAGTGATATGATGGGGAGAGTAGTGTCCACGTCCAGTGATATGATGGGGAGAGTAGTGTCCCTGTCCAGTGATATGATGGGAAGAGTAGTGTCCACGTCCAGTGATATGATGGGAAGAGTAGTGTCCACGTCCAGTGATATGATGGGGAGAGTAGTGTCCACGTCCAGTGATATGATGGGGAGAGTAGTGTCCACGTCCAGTGATATGATGGGGAGAGTAGTGTCCACGTCCAGTGATATGATGGGGAGAGTAGTGTCCACGTCCAGTGATATGATGGGGAGAGTAGTGTCCACGTCCAGTGATATGATGGGGAGAGTAGTGTCCCTGTCCAGTGATATGATGGGGAGAGTAGTGTCCACGTCCAGTGATATGATGGGGAGAGTAGTGTCCACGTCCAGTGATATGATGGGGAGAGTAGTGTTCACGTCCAGTGATATGATGGGGAGAGTAGTGTCCCTGTCCAGTGATATGATGGGGAGAGTAGTGTCCCTGTCCAGTGATATGATGGGGAGAGTAATGTCCACGTCCAGTGATATGATGGGGAGAGTAGTGTCCACGTCCAGTGATATGATGGGGAGAGTAGTGTCCACGTCCAGTGATATGATGGGGAGAGTAGTGTCCCTGTCCAGTGATATGTTGGGGAGAGTAGTGTCCCTGTCCAGTGATATGATGGGGAGAGTAGTGTCCCTGTCCAGTGATATGATGGGGAGAGTAGTGTCCCTGTCCAGTGATATGATGGGGAGAGTAGTGTCCAGTCCTGTGATGGGGAGAGTAGTGTCCAGTCCTGTGATGGGGAGAGTAGTGTCCCTGTCCAGTAATATGATGGGGAGAGTAGTGTCCCTGTCCAGTAATATGATGGGGAGAGTAGTGTCCACGTCCAGTGATATGATGGGGAGAGTAGTGTCCACGTCCAGTGATATGATGGGGAGAGTAGTGTCCACGTCCAGTGATATGATGGGGAGAGTAGTGTCCACGCCCAGTGATATGATGGGGAGAGTAGTGTCCACGTCCAGTGATATGATGGGGAGAGTAGTGTCCACGTCCAGTGATATGTTGGGGAGAGTAGTGTCCACGTCCAGTGATATGATGGGGAGAGTAGTGTCCACGTCCAGTGATATGTTGGGGAGAGTAGTGTCCCTGTCCAGTGATATGATGGGGAGAGTAGTGTCCCTGTCCAGTGATATGATGGGGAGAGTAGTGTCCCTGTCCAGTGATATGATGGGGAGAGTAGTGTCCCTGTCCAGTGATATGATGGGGAGAGTAGTGTCCCTGTCCAGTGATATGATGGGGAGAGTAGTGTCCCTGTCCAGTGATATGATGGGGAGAGTAGTGTCCACGTCCAGTGATATGATGGGGAGAGTAGTGTCCACGTCCAGTGATATGATGGGGAGAGTAGTGTCCACGTCCAGTGATATGATGGGGAGAGTAGTGTCCACGTCCAGTGATATGATGGGGAGAGTAGTGTCCCTGTCCAGTGATATGATGGGGAGAGTAGTGTCCCTGTCCAGTGATATGATGGGGAGAGTAGTGTCCACGTCCAGTGATATGATGGGGAGAGTAGTGTCCAGTCCTGTGATGGGGAGAGTAGTGTCCAGTCCTGTGATGGGGAGAGTAGTGTCCAGTCCTGTGATGGGGAGAGTAGTGTCCAGTCCTGTGATGGGGAGAGTAGTGTCCAGTCCTGTGATGGGGAGAGTAGTGTCCAGTCCTGTGATGGGGAGAGTAGTGTCCAGTCCTGTGATGGGGAGAGTAGTGTCCAGTCCTGTGATGGGGAGAGTAGTGTCCAGTCCTGTGATGGGGAGAGTAGTGTCCAGTCCTGTGATGGGGAGAGTAGTGTCCCTGTCCAGTAATATGATGGGGAGAGTAGTGTCCCTGTCCAGTGATATGATGGGGAGAGTAGTGTCCACGTCCAGTGATATGATGGGAAGAGTAGTGTCCACGTCCAGTGATATGATGGGGAGAGTAGTGTCCACGTCCAGTGATATGATGGGGAGAGTAGTGTCCCTGTCCAGTGATATGATGGGGAGAGTAGTGTCCCTGTCCAGTGATATGATGGGGAGAGTAGTGTCCCTGTCCAGTGATATGATGGGGAGAGTAGTGTCCACGTCCAGTGATATGATGGGGAGAGTAGTGTCCACGTCCAGTGATATGATGGGGAGAGTAGTGTCCCTGTCCAGTGATATGATGGGAAGAGTAGTGTCCACGTCCAGTGATATGATGGGAAGAGTAGTGTCCACGTCCAGTGATATGATGGGGAGAGTAGTGTCCACGTCCAGTGATATGATGGGGAGAGTAGTGTCCACGTCCAGTGATATGATGGGGAGAGTAGTGTCCACGTCCAGTGATATGATGGGGAGAGTAGTGTCCACGTCCAGTGATATGATGGGGAGAGTAGTGTCCACGTCCAGTGATATGATGGGGAGAGTAGTGTCCCTGTCCAGTGATATGATGGGGAGAGTAGTGTCCACGTCCAGTGATATGATGGGGAGAGTAGTGTCCACGTCCAGTGATATGATGGGGAGAGTAGTGTTCACGTCCAGTGATATGATGGGGAGAGTAGTGTCCCTGTCCAGTGATATGATGGGGAGAGTAGTGTCCCTGTCCAGTGATATGATGGGGAGAGTAATGTCCACGTCCAGTGATATGATGGGGAGAGTAGTGTCCACGTCCAGTGATATGATGGGGAGAGTAGTGTCCACGTCCAGTGATATGATGGGGAGAGTAGTGTCCCTGTCCAGTGATATGTTGGGGAGAGTAGTGTCCCTGTCCAGTGATATGATGGGGAGAGTAGTGTCCCTGTCCAGTGATATGATGGGGAGAGTAGTGTCCCTGTCCAGTGATATGATGGGGAGAGTAGTGTCCAGTCCTGTGATGGGGAGAGTAGTGTCCAGTCCTGTGATGGGGAGAGTAGTGTCCCTGTCCAGTAATATGATGGGGAGAGTAGTGTCCCTGTCCAGTAATATGATGGGGAGAGTAGTGTCCACGTCCAGTGATATGATGGGGAGAGTAGTGTCCACGTCCAGTGATATGATGGGGAGAGTAGTGTCCACGTCCAGTGATATGATGGGGAGAGTAGTGTCCACGCCCAGTGATATGATGGGGAGAGTAGTGTCCACGTCCAGTGATATGATGGGGAGAGTAGTGTCCACGTCCAGTGATATGTTGGGGAGAGTAGTGTCCACGTCCAGTGATATGATGGGGAGAGTAGTGTCCACGTCCAGTGATATGTTGGGGAGAGTAGTGTCCCTGTCCAGTGATATGATGGGGAGAGTAGTGTCCCTGTCCAGTGATATGATGGGGAGAGTAGTGTCCCTGTCCAGTGATATGATGGGGAGAGTAGTGTCCCTGTCCAGTGATATGATGGGGAGAGTAGTGTCCCTGTCCAGTGATATGATGGGGAGAGTAGTGTCCCTGTCCAGTGATATGATGGGGAGAGTAGTGTCCACGTCCAGTGATATGATGGGGAGAGTAGTGTCCACGTCCAGTGATATGATGGGGAGAGTAGTGTCCACGTCCAGTGATATGATGGGGAGAGTAGTGTCCACGTCCAGTGATATGATGGGGAGAGTAGTGTCCCTGTCCAGTGATATGATGGGGAGAGTAGTGTCCCTGTCCAGTGATATGATGGGGAGAGTAGTGTCCACGTCCAGTGATATGATGGGGAGAGTAGTGTCCAGTCCTGTGATGGGGAGAGTAGTGTCCAGTCCTGTGATGGGGAGAGTAGTGTCCAGTCCTGTGATGGGGAGAGTAGTGTCCAGTCCTGTGATGGGGAGAGTAGTGTCCAGTCCTGTGATGGGGAGAGTAGTGTCCAGTCCTGTGATGGGGAGAGTAGTGTCCAGTCCTGTGATGGGGAGAGTAGTGTCCAGTCCTGTGATGGGGAGAGTAGTGTCCAGTCCTGTGATGGGGAGAGTAGTGTCCAGTCCTGTGATGGGGAGAGTAGTGTCCCTGTCCAGTAATATGATGGGGAGAGTAGTGTCCCTGTCCAGTCCTGTGATGGGAGGATGGGGGTGTTTGTCCTGCCACCTGTCGGAGTGGCATCTTTTGCCCTCTGCAGAGGGTAGATGTGGGTGGCCATCTTGCGGTGTCCTGCTGTCGGTGCTCACTGGTCTGTCAGTCAGGGCCGGTTCCGGCCTCCACCTGTCACTGGCGCTGCCGCCCGCTCCTCGCACGTCTCTGCCGCCTGCACAATAAATACACCCTGCGCCTTTAAAGTCTACAGGGGTGACATTAGCGGCTGTACCTGATGCGCGGGCTCCGGATCACCGGCTCAGCATCCAGCCGCCTCCCGGTGCTGCCGCCGCTCCTGTCTCCGGCTCCCTCAGGCCTCTCTCCGCTCTCGCTGCTCCCAGATTTTCATGTTTCTGCAGGTTCCTGATGGAAATCAACAAGTCTGAGGCTCCGGCTCCTTCTCCTCTCTGCATCCAGCTACGTCTCCCGCACAGATGGAACCGCGAGCTGTCATTGTGAAGAGAGGGCGGGAGCGCCCCCTGCGGGCTGCACACGGGAGCGCCGAGCGCTGCTGCACCCTTTCCTACCTGGGAGAAGCGATCCTCCCTGCAGAGCTGTCGCGATAGGGGACTGCACCTTTGTAGCCTGCACGTTGTGACGAGTCTTTCAGATCTGGTCGGCATCTTATTGATGAGTCTCCTGGTCCCCAGGCTACACCTACAGTATTAGGTCCCTGATGGTTCCTCATGTCTTTGATGCTAGATGATTATTTGCGACTCAGGGATTAATTTGTGGCACAGGCACCCGACCCGACTACAAGCTCCTCACCTGCCCTCTGCCCACACCCAGGTTCATGGCCAGACTGACAAACCTGGGCTGACTCTATAATATCTGCCTTTGCTGCACAATCTTGGCCTCCTAGACATATCTGACCACTTTCTACCCAGTCAGACCGACAGCATTCCAAATTATTTATATTAAATGCCTCATGTATCCAATCAGAACACTCTCAACTGACCGAAGACTGATCGGACTCACATAAAATCTGTCTGCCAGTCAGAGTGATTGAAGGGTTAAATATACACTACCATTGAAAAGTTTGGGGTCACCCAGACAATTTTGTGTTTTCCATGAAAACTCATACTTTTATTAATCAATGAGTTGCCAAATGATTGTAAAATCTAGTCCAGACATTGACAAGGTTCGGAAAAAAGATTTTTATTTGAAATAATAATTTTCTCCTTCAAACTTTGCTTTCGTCAAAGAACCCTTTGCAGCAATTCCAGCATTGCAGAGCTTTGGCATTCTAGCAGTTAATTTGCTGAGGTAATCTGGAGAAATTTCACCCCATGCTTCCAGAAGCCCCTCCCACAAGTTGGTTTGGCTTGATGGGCACTTTTTGCATACCATATGGTCAAGCTCCTCTCACAACAGCTCAATGGGGTTGAGATCTGGTGACTGAGCTGTCCACTCCATTACAGATAGAATACCAGATGCCCGCTTCTTCCCTAAATAGTTTTTGCATAATTTGGAGGTGTGCTTTGGGTCATTGTCCTGTTGTAGGATGAAATTGGCTCCAATCAAGCGCTGTCCACAGGGTATGGCATTGCAAAATCCCTTTTACCTTATATAAATCTCCCACTTTACCACCACCAAAGCAACCCCAGACCATCACATTACCTCCACCATGCTTGACAGATGGTGTCAGGCACTCTTCCAGCATCTTTTAAGTTGTGCTGCATCTCACAAGCTTCTGTGTGATCCAAACACCCCAAACTTGGATTTGTCTGTCAATAACAATTTTTTCCAATCTTCCTCTGTCCATTGTGTTCTTTTGCCCATATTAATCTTTTCCTTTTATTAGCCAGTCTCAGATATGGCTTTTTCTTTGCCACTCTGCCCTGAAAGCCAGCATCCCGGAGTCGCCTCTTCACTGTAGACGTTGACACTGGCGTTTTGCGTGTACTATTTAATGAAGCTGCCAGTTGAGGACCTGTGAGGTGTTGATTTCTCAAACTACAGACTCTAATGTACTTGTCTAGTAGCTCCCATGTCTCTTTCTACTCTGGTTGGAGCATGTTTGTGCTCACCTCTGAAGGGAGTAGTACCACACCGTTGTAGGAAATCTTCAGTTTCTTGGCATTTTCTCGCATGGAATAGCCTTCATTTCTAAGAACAAGAATAGACGTCGAGTTTCACATGAAAGTTCTTTTTTTCTAGCCATTTTGAAAGTTTAATGGAACCAACAAATGTAATGCCCCAGATTCTCAACTAGCTCAAAGGAATGTCATCTTTATAGATTCTCTAATCAGCCAAACTGTTTTCAGCTGTGCTAACATACTTGCACAAGGGTTTTCAAGGGTATTCTAAGCATCCATTAGCCTTCTTACACAGTTGGCAAACACAAAGTACCATAAGAACACTGGAGTGATGCTCGTTGGAAATGGGCCTCAAGAAAACCTATGAAGACATTGCATTACAAACCAGACGTTTGCAGCTAGAAAAGTCATTTACCACATTAACAATGTATAGAGTGTATTGTTAGCTTCATTGGAAAAAACTGTGCTTTTCTTTCAAAATAAGGAAATTTCAAAGTGACCCTAAACTTTTGAACGGTAGTATATATGGCAGGTTACTTCATTATAGAGGATGTATTTTTGGACGGGAATAGGACCCCATCTGGCACCACCATGAATGGAGCCATGGGAAGCCATCTGCAGCTCTCTGACTTCTATGGGAGTTCAGATCTTAGTTCAGCCTTAGGGTTCATCTGTCATAGTTGACGCTGGTGCCATCATATGTGGCCCTGTTCTCCCATTGGAAGGACCTACATCAATCAGACAATTATGGCATTACTCTTTAACCCCTTTCTGCCATATGATGTACTATCCCGTCCATGTGCCCTGGGACTTAATTCCCAGGGACGGGATAGTACGTCATAGCGATCAGCGGCGCTCACGTGGTGAGCGCCGCTGATCGCGGCTGGGTGTCAGCTGATTATCACAGCTGACATCCGGCACTATGTGTCAGGGGCGGTCACGGACCGCCCTCGACACGTTAACCCCTGGCACACTGCGATCAAACACGATCGCAGTGTACCGGGGGTTTAGGGAAGCATCGGGAGGGAGGGGACTCCCTCTCTGCTTCCCTGAGACACCCGCAGCAACGCGATGTGCAGCGCTGCTGCGGGGGTCTCCTTACCTGCTGGTCCCCAGATCCAAAATGGCGGCGGGGACCTTCGGGGGCCTGCAGGGAGCCGGCTTCCTCATGCCTGCAAAGCGCAGGCACGAGGAGCCTTCTGCACTGCCTGTGACAGTTCGCTGATCTGTCACAGTGATCTGTGATGTGACATTTATTTCCCCCCTGGGACATTGTAATAAAGTTAAAAAAAAAAAGTGTAAAAATAATTTATAAACAATCGCTAAATAGATAAAAAAAAAAATATTCCCTAATAAATTCATTTTTTGGATATAAAAAACCCAAAACAATAAAAATACACATATTTGGTATCGCCGTGTCCGTGACAACCCGCCCTATAAAACTGTCCCATTAGTTAACCCCCTTAGCGAACCCCTTAAAAAATAAAAATAAAAAACAAAGCAAAAAATAATGCTTTCTTATCATACCGCCGAACAAAAAGTGCAATAACGCGCGATCAAAAAGACGGATATAAATATCCATGGTACCGCTGAAAACGTTATCTTGTCCCACAAAAAACGAGCTGCCATACAGCATCATCAGCCAAAAAAATAAAATTATATAGTTCGCAGAATAAAGCGATGCAAAATTTTTATTTTTTATATACTGTATTTTTCGGACCATAAGACGCACCGGACCATAAGACGCACCTCAATTTTAAGAAGGAAAATAGGGAAAAAAATAATAATGTGTCAAATGGGGGTCCGTCTTACAGTCCGAATTCAGGTTACCTGGGAAGGGATCCGGCACGGGTGGAGGAGTGGTCACAGGGGTCATTCAGTGCTCCAGGCTGGTGCGGTGGTGGTGGCTCTGTGCTGGGGCAGGTGGGCTGTGCTGGGGCAGCTGGGCTGTACTGCGGCAGGTGAGCTGTGCTGGGGCAGGTGGGCTGTGCTGAGGCAGGTGGGCTGTGCTGCGGTAGGTGGGCTGTGCTGGGCTGAGGCAGGTGGGCTGTGCTGGGGCTGGTGGGCTGTGCTGGGCTGGGGCAGCTGTCCTGGGGCAGGTGGGCTGTGCTGGGGCAGGTGGGCTGTGCTGGGGCTTTTGGGCTGTGCTGGGGCAAGTGGGCTGTGCTGGGGCAGGTGGGCTGTGCTGGGGTAGGTGGGCTGTCCTGGGCTGGGGCAGCTGTCCTGGGGCAGGTGGGCTGTGCTGAGGCAAGTGGGCTGGGGCAGGTGGGCTGTGCTGGGCTGGGGCAGCTGTGGCAAGTGGGCTGTACTGGGCTGGGGTAAGTGGGCTGTGCTGGGCTGGGGCAGCTGGGCTCTGCGGGGTGAGGGTGGCGGCGGGCTGTGCTCCGGTTCAGGGGCGGCGGCTCCGCCAGCATTTCCTCGCAGCCCGGAGGCCCCCCGCACATCCGTTGCTGGCTGCCGCCATGTTGCGGTGGCCTCCGGGAACATGGATGCCGGGAAGACGGCCGTCGGTCCTGGGACGGCGCATGCGCGGGTTCAGATCTCGCCTGCTGCCACCACCGCACCGCAGAGCCCCGCGGCACCCGCACCAGCCTCCAGCCATGATTGGAGGTTAGTATATTGCGACCATAAGACGCATCCCCCACTTTCTCCCCAAATTGTTTGGGAAAAAGTGTGTCTTATGGTCGGAAAAATACGGTAAAATTGTTTTCATTGCATAAAAGCGCCAAAACATAAAAAAGACATAAATGAGGGATCGCTGTAATCATACTGACCCGAAGAATAAAACCGCCTTATCAATTTTACCGCATGCGGAACAGTGTAAACGTACTCCTCAAAAGAAATTCATGAAATGCTGGTTTTTGTTCATTCTGTGTCCCAAACATCGGAATAAAAACCAATCAAAAAATGTCACGTGCCCAAAAATGGTACCAATAAAAACGTCAACTCGTCCCGCAAAAAATAAGACCTCACATGACTCGGTGGGTCAAAATACGGAATAAGTGTAGTTCTCAAAATGTGGTGATGCAAAAACTATTTTTACAATAAAAAGCGTCTTTTAGCGTATGACAGCTGCCAAAAATAAAAACCCGCCATAAATCTAATATCTAAAGCTCAAGTGTGTGTATGTATGTATGTGTGTGTATGTCCGGGATAGGCATCCGCACCGTTGCAGCTACAGCCACAAAATTTGGTACAGTCACACATCTGGACCCCGAGAGTGTCCTAAGCTATGTTGTGAGGCGAAATTTTAACCCTGCGTGTTCCAATTCACCAAACAATTTTGCCCCTATCTACATAATGGGGAAAAAGTGTGTGTGCATCAAGCCCCGCCCTTCATTATGATGTCATAATGGTTGCCATGGCGACGCTGATTCATCATAGCTTGCAAGCCCCGCCGCTCATTTTGATGTCATAATGGTTGACTATGGGATGGAGGATGTGTGATGGGTATATGAGCACTGGACTATGGGATGAAGGATATGTATGACTGGTATATGGGCACGGGACTATGGGATGGCGGATATGTATGATGGGTATATGGGCACGGGACTATGGGGTGGAGGATGTGTGATGGGTATATGGGCACTCTACTATGGGATGGTGGATATGTATGATGGGTATATGGGCACTCGACTATGGGATGGAGGATATGTTTGATGTATATTTGGGCACGAGCCTATGGGATGGAGGATAAGTATGATGTTTGGGATGGAGGATATGTATTATGGGTATATGGGTACGGGACTATGGGATGGAGGATAATTATAATTTGTTATAACTAACCATAGTTAGTTACTATGCCCGGGCAGCGCCGGGCTCTTCAGCTAGTAGTAAATAAAATCCCCCGTTATCACCCCTTTAGTTAGGGAAAAATAATAAAATTAATAAAATGTGTTTATTTCCATTTTCCCAGTAGGGTTAGGGCTAGGGTTAGGGCTAGAGTTAGGGCTGAGATTAGGGTTAGGGGTGTGTTGGGGTTAGGGTTGGAATTAGAATTGGGGGGTTTCCACTGTTTGGGCACATCAGGTGCTCTCCAAACGCAACATGGCGTCTGATCTCAATTCCTGATAATTCTGCGTTGAAAAGTCAAATGGTGCTCTTTCCCTTCCAAGCTCTGCCATGTGCCCAAACAGTGTTTTACCCCCACATGTAGGGTATCAGCCTACTCAGGACAAATTGCAAAACATCTTTTGGGGTCCAATTTCTCCTGTTACCCTTAGGAAAATAAAAAATTGGGGGCAAAAATATTTTTGTGGAAAAAAATATGATTTTTTTATTTTCAAGCCCGGGCGTTATAAACTTCTCTGAAGCACTTGGGGGTTCAAAGTGCTCACCACACATCTAGATAAGTTCCTTAGGGGGGTCTAGTTTCCAAAATGGGGTAGTTTGTGGGGAGTTTCAACAGTTTAGGCATATCAGAGGCTCTCTAAACGCAACATGACACCCGCAGACCATTCCATCGAAGTCTGCATTCCAAAATATCACTACTTCCCTTCCGAGCCCCAACGTGTCCCCATACAGTAGTTTTCTCCCACATATGGGGTATCAGCGCACTCTAGACAAATTGGACAACAACTTTTGGGGTCCAATTTCTCCTGTTACCCTTGGGAAAATAAAAAAAAAATTGGGGACTACAAGATCATTTTTGTGGAAAAAACATGATTTTTTAATTGTACAGCTGTACGTTATAAACTTCTGTGAAGCCCCTGGGGGTTCAAAGTTCTCACCACACATCTAGATAAGTTCCTTGGGGGGGTCTAGTTTCCAAAATGGTGTCATTTGTGGAGGGCTTCCACTGTTTTGGTACATCATGGGCTTTCCAAACGCGACATGGTGTACGATTTCAATTCCAGCCAAAAAAGTCAAATGGCGCTGCTTCCCTTCCGAGCTCTGCCATGCGTCCAAATAGTCGTTTACACCCACATGTGGGGTATCAGCGTACTCAGGACAAATTGCACAATAACTTTTAGGGTCCTGTTACCCTTGGGAAAATAAAAATTGGGGGTGAAAAGATCATTTTTGTGGAAAAAATATGATTTTTTAATTGTACAGCTGTACGTTATAAACTTCTGTGAAACCCTTGTGGGTTCAAAGTTCTCACCACATATCTAGATAAGTTCCTTGGGGGGGTCTAGTTTCCAAAATGGGGTTAATTGTGGGGGGTTTCCACTGTTTAGGTACATCAGGGGCTCTCCAAACGTGACATGGCATCCGATCTGAATTCCAGCCAATTTTGCATTGAAAAAGTCAAAAGGCGCTCCTTCCCTTCTGAGCTCTGCCATGCACCAAAACAGTGGTTCCCCCCCACATATCAGGTATCAGCATACTCAGGAGAAATTGCACAATAGCTTTTGCAGGCCAATTTCTCCTGTTATCCTTGGTAAAATAAAAAAATTGGACCTGAAGTAATTTTTTTGTGAAAAAAGTTAAATGTTCATTTTTTTTATAAATATTCAAAAAATTCCTGTGAAGCACCTGAAGGGTTAATAAACTTCTTGAATATGGTTTTGAGCACCTTGAGGGGTGCAGTTTTTAGAATGGTGTCACCTTTCGGTATTTTCTATCATATAGACCCCTCAAAGTGGCTTCAAATGTGATGTGGTCCGTAAAAGTAAAATGTGTTGCAAAAATGAGAAATCGCTGGTCAACTTTTAACCCTTATAACTTCCTAACAAAAAAAAATTTTGGTTCCAAAATTGTGCTGATGTAAAGTAAACATATGTGAAATGATATTTATTAAGTTTTTTTTGGCCATATCTCTGTGATTTAAGGGTAAAAAAAATTCAAATTTGGAAAATTGCGAAATTTTCAAAATTTTCGCCAAATTTCCATTTTTTTAACAAATAAACGCAAGTTATTTGAATGAAATTTTACCACTAACATGAAGTACAATATGTCATGAGAAAACAATGTCAGAATCACTGGGATCCATGGAAGCGTTTCAGAGTTATTACCTCATAAAGGGACAGTGGTCAGAATTGTAAAAATTGGCCCGGTCATGAACGTGCAAACCACCCTTGGGGGTTAAGGGGTTAAAGGGGTATTCTCACGTTTGAACATTACCCCTTATATATAGTATAGGGTATAACTTACCAATCATTGAAGGACTGACTCCTGGGACCTCCACTGATCCCAAGAACTAGGACTAGGAAGCCACCCCTTGTGAATGGAGCGGTGCTCGATCATGTACATGTCGTTCTATTTATGTTACATGGACCCTCCAGAGATAGGTGTGCTCCACAGTCAGCTGCTCTCCCATAATAATGAATGGAACAATAGAGCGCATATTATACTATGGCTCTATTCTCAGTGGTGGTCCAAGATATAAGACCCTCAGCAACTGGGACCATGTCCCCTATCCAATGCATCTCGAGATCTTGGGCTCTTCAGTGTGAATGGGGATAAGGTCCAATCTATGGGGGTCTGATATCTAAGACCACCATCGATCCCAAGAACTGGGGCTCTTCCATGTGAATGGGGATAAGGTCCCAATCTATGGGGGTCTGATATCTAAGACCACCACCGATCCCAAGTGGGGCTCTTCCATGTGAATGAGGATAAGGTCCCAATCTATGGGGGTCCGATATCTGAGACCACCACCGATCCCACTAACTGGAGCTCTTATTTGTGAATGGCAGTGGTCAAATATGCGCTCTGCCGTTCCGTTCATATGGGAATGCCAAAGACCAGCTGACCGCAACACTTAGCAATCTACGGCGGTCTCATTTAAAATGAATTGAGCAGGCATAAGGGGTAAATTTCAAATTTGTGAATAGCCCTACCCAACTTAACCCCTTTTTTGCTCCACTCCAACTCAAATCACAGTCTACCATTTTTTGCGCTGCCAACTTTTGTCCATTTTGCACTCCATCTAGATGTCTTGGAGTTACCACATGGTCAATGTTATTTCTTATATTCCTTAAACCCAAATACATTTAATCACTGTTCTTTTCACTCTACAATATCTTACCAGCCCCTGTTGTCTTGACTTAGAGGATACTCACAGACACATTTTATTATTTCCCCTGGAGACCCACACTCCTGCAGAGAGATCCAGCACTCTGAGTGACTCTTCTCTTCAATAGTTGCTTCCTCCCAGGCAGGTGCAACTCACAGGCCATTGCCAACTAAAGAACATCGCCCCCGTGTGGCAGCGTATCTTACTATCTCTGGCAGTTGCTATTTTAGGAACAAAGCTGGACACTCGGATGGGAGATGTCACCCAGAGGGAGTCCATGAATAATTGAGAACGTCAGCTTCTGTGTTATCGGTCACTGAATGGCAGAGTTAGCGTTTTGCGTTGTGCCTGTTCTCTAGCACCCCACCCTCCTCCCATTGCTGAGATCTTCTCCCTTTGTTAGTAGATGATCAGCAGATATGAAACGCTAGCAGCAGCTTATGACCCACATTCATCTGGGCGGCTGCAGGAAATCTCTTGTCTTTTGCCGTTAATGAATTCACAAAGGTTCCTCCTAATGATGAGCGATTACACTGTAGGCGCCATGAGGAGCTGCGCTCGCTAAGTGATTGTGAACCACAGAAAGTTCACGTAATTGAGAAGCGAGAACGTTCTCTGCTATTGTGCAGCCATTGTATGGCGAGCTTATCTCTGCCTCCATATGTTGAAGTCACTGCTCCCAGGTGGACACCTTTCATTTATGGGCTATTTAATCACTAAAACCCTTGACAGGAGCAGATAGGCCTGTAAGATGTTGTGTGCATGGTGTTCCAAGGGCTGTTCTGTGTGGTCCAATCAATGTCTACATATGGTCAAGGGTGTACGTACCATGCACTTGATATGGGGCCAAGAGATGAGGTGGCCCAGCAGGTTATCAGATAGGAGAGCTGCATATTCTTGTGTTCAAATAATGGAGCCACAAGCAGGTGCGCCATCCTTACAGATGGACAGTGACCATCATGATCAGGTCATAGGATTTTTCCACCTATTGTGATCATAGAATCATAGAATCATAGAATCATAGAATCGTAGAGTTGGAAGGGACCTCCTGGGCCATCTGGTCCAACCCCCTGCTCAAAGCAGGATTCGCTAAATCATCCCAGTCAGATGTCTGTCCAGCCTCTGTTTGAAGACTTCCATTGAAGGAGAACTCACCACTTCTCGTGGCAGCTTGTTCCACTCATTGATCACTCTAACTGTCAAAAAGTTTTTTCTAATATCTAATCTGTGTCTCCTCACATTCAGTTTCATCCCATTGCTTCTAGTCTTTCCTTGTGCAAATGAGAATAAAGTTGATCCTTCTACAATGTGACAGCCCTTTAGATATTTGTAGACAGCTATTAAGTCTCCTCTCAGTCTTCTCTTTTGCAAACTAAACATTCCCAAATCCTGCAACCTTTCCTCATAAGACAGGGTTTGCAGACCGGTCACCATTCTGGTCGCTCTTTTCTGAACTTGCTCCAGTTTGTTGATGTCTTTTTTAAAATGTGGTGCCCAAAACTGGACACAATATTCCAGATGAGGTCTGACCAAAGAGGAGTAGAGGGAAATAATGACTTCACGTGATCTAGACTGTATGCTTCTGTTAATACATCCTAGAATTGCATTTGCCTTTTTTGCTGCTGCATCACACTGTTGACTCATATTCAGTCTGTGATCTATTAGTATACCCAAGTCTTTTTCACATGTGCTGTCACTTAGCCCTATTTCTCCCATTCTATATATGCTTTTTTCATTTTTATTGCCCAGATGTAGTACTTTGCATTTCTCCCTGTTAAAAACCATTCTGTTAGTTGCTGCCCACTTCTCCAGTTTATTTAAATCTTTTTGAATCCTCTCTCTCTCTTCTCTAGTATTAGCTATCCCTCCTAGCTTTGTGTCATCAGCAAATTTAATCAGTTTACCCTCCATTCCTTCATCTAAATCGTTGATAAAGATGTTGAACAATACAGGGCCCAGGACAGAGCCCTGTGGTACCCCACTTGAGACATTCTTCCAACTGGATGTGCAGCCATTTACGAACAACTCTTTTGGGTCCGATCACTAAGCCAGTTATGAATCCACCTAACAGTTGCCTTGTCCATTCCATACTTAGTCATTTTTTCAATAAGGATTGTATGAGAGACTTTGTCAAATGCTTTGCTGAAGTCAAGATATACTATATCTACAGCATTTCCTTGATCCACCCAATCAGTGATACCGTCATAGAAGGAAATTAAGTTAGTCTGACATGACTTATTAGTTACAAACCCATGCTGACTCTGTTTAATCACTTCATTCTTATCCAGGTATTGACATACATGTTGTTTAATAATTTGTTCAAAGATCTTTCCTGGTATAGAAGTCAGACTCACCGGCCTATAGTTCCCTGGGTCCACCTTCTTCCCCTTTTTGAAGATAGGAACAACATTTGCTCTTCTCCAGTCTTCTGGCACTTCTCCTGTTCTCCAAGAATTTTCAAAGATTATGGAGAGGGGTTCAAAAATTTCTTCTGCTATCTCCTTCAGTACTCTGGGGTGTAATTCATCTGGACCTGGAGACTTGAATTCATTTAGGTTAGCTAAGTGTTTCCTCACTATCTTTCTGTTTATAGATATCCTGGATTCTTCTATTCCCTTAATAGGACAGTGAATAACAGTTGATGTTACATTTCCTTTCTGAGAGAAAACAGATGCAAAATAGGAATTTAAAAGTTCAGCCTTCTCAACATCCTGTCTTACCATTTCATCATTTTCATCCTGTAAAAATCCTATAGCATCTTTGACTTTTCTTTTACTTTTGACATACCCCCAAAATCCTTTATTATTGTTTTTGACATCTCTTGCAAGCCTCAATTCATTTTCAGCTTTAGCTAATCTGATTTGTGCCCTGCAGGTTCTGCAGACAGCATTATATTCTTCTTTAGATATGCCTCCCTCTTTCCATTTTATAAACATTTTTTTCTTCCTTTTTAGCATGTGCTTAAGTTCTGTGTTCATCCATCCTGGTTTCCTTAAATGCTTCCTATTCTTCCCTCTTTTCGGAATTGTTAACAACTGTGCTTTGAGAATTTCATTTTTCAAGATTTCCCATCCCTCCTGGACATTTTTGTCTTTTAGGATATCCAGCCATTGGATCCCTCCAATTCTCTTTCTGAATCCCTTAAAATCTGCCTTTCTGAAATCTAACCTTGACGTCTGAGTCTTCACAGGTCTTCCGCCTCTAGTTATCCAAAATTCTAAAATAGCATGGTCACTACCTCCTAGGGTCCCAGCCACTTTTACCTCCTCAACCATTTCCTCCCTGTTTATAAGGATTAGATCCAAGGTAGCAGTTCCCCTTGTTTTCTCCCTTACCTTTTGGAAGATAAAGTTGTCAGCAAGAGAGGATAAGAATTTCCTTGACCTGTTAGTTTTGCCTGAGAGAGATTCCCAACAAATGTCTGGATAGTTGAAATCTCCCATGACAACTATGTCATATTTTTTGGAGAACTTGGCCATTTGATGCATAAAGAGTTCATCCATATCTTCAGCTTGCACAGGCGGCCTGTAGTAAATGCCTACAATGGTGTCCTTTCCATTGTTCTGTCCTTGTATTCTTACCCAAACAGTTTCCACAGAACTCCCAGTCTCTGAAGCTTCAATCTCTGTGCAGATATACGTGTTTCTAACATACAATGCGACACCCCCTCCTCGTTTATCAAGTCTGTTTCTTGCAAATAAGTTGTATCCTTCTAGTCTTGTATTCCAATCATGTGTATTGTCCCACCAAGTTTCAGTGATTCCAATGACATCATATTTCTTTTCCTGTGTTAGTAGTTCCAATTCTCCTTGTTTGTTGCCCATGCTTTGTGCATTAGTATAGAAACATTTTAGTTTGTGATTGGTTTCTCTTTCTCCAATATTTTTATTAATTAGATTCTTTTGTCTTTGTTCTTCCTTTCCACTTCTAATAGCAGAGTTCTCAATAGCATTTGTCAGGTGTATGGCTTTTTCTGGTCTTTTGCTTCCCTTCCCATGTTGTTCTAGTTTAAAGCTCTCCTTACAAGTGTAGCAAGGCGACTTCCAAATACATGCTTTCCAGTCTTCGTAAGGTGCACCCCATCTCTAGCAAGTAGTCCATCGTATAAGTAGTTCACTCCGTGATCCAGAAATCCAAATCGTTGCTGACGGCACCATCGACGTAGCCAGTTGTTCACCTGCAGAATCTTATTCCACCTCCTTGTTCCATGGCCATCCACTGGGAGGATCATTTTCTTTTCATGTCTGACCTTTCGTATTGTATCAAGGGCGAGTTTCTGCTTCTGCAGCCAGCATTTCCCTAGGTTTCCCCAAGGCTGTGTCTAGTCATTAAGGTCCTATCAATGTCCCCCTTTGTTCCTGAAGTTATTGTCCTCAAACATTTGTGTCCTTGTCAAATCATGGATGAAAATTTCCCAACTTAGATATCCTGTCCTACTAAGTTACATTTTAAACTTTATTTTTCAAAAGAACCTTTCAAGGTGTCATTCAACATCACACATTTAAGAGACCAAAGACAACTGCAAGTGACTGAAGCTTCCGGAGAAAGATCCCGCAGCTTCTCCAGCCTCAGTTGAGGTCAATGCTCAAGTCTACACAATAATGGTTGTAATGGAAGAATAAAAGCACTACTACCCAAGAGGAGTATCAATGCTCCTCTACTTTCTACTCTAGATCCAGCAAAAGGTCCATGGTACCACCAAACATGGTAAAGGTGGGAACATTAATGCTCAGCTCGCACTGGAGGACTCCAAGTAGTGTGAAGAATGTTCTGAGATTGGACGGCTCAGAAATGGGTTCACGATCCTTTTGTATCTGCTTTTAACCCAGTACACACCAGTAAGACAAATAAGGCCTAATCTAACAATCTTGTGGGGAGGTGGCTCTGCTTCCTCAGGAGAAAATTCGAGTCATTAATTCTGGATTATACCAGAAGTTCTTGTTATATTACTGTAACATCTGTGCTAGTTTCTGCTTTGGCCACTAGGCGAAGTTGCACCTTTGTTGAAGATGATGCATGACAGCATCAATCCTATTTTATTTCTGGGGTTTGTAGCTTTGCCCACTGTTCTGTCTCTGACATAATTCATGATCCTTGACTGTATATTTTGATAATATATATACAGAAATTTGCTGAGAATATCTATAATGCTCAGTTTTCCATAGAATTTAATGTTCATTGTTTTTGGCTCCATCTAGTGGCCAAAGTAATAACTGCAGTATTATTCTATTTTAGTTTCGTTTTGCTTTCCCTCCATTCTCAATGTATTCTGGGAGGTTTGCAAAGCACACTGGTATGCTGTGCAAGGGATTATGGTAAGTTCAGCTCATTTTCCCTGCAGTCCTCCATTTTCTTTCAAGCCTGCTTCATCTGAACATCTTATTTCTCTACTCCCCTCGTGTCAGCATCGCTGGTATGTAACATGCACCCTGTATATAATCCCTATCCCATATTAGCCAGCTTAGATAGCTCCTTTGGTCAGCTAGTAGTGCAGATATGTATGTTATGTATATGTATTCCTATTAACCCAGTACTGATTGTATTCATATATTTTTGTTTGTAGTTTCACCACATCAATATACCCTACGTTCAATAAAGCACAGATTCAACTACAGTCTCCCTTATTGGACCTCGGTATAGCGGTTTAGCTGCTTGTTAAGCTACATGAATCCTGGTTCATTTAGTGAGGACATGACACCCACAGTCTAGAAGCTATGTGGTTTACTTTATAAACCCATGTGAGTCAGTTCCCAATGCTAGACAATGTTTTTGCTACCTGGCTTTACATACAGTATGTTTTGTGCTTCTGGTGTTTCATCTTGATTTATCCTGTTCTCTAACTTCAGCTAGGTAATTGATGGTTCACCTGCCTGACGATTTTGTCTTGGATCTGACCCAGCTACCTGACTATCCTTTCTAGCTTGCGCTACTAAAGAGCAACTGACTCTGTGGCTCTTGTCCAGGGACCTCAGTGTAAGTCCAGATACCTATACAGGGGTTAGGGGGTGAAGGCCTGGGCAATCTCTGGGTGGGTGACTACGAACAGTGCCAACTGCCCTCTTTGCCTGTCACCCTTCCTTCTGTCACAGCCCCTGGCCTTGCCGTCACGGCCCCCGGGCCCCCAGTCACGCTCCCCGCCAGGCGTCCCAGTGCGTGCGGCCATACTCACCTCGCCCGGCAGCCGCGCTCCCTCCAGCCCCGGCGTCGGCGTCCCTCTCTGTCCGGCCCGCGGCTGGTAACGTCACCGCAGGTCAGGGTTCAAGGCAGGGTGCGTGCTAGGAGCCATGCCAGGGTTCAAGGCAGGGTGCGTGCTAGGAGCCACGCCAGGGTTCAGAGCAGGACGCGTGCTAGGAGCCACGCGGGACGCACACCTCACTGGCCAGTGCACACGGCTGTAACGCCAGCACGAGGCACGACCTTGGCACAGGAGGCGGGCGAAGGAACCTTCGTGCTAGGAGCCATGCCAAGGTTCAAAGCAGGGTGCGTGCTAGGAGCTACGCCAGGGTTCAAGGAAGGGCTGCGTGCTAGGAGCCACGCAGGAGGCACGCCTAACTGGCCAGTGCACACGGCTGTACACAAACACGAGGCACTTACCACGGCACAGGAGACGGCCAAAGGGAACCCACGCCGGGGTTCAAGGCAAGGACAAGGCAAGGAACAAGGCAAGGAACATAGGCAGAAACAGAGCCAGGTCAGAGCGAGGACAGAGTCTAGCAGCAGAGCGTAGGCAGAAGCCCAGAGCCGGGCCAAGGGAAGACCTTGGGACAAGACATGGAAATGTACAGAGTATGGAAAACCAGACAGAAGCAAGGAACATGAGAAGTACTACAAGGCTCAGAATAGCAAGACCAGACATAGCGAAACAGGCAAGGCAGAGAACAGAGGAAGGACTACAAGTCAAAGAATACCTAAGGCGAGACATAGCAAAACAGGTTAAGGCAGAAAACAGCAGAAGTACTACAAGGCAAGGCAAAGACAAACATGGCACGAGAGACAACACAAGACATGGCACAAGACAAGAGATGGAATACGAGCACGGAGCGTGTGCAGAGGCGCACTACAGAGCAAAGTGCAAGGGCACAGAATACAGGGAGCCACCGAGCAGACCAACAGCCATGCAGGAAAGCAACACAATAATTACGCCCTGAGCATAGGAAGGGGTGGTCTGATATAGGGCATAGCACCTCCTCTTCCGGGTCAGGACCAGGGTAGCACTTCCAGTTCAGATGCTCCAGGCTCACAGAGCGCGGTCACATGATCAGGGTTTCAGACATGACGAGATGATTGCAGAACCAGACAGTGCAGGATCCTAGGAAAGGTCACATGATCAGAGTTTCAGACATGACGAGATGATTGCAGAACCAGACAGTGCAGGATCCTTGGAAAGACACATGATCAGGGATTCTAGACATGACGAGAAGATCACAGAAGGCAAAGCAGAAACGCAGGCATCCTGTAGCTCAGCAGACATGAGGTGAGTGTGCACACTGCTCTAGGGAACAAGCAGGATAGCAGACAAGATATGCGCATGCACATCGCTCCAGGAGTTCTTGAGACAAAACAGACATGGCGGACGTGACATCCGGGTGGCAAGGGACATGGCGGCCTCCAGCGACCTGGGAGCGGCGTACTGCACCAGAGTATCCTGCAACTTTGGAGACAAACCCTGCACAAATTGACTCCTAAGTGCAGGGTCATTCCACTGAGTATTAGTGGCCCATCTCCTAAACTCTGAGCAGTACTCCTCAGTGACCCGGGCTCCCTGTTTACACCTATGGATTTGAGATTCCGCCAGGGCGACGCCATCAGGATCCCCATACACAAGCGCCAAAGCCGCAAAGAACTCGTCCACGGACTCTAAAGATGGAGAATCGTCCGGTAGGGAGAAGGCCCAGGATTGGGGATCCCATTTAAGAAGGGACATAATGATTCCCACCCGTTGCTCTTCACTCCCTGATGAACGAGGGCGCAGTCTGAAATACAATTTACAGGCTTGCTGAAAAACCAAGAATTGATCTCTCCCTCCAGAAAATCTGTCAGGGAGGGATATCTTGGGTTCTGGCTGAACCTGAGCCTGAACCAAACCTCCAAAGCCCACCAACAGCTGCAGCTGCTGCACCAACTCACCGCGCAGCCCCCTTATCTCATCCGTAAATATCTGCAGCATTTGGGCAAAGGTCTGCATTGGGTCCATGGCTCAGCAGAAAAAAAAAATGTATGGGTTGTGATAATGTCACGTGGACCCGTCCTGTGTGACACGGCTCGCAGGCCGGTAACTAAAACAACAGGATGCGGCACGTGATACTGTCCTGTGTGACACGGCTGGCAGGCCGGTAACTAAAACAACAAGACAAGGGGTAGGGAAACAGTTACAACGGTGGGCCCTGCGATAGGGAAAGGGGACGTGGAGACCTCCTGCACTCCCCTGAGTCAGTGTCCCTAACGCTCCTAACGTTCCCTATGCCGGTTCCGCACCGGGCGCCGATCACGAACCTGTCACCCTAGCACACCCTACACCTATCCCTTGCTAGGGAGCTGGGTGGCGCAGGCACTGGCCCCACCGCTGTACTAATACACACTAAGGAAAAACACAAACGGGGAAACACAACTTAGCTTTAATCTGTTGCACTTGCTCCTGGCAACAGAGTCCACCACCAGCATGCAGCTCTCCTCCTGAATCGCTGCCACCAAGCTCTGTCAGATCTACCAGGAAATCCCCTATGACTCCTTTCACACCAGAGCTTTGAGTGAGCTGCTAGGACCTCTCTCTAGATCCTTCCTCCACCAAGGATGGTTGAAATGAACACTATCACCAACACTGATTGCAACACCTGTGACTCTTTTATAGCAGCCAGCAATCGCACCTGTATTATAATCATGTGCACTAAACGAAAGAAACTAGAGTGCAATGATGCTCACCACCACCGGGGGAAAACTTAGAACAAACGACACACAGTGCAATAATCCTAATGGCCACCGGGGGCAAAAACACCTTAAGCACAGCTTAGGAAAGAAAAAAGGTTACCTGTGCTTTATATCAGTCATGATCCAGCATGGATCATGACAGAAACTTAGGAGAGGACTTTTAGGTTGGCCACCCTGGAGCCCCAACTGCAGCAGGTTGGAGAGTTCCTCCACGGGCTCTTGGATCAATTGTCATTCAGGTCATGGTCAGGGCATTTGTTAATGTCCACACCACAGGAGCCAGCCTGTGCCAGGAGATGGACCTGACCCAGGGCAGGTGATTGGGGAATGGGGATCATATCTATGCCCTTCAAGAGAAGAAAAGTAAAGAATCTTTCTGAAGTAAACATAGTCAGATTCAGTGGTACATGTTGCACATTTATCTGGGACTCCTGGTTGCTGGCAGTAAATGGCCGAAGGTTTGTGTTTACACCCTGGTGTATCCCCATGATGCTGGTCTAAGCTGCAAGAGGGTTCCACTCCCTTCGCAATGGACTTTTGCCCCAAGAAGGACTGTATCCTCATCACAAGGACCAATGTTTGGAGGGAGGGGGGAAGGAGGACCTGATGTCTCAACCGGGTTGAAGCCTTGTGGGCCCTGGCGGAGCAAGGCCAACGTTGAACCAGCAGGATTGCTGTCGGGGTCAAGTAGCAGGGACATGCCATTGGACTGATTGGGAAACTGTTGTTGCATTTTCTGCGGATCTAAAGAACTTGAGCTCTATGTTCCGGGGTCCCATCCTCGTGGGCTCTGGGTCAGTGGAGACCGGTAAAAGAGACACTATATACCCATGGGAGAAGAGACCATTGTTTAAATGTTGTTGTTTGCATTGGTGTCTTACAAGTCATCGCATGGTCGAGCATGACCATGGTTAAAGAGGGGAGGAAAGCAAGGGGGTTGGACTGGAATGTCACATTCCTTACCCTGAAGACACCAATCGCGTACTGATATATAATGTTGGTAGTGTACAGTATAGGATAAGACATAGCTTAGGGCTTAGGACATAGAGAGGCAGTATAAGGTATTGACTTTAGTTAGTGACATTAGGGTAAGCATTAATGTTAGGGACTAGCCCAGAGTGAGAGGGGCTTAGTATTAGGGCAATTGACTGCTTAATGTAGATAGTTAGGGATACTTTCAAGTAAAAGCAACAAGTGTCTGTGAGCAGTGCTGCCTTTGTGGGTGAACTATAGGAAGGAGATTAAGGAACAAGGGAGTAGCACAACTTGGAACTGAGTGAAGACGAGACAGAGTGGCTTTCCACCTTAAAGGGGTCCTATGAAAGGATGACGTGTCATGACAAACCCTTGCTAAATGCTGAAGACAATGGACCTATAAAGGACTGAATTAGGGAGACTAGTAGGTGGTCCCAAGCAGTAGATCCAGGGAAACAGTAGTGGAAGAAATAGGATGTGGAACCACTGAGCAGGTAGAGACCTTCTAAACAGGAGTGTGGTGATAAGCTGTGTTGAAGTAGGGTGAAACAGTGTGCGTCACCAGCCCTGGACTAGACTACAGTGGTAGGATACTGTGTGTGTGAAAATGCTTTACACTGTGAAATAAATCTCCCCAAGACTTTATACTCTCTACCCTTTATACGTAATCCTTGTCATGTTGCCGTTCGGTAAAGAATGTGTTCTAGAACTAGAGACTCCATTATTGAATTTTTGTACCTATGTTCCTGGACAGCCAACACCATCGGACACAGACAACCTGCAAGGGCTCAAGGCCTTCACAGCACCAACACCACAGACAACCTGCCTGGGCACAAGGCCCTCACAGCACCAACACCCAGTCAGAACCCACTCTTTCCTGTAGAAACACACAGTAATCTCCAGCGATCTCAGGCAGGAAGGTAGATATAAAAATTATTCCTTTATTTCTTTTTGTTGAAAGAACATGTTACAGGTAGTGGATACCCCAGTGGATGGTAAGAAATCCGACGCGTTTCAACTCAAAAGAGTCTTAATCAATCATCAATCCAAGAAAAGAAATAAAGTAATAATTTTTATAACTACCTTCCAGCCTGAGATCGCTGGAGATTACTGTGTGTTTGGACTTGTATCCGCCAGGCCAGGGCGGCTCCTCCAACAGTGTGTATCCTGCTATCCTGAGGGTGCCAAGGGGTGAGCTGAAATATTTTTTTCACTCCTTCCTGTAGAGCGCCAGGGCGTAACAGGAGATCAGTGCCTCGCCCACAGCTACCACCCTGTGCCGAGCTACAACCCCACCCCTACCTATTTTTGTTATCTGGCCACTGCTTCATCTCAGTAGCTCCTCATAGTGTGATCTGTGGTTTCTCAGCGAGTCAACAGTGGATGCTCAGGATGTCATTAGTGGCTCCTCAACCTGTGATAAGATAATCTTCTTGATGGACTCAGTGACTTCTCAGCAATTCATCGGTGGCTACTCCCAGCATGATTAGTGGCTTCTTGATATATTAGCAGTGGTTCCTCAGAATCTGATCAGTAGTTCCTCATCATATGATCAGTTAATCCTCAGGGTGTGATCAGTTAATTATCTGGGTGTGATCAGTGATTCCTCATTATAGGATCAGTATTGTAGTATTATTGAAGGTGTGATCAGTTGCACCTCAGAGTGGCATCAGTTGCACCCCAGGGTTTCATCAGTGGTTCCAGGGTGTAATCAGTGGCTCCTTTGGATGAGATCAATGACTGCTCAGGGGGTTATCTGTAGCTGCTCAGGGTGTGATCAGTGATTCCCCATGATGTGATGAGTGGTTCATCAGGGTGTGATCAGTGGCTCCTCAGGGATTCATCAGTGGCTCCTCAACCTGCGATCTCTGGCTCCTCAGGGTGTGAACAATTACGCCTCAGTATGTGATCAGTTATCCTCAAGGTGTGATCTGTGGCTATTTATAGTTTGACCAGTGCAGGAGCACGGACACTGACAACTTGGAGCCCCTGTATATATATCTTGTTAGATATACTGTATAATGCAATGACTGCTGATGGAGCATGGGAAAGCATCTTTTCTAATGGAGGAGAGGAGCTGAGGGACTGGACTTTTGGTCAGATGCTGCTCCATCAGCAGTCATTTTAGGCTATATGCACACGTTGCGGATTCTGCTGCGGATCCGCAGCGTTTCTAGCCCAGTTTCTGCTGCGTTGTACAGTACCATTCTTTGCAATGGTAAAACCAAAAACGCAGTGCACATGCTGCGGGTTTTTCCGTGCGGATTTGCTGCGGGTTACAATCCGCAGCATGTCAATTCTTTGTGCGGATTCCGCTGCGTTTTCACACCTTCACCATTGTGAGGTGTAAAACCGCAGTGCTAAACCGCAGGCTAATCTGCAGGTAAACCGCAGGTATTTTGACCTGTGGATTTACCTGCGGATTTTTCAAAATCCGCATGGAAAAATCCGCTGCACTTCCAACTGCGTGTGCACATAGCCTTACAGTATATTCTAACAAGAAAGGACTCTATGTAATAAAGAGAGGGCACTGAGAAGAACAAGAATATACTATGTAAGGGACAGCACTGTGCATAACAGCAGGGGAAGCTATATAATAAGGGACAACAACATATATAAATAGAGAGGATAGTACGTATTAAGGGACTTTGTTATACATAATAAAAGAGGAAATTATGTAACTACGGACAGCGCTATACACAATAAGTGAGTACACTATGTACTAAGGGACTGTGCTATACATGATAAGTGCGTACACTATATACTAAGAGACTGTGCTATACATAAGTGAGTGTGCTATATACTAAGACACTTAATTATACATAATAAACCTACATAACTGTATCCGTGTGCAGTGTCGGTGTGCTGCCTATTTAGAGACGCGTTGAGTATGTCCTTTTCTGATTTTCAAAACAGTATCAGAATAGAACATTCTCTGACCCTAACAGATCTAATTCTCAGATCCATGATTTTAATGGATATGTGAATGGATCTATAAAGCTCTATGAGTCCATGTGCCGTCTTATAAAACAATCTGGCAGCACACGGATATTTCACACAAATGTAAGAATGCAGCCTAAAGGATTTTACAGATAAAATAATAACTCCAAGTCACACAGTGCAGATATAGAATAATATTAACATCCAGAAACTTACCGCTGACGTCTCGCTTGATTTGAGTCATTTTCTCATGTTTTTTCTCCATCTTGTCAGACCTTCATGTTGACATCTCCCAGCGACAACTCGTCTTGTCACTATGATCATCGCAGCCCTTAAAGTAACAAGGTCACATACATTGTATACATACAGTTGGGGGAAAAAGCGTTTGCCCCTTCCTGATTTCCTATTCTTTTGCATGTTTGTCACACTAAAATGTTTCAGATCAGAAAACAAATTTAAATATTAGAGAAAGATAACAGAAGAAAACACATAAATGCAGTTTTTAAATGAAGGTCTTTATTATTAAGGGAAAAGGAAATTCAATCCTACAGGTCCCTGTGTGGAAAAGTGATTTCTCCCCTTCACTTGAAACATAAATTAAACATGCAAGAAAAGAAAAAAAAGTTCGGCACACCAGCCATTAAAAAAATTAGAAAAACTTCGGCTTTCAAGCCATATTTATAATGCACAGAACACCCGACGCGTTTCTGGTGCGCTACAATATAGCAGTTTCCAACCAATCAGAAAAAAGCAAATAATTAAAGAAAACCAGTGGCAAGTGAAACAGAGTATTAATGTGGACAAGCATACTAAAAATGTTAATAAATGTAATAAAGGTCATTTCTGGAATTCTTACCACGGGGAAACTTTGTGTCTAATTTTAATATCCAGAATGCCTCACATATTGTTAGGCATTTATGCTTATTTTCACCTCTAATAGGAGTTTGAATTTTCTCAACACCAAACCAGGGGCGGACCTACCGCCCCTGCAGCCCATGCATTGCAGGGGGCCCCAGGGGAGAGGGGGCCCCTCCAGCCTCCAGCACCTCATTGCTAATTATTCAAATTAGCCATGTGGAGCGCCAGGCGCAAGAAGGAGAAGAGCCAGCCCTGAGGTGAGATGATATCAGCGTCAGTCACGTCAGTCACGCTGTGCTGCGCTGCTGCTGTGGGGGAGGAGACAGACAGACTGTCTCACTCAATGTGCATGTGGCGCCGGCCAGACGGTGGCTGCAGCTGCAGGTCAGTCAGTCACTTGTGTGTGTATGTATGTGTGTATGATGAATGTGTGTGTGTCTGTGTGTGTATGTCTGTGCGTGTGTATGTGTATGTCTGTGTGTGTATGTCTGTGTGTATGTGTGTGTATGTCTGTGTGTATGTGTGTGTGTCTGTGTGTATGTGTGTGTGTATGTCTGTGTGTATGTGTTAGAGTGTTAGCGACTCCTGGAGTGGACCCTTTGGGTCGCGGCACCAACCCTCCCAGGGCGAGCTAGCCTAGTGAGGACCACCCCCTATACAGGGAGTGTCAGGAGGAAGCCCCAGGGGATACGATACCACGACTGCTGGCACCAGGCGGCCGGCTCACAGGAGATACGAGACTGTGTGACTGAAGGGTGCAGGATACTAGGGAACACAGGAGAATACACGGGAGTGCGCTGAATACAGGATAGTGCAAGACGGGTACACGTGGGCGCATAAGGCGTGTAGTGAATAACACATCCGGAGGTAGACAAAGCAGGATGCGTGCAAGGAGCACGACAGGGTACAGAATGAGGCAGCAGTCGTGCCAGGAGGTGTAACAGAACACAGGAATTGAATGAATGCCAGGAGGCACGACTGAGCAAGAAACAAGGGACAGGATACGAGAGGATGTGCCAGGAGGCACAACTGAGCATGAAGCAACAAGGGTTCAGAGCAAGTGCTAGGAGCACCACAGAATAGCAGACAGAGCAGAGGACCTGAGAACAGCGCACAGCCAGGCTGGGACTCAGCTGACCCAGCCAGGAAGCACAACAATAATCAGGCACCTCCCCTAGTGGGAGGTCGTCTGATATAGCACATGACTACTACAGGTTCCGGGTCAGGTCCTCCATTACCATAGAGAGGACCAAGCCCTATACAGCACTAACAGGAGCGTGTAAGCGCAAACGTGACATGGAGGAGGATACCCGGGGACGAGAGCTGCGTGTGCGCACCCGACGGGGACCCCCAAGGGACCGCAGTACCGGAGGGAGTGACGTCAGGGCCGATGCCCTGCCTCCTGGTGAGCGCGGCATAACAGTACCCCCTCCTTTAAGCCCCCTCTCTCTAGAACTGGAAAATAGCACCTTGACACTAGGAGCGGGATCCAGACACTTCCTAACTGCATGAGGACCAATCAGATCCAGAGTCTCAATACGAGAAAATTCTGTCTCCTGCCATACCCTGGAGAACTCCACGGACAGAGAATTGGAGGCAGGTATTCCCGAGACAGGTCGAATCGGCAGAGGCACACTGACATGCTCGGAGGCTGAAGCGGTGGTGCAGTCATTAGAAGTCAATTCATCCTTAAGAGGTGAGCTGTCGGAGGATGGTTGCTTGGGAAGTCTCTTCTTGGCACACAATGGACAAGCTGCCATGAAGTCTTTGACGTCCTGAGCAATAGACGGCCACCAGTAATCGCGGGATAAACGGGAGAGTGTCCTCTTGGCACCAACATGGCTGGCAGCCGGAGAAGAATGACCCCAGGATAACACACCTTTACGGTTACCTTTAGACACAAAGGTCTCCCCCGGGCGCTGGGGCGTCAACTTGACGGAAGCCACGGTAATTACCTTGGGCCGGTCACTTCACGGAGGTGGAGACTGACTCTCAGCCCCCCTGTTGATAATGTCACAAGTCACAGACCGGTTGCTTGATGGATGTGGAGACTGACTCTCAGCCTCCTTCTCAACAATGCCACAAGTCACAGACGGGATGGCGGACGGCGGACCTGTAACCGTCGAAGACGAGCAAGCAGGGTTCTTCGGATGACCGAACAGCAGGCAACTCTTTTGACAGGACGGTCCCCAACGGAGTATGTCACCGGATTGCCAGTCCAGGGTCGGCCCATGAGTACGTAACCAAGGAAGACCAAGAAGAAGGGTATGAGGCGAAGTCGGCAATATGTGGAAGGAGATCCGCTCCCGATGACATGTGCCAATCTGCAACTCAACTTCCTCAGTGACCTGGTTAACGGTGTCCTGCAAGGGCTTACCGTCGACCGGAACTACTGACCTAGGAGACTCCAGGGATCTGACAGGAATACGAAACTTCTTAACTGCCTCGAGACTAATAAAGTTACCCACTGCGCCAGAGTCCACAATAGCTTTCACAGTAAAAGTCTCAAAACCAAAATTCAGGGAAACAGGCACGGTCAGGGGTAGAGAGGAATCACATACACTTGAGGAGACCTCACTTAACAGTCCCAGGCGGAGAGACTTCCCCGGTCTCTTGGGACATGAGCGTAGAAAGTGGGAGGCATCCCCACAATAGAAACAGAGCCCTTGTGTCTGCCTTTTCACACGACGCCGTTGAGCTATCTGGAGAAGGTCCACCTGCAATAGGCTCAGGTACCGGATCAGCCAAAGATAACTCAGGTAACGGCTGAGAAAAACTACGAGTGGACGAAGAGAGACGAGAGGACCCTCTCTCTCTGGCTGACTCGCGGGTGCGCTCCTGGAAGCGCAAATCAATGCGTGTCGCGAGAGATAAGATCCTCCAAATTGGTAGGGGTATCTCGGCCCGCCAGTTCGTCTTTGAACAGACCGGACAGACCACGCCAAAAGGCCCCTACGAGGGCATCATTATTCCAACCTAGTTCAGAGGACAAAGTGCGAAAACATATCGCGTATTGTCCAACCGATAGAGAACCTTGACGAAGATTAAAGAGGGACTCGGTGGTGGAAGCAAGGCGACCCGGCTCGTCGAACACCTTACGGAAAGTGTCCAAAAAGATGGAAAGCTAAGCGACGAGCGGGTCATCACGCTCCCAAAGGGGATTCACCCACGCAAGCGCCTTACCCTCTAAGTGAGAAACTATAAATGCTATTTTAGCACGATCGGTGGGGTAATGCTGCGGCAAAAACTCAAAATGCAAACGACACTGGTTCAAGAACCCGCGACACAACACAGGGTCACCACTATACCAGGGTGACTTGCATAGGCGTGGAAGCGAGTGTGGAAGCATGGCCTGGGCAGATTGTAAGGAAAGGAGACGATTATCTACCGACGCTATATAGTTGAGAATCTGAGCCTGGGAGTCGCGTTGCTGCGTGAGTTCCTGCAGGAGACTAGCCAACTGGGCAGCATTCCCAGGCTCAGAGGACTGAGAGGCAGATAAACCGGACTCCATGGACTTGAGAAATGCCATAATCCTAATCTGGTTTTCCCGGAGGAACGTCAGCTCCTTTTGGACGGAAGCCGCAGTACCAGCGGGGTCCATGGCCTGATTATACTGTTAGAGTGTTAGTGACTCCTGGAGTGGACCCTCTGGGTCGCGGCACCAACCCTCCCAGGGCGAGCTAGCCTAGTGAGGACCACCCCCTATACAGGAAGTGTCAGGAGCAAGCCCCAGGGGATACGATACCACGACTGCTGGCACCAGGCGGCCGGCTCACAGGAGATATGAGACTGTGTGACTGGAGGGTGCAGGATACTAGGGAACACAGGAGAATACACGGGAGTGCGCTGAATACAGGATAGTGCAAGACGGGTACACGTGGGCACATAAGGCATGTAGCGAGTAACACATCCGGAGGTAGACAAAGCAGGACGCGTGCAAGGAGCACAACAGGGTACAGAATGAGGCAGCAGTCATGCCAGGAGGTGTAACAGAACACAGGAATTGAGTGAATGCCAGGAGGCACGACTGAGCAAGAAACAAGGGACAGGATACGAGTGGATGTGCCAGGAGGCACAACTGAGCATGAAGCAACAAGGGTTCAGAGCAAGTGCTAGGAGCACCACAGAATAGCAGACAGAGCAGAGGACCTGAGAACAGCGCACAGCCAGGCTGGGACTCAGCTGACCCAGCCAGGAAGCACAACAATAATCAGGCACCTCCCCTAGGGGGAGGTCGTCTGATATAGCACATGACTACTACAGGTTCCGGGTCAGGTCCTCCATTACCATAGAGAGGACCGAGCCCTATACAGCACTGACAGGAGCGCGCAAGCGCAAATGTGACATGGTGGAGCAGACCCGGGGACGAGAGCTGCGTGTGCGCACCCGACGGGGACCCCCAAGGGACCGCCATACCGGAGGGAGTGATGTCAGGGCCGAAGCCCCGCCTCCTGGTGAGCGCGGCATAACAGTATGTATGTGTGTGTGTATGTCTGTGTATGTATGTATGTGTGTATGTCTGTGTGTGTGTATGTATCTGTGTGTGTATGTCTGTGTGTGTGTATGTGTGTATGTATGTGTCTGTGGCTGTATGTATGTATGTGTGTCTGTGTGTGTATGTATGTGTGTGTGTCTGTGTGTATGTATGCGTGTGTGTGTCTGTGTGTGTATGTATGCGTGTATGTATGTCTGTGTGTGTGTATGTATGTGTGTATGTCTGTGTGTGTATGTGTGTATGTCTGTGTGTGTATGTATGTGTGTATGTCTGTGTGTGTATGTATGTATGTGTGTGTGTCTGTGTGTGTGTATGTATGTCTGTGTGTGTATGTATATGTGTATGTCTGTCTGTGTGTATGTCTGTATGTGTGTGTGTATATGTATGTATGTCTGTATGTCTGTGTGCATGTATGTGTGTATGTGTGTGTGTCTTTGTGTGTGTAGGTGGAGCCTGCCCCTGGAGGAGATGCGGACATGAGGAGAAGACTGTGATGAGGAGAGAAGGCCATGATGCCCAGAGTAATGGGAGAAGGCCATGAGGGGTAATGGGAGAAGGCCATGAGGGGTGATGGAAAGAAGGCATTGATGGGATCATGGGAGTGATGGGGAGAAGGCAATGATGGGAGTGATGGAGAGAAGGGAGTGATGGGGAGAAGGCAATGATGGGAGTGATGGAGAGAAGGGAGTGATGGGGAGAAGGCAATGATGGGAGTGATGGGGAGAAGGCAGTGATGGGGTGATGGAGCAGGCAATGATGGGGTGATGGAGCAGGCAATGATGGAAGTGATGGGGAGAAGGCAATGATAGGAGTGATGGGGTGATGGAGCAGGCAATGATGGGAGTATGCAATGATGGGAGTGATGGGGAGAAGGCAGTGATGTGGTGATGGAGAAGGCAATGATGGGAGTGATGGGGAGAAGGCAATGATGGGGGTGATGGAGAGAAGGCAATGATGGGGGTGATGGAGAGGGCAATGATGGGGTGGTGGGGAAAAAGAAATGATGATGGGGTGGTGGGGGAGAATGCACTGGTGGTGGTGGAAAGGGCAATAATGGGAGTGGTGGAGGAGGAGGAAATGATGGAGGTGGTGGAATGGGCAATGATGGGAGTGATGGGGGAGAAAGCAAAGATAGTGGTGGGGGAGAAGAAAATGATGGAGGTGGTGAAGAGGGCAATGATGGGGTGGGAGAGAGGACAATAATGGGATGCGAGGGGAGGAGGACAATGAGGGGTGTGGGGGATTGGGATGTTAGGAAGGGGGACTTATAATGGCCTTAGGAACAGGGGGAGGTGGAGGAAGACGTTATCGCTTATTATGTCTAACACAGTCCCTTAGTATATAGTGTACTCACTATGTCTAACACAGTCCCTTAGTATATAGTGGACTCACTAATTCTCTATAACACCACCCTTAGTTACATCGTTTCCTATTTTATTTTGTATAACACGTCCCTTATTACGTACCATCCTCTCTAGTTATATATGGTGCTGTCCCTTATTATATAGCTTCCATTATGTATAGTGCTGTCTCTTACATAGTGTATTCTTGTTAATTTTGTTATTTACAGTGCCCTCTTTTATTACATAGTCCCCTCTCTTGTAAGATATAAAATGACTGCTGATGGAGCAGCCGGTGAACAAACTACCTGTCCATCAGCTCCTCCATTAGAAAGGAAGCTTTCCCATTCTCCACCAGCCATCATTGCATTATACAGCTAACAAGACAGGACGGTATGTAATAAAAAACAGGACTCTATATAATTCAATATGTAAGGGACGGTACTGTACATAAGAGAGGGCACTTTGTAAGGGACAGCAATATACATAATAAAGGAGACTATGTAATATATATACATGTATGTGTGTGTGGATATATATATATATATATATACTAGCTGAAGAGCCCGGCGCTGCCCGGGCATAGTAACTAACTGTGGTTAGTTATAGCAAATTATAATTATCCTCCATCCCATAGTCCCGTGCCCATATACCCATCATACATATCCACGATCCCATAGGCCCTTGTCCATATACCCATCATACATATCCACCATCCCATAGTCGAGTGCCCATGTACCCATCACACGTCCTCCATCCCATAGTCCCATGCCCATATACCCATCACACATCCTCCATCCCATAGTCCCATGCCCATATACCCATCATACATATTCGCCATCCCATAGTCGAGTGCCCATATACCCATCACATATCCTCCATCCCATAGTCCCGTGCCCATATACCAGTCATACATATCCTCCATCCCATAGTCCAGTGCCCATATACCCATCACACATCCTCCATCCCATAGTCAACCATTATGACATAATGAGCGGCGGGGCTTGCAACCTATGATGACATCAGCGTCGCCATGGCAACCATTGTGACATCATAATGAGGGGCGGGGCTTGATACACACACTTTTTCCCCCAGTATGTAGATAGGGGCAAAATTGTTTGGTGAATTGGAACGCGCAGGGTTAAAATTTCGCCTCACAACATAGCCTAGGACACTCTCGGGGTCCAGACGTGTGACTGTGCCAAATTTTGTGGCTGTAGCTGCGACGGTGCGGATGCCTATCCCGGACATACACACATACATACATACATACATACAAACACTTGAGCTTTATATATTAGATATATGTATATACACATGTAGCTTTGACGCCATAAAAGGAGGGGGGCCCAGACACATTTCTTGCACAGGGGCCCCAATCTGTCAGTGTCCGCCCCTGCACCAAACAGAGAAAAAAAACTGACATCACCCTGATGCGCATTTATAAAGTGTTTTGCCGCTGTGTTTTTAATTTCAAAGTTTTTCAGGTGTTCAGCTATTCTTTTTTTAATTTTTCTAATAGTACATCCAATATACTGGATTTTACATTTTGCACAGCAGATACAGTATACTGCATACTGAGTGTCACAATTAATAAAAGAATCAATATTTTGAGAAAAACCGCTGTATGAAAAAGTGGATTTAGTTCTATCCATCGCATAGATGCATACAGTTGTAGCCAAAAGTATTGACACCCCTGCAATTCTGTCAGATAATACTCAGTTTCTTCCTGAAAATGATTGCAAACACAAATTCTTTGGTATTATTATCTTCATTTAATTTGTCTTAAATGAAAAAACACAAAAAGAATTTTCCTAAAGACAAATTGGATATAATTCCACACCAAACATAAAAAAGAGGGTGGACAAAAGTATTGGCACTGTTCGAAAAATCATGTGATGCTTCTCTAATTTGTGTAATTAACAGCACCTGTAACTTACCTGTGGCACCTAACAGGTGTTGGCAATAACTATGTTACACCGCTCCGCCATACTCACCCGGCCTCCGCTCCCACGCTGCAGTCGGCCTCCGCTCCCACGCCGCTGCCTCTCTCCACCCGACGGCCGCGGCGGTCACCTGAGACGGGCTCGCGGCCGATGCCGTCCCTGCATGCTATGCGCATGCGCCATAGGCCGCAGCCGCGCCTCCTTCCTGCTTCTTATGCTCCAGCTGTGCCCTGACCCGGAAGCACCTTTGGACAATGGCTGCCCAGACGGGGCCATATCAGGCCACTTCCCCCTGAGGGAGGCGCCTGATCGTTGTGTTTCCTAGCACTCTGGCCTTGCTTCATCATGTGCACTCTGCTCCTGCAGTTCTGTTCTCGGCTGCTCCCCGCAGCAGCTTCTCAGCCCTGCTACCCGTGTTTCTTGATCTCTTCCGCAGTTCTGTCTCCTGTGTTCCTGCCGTCCTACTCCAGTCCTGTCTTCAGTGTTCCTGCCATCCTACTCCAGTCCTGCCTCCAGTACTCCTGCCATCCTACTCCAGTCCTGTCTCCAGTACTCCTGCCGTCCTACTCCAGTCCTGTCTCCAGTGTTCCTGCCGTCCTACTCCAGTCCTGTCTACAGTGTTCCTGCCGTCCTACTCCAGTCCTGTCTTCAGTGTTCCTGCCGTCCTACTCCAGTCCTGTCTTCAGTGTTCCTGCCGTCCTACTCCAGTCCTGCCTCCAGTGCTCCTGCTGTCCTTATCCAGTCCTGCCTTCAGTGTTCCTGCCGTCTTACTCGAGTCTCAGTCTTACTCTGGTCCATCCTGAGCCGCCCCTCTCGGTACTGGCTACCGTGGTACTCGAACCCCTGGGCCTGCTCCTAACAGTTCCACCTGGCAGCTCGCCCGGGGTCCCTCGGTGCCACGGTCCAGAGGGTCCACTCCCGGAGCTTCCTGCTCTAGACCACCCACGTTAACAAACTAAATCACACTTGCAGCCAGTTGACATGGATTAAAGTTGACTCAACCTCTGTCCTGTGTCCTTGTGTGTACCACATTGAGCATGGAGAAAAGAAAGAAGACCAAAGAACTGTCTGAGGACTTGAGAAACCAAATTGTGAGGAAGCATGAGCAATCTCAAGGCTACAAGTCCGTCTTCAAAGACCAGAATGTTCCTGTGTCTACCGTGCGCAGTGTCATCAAGAAGTTTAAAGCCCATGGCACTGTGGCTAACCTCCCTAGATGTGGACAGAAAAGAAAAATTGACAAGAGATTTCAACGCAAGATTGTGCGGATGTTGGATAAAGAACCTCGACTAACATCCAAACAAGTTCAAGCTGCCCTGCAGTCCAAGGGTACAACAGTGTCAACCCATACTATCCGTTGGCGTCTGAATGAAAAGGGACTGTATGGTAGGAGACCCAGGAAAACCCAACTTCTTACCCCGAGACATAAAAAAGCCAGGCTGGAGTTTGCCAAAACTTACCTGAAAAAGCCTAAAACGTTTTGGAAGAATGTTCTCTGGTCAGATGAGACGAAAGTAGAGCTTTTTGGGCAAAGGCATCAACATAGAGTTTACAGGAGAAAAAAAGAGGCATTCAAAGAAAAGAACACGGTCCCTACAGTCAAACATGGCGGAGGTTCCCTGATGTTTTGGGGTTGCTTTGCTGACTCTGGCACTGGACTGCTTGACCGTGTGCATGGCATTATGAAGTCTGAAGACTACCAACAAATTTTGCAGCATAATGTAGGGCCCAGTGTGAGAAAGCTGGGTCTCCCTCAGAGGTCATTGGTCTTCCAGCAGGACAATGACCCAAAACACACTTCAAAAAGCACTAGAAAATGGTTTGAGAGAAAGCACTGGAGACTTCTAAGGTGGCCAGCAATGAGTCCAGACCTGAATCCCATAGAACACCTGTGGAGAGATCTAAAAATGGCAGTTTGGAGAAGGCACCCTTCAAATATCAGGGACCTGGAGCAGTTTGCAAAAAAAGAATGGTCTAAAATTCCAGCAGAGCATTGTAAGAAACTCATTGATGGTTACCGGAAGTGGTTGGTCGCAGTTATTTTGGCTAATGGTTGTGCAACCAAGTATTAGGCTGAGGGTGCCAATACTTTTGTCTGGCCCATTTTTGGAGTTTTGTGTGAAATGATCAATGTTTTGCTTTTTGCTTCATTCTCTTTTGTGTTTTTTCATTTAAGACAAATTAAATGAAGATAATAATACCAAAGAATTTGTGTTTGCAATCATTTTCAGGAAGAAACTGAGTATTATCTGACAGAATTGCAGGGGTGTCAATATTTTTGGCCACAACTGTACATTACATCTAGTGCTCGCACAATTAAAAAAAACAGTAGTGGTTAGCCATGGCGTGGTGGGAGGAACAATTTATTTTTCATGATTTAAATTCTTTTTTTGATGATATTTTTTGGTTTGGCAGGTATATGGATGACCTGATCTTTGTATGGCAGAATACCACTTCCGATTTGCATCTTTTTCATTCTTATTTAAATTCTAACAATTTAAATTTAAAATTTACCATCAGCCACGTTGGTCTCAGTGTTCCCTTCTTGGATATTTTTCTGATGGGAGTTCACACTTCTATTTTCAGAAAAGAAACCGCTGATAACTCTCTGTTACTATCCACATCATGCCACCCGCAACACGCCATAAAAGCTATCCCCTATGGGGAATTTAATCGAGCTAAACGGATATGCTCAAATGAAAAACTTTTTCTTGAGGAGAGTAAAATTATTAGTAAAAGGTTATATGATAGATGGTATAATTACTTGTTTTGCTGCTTCAGGAGCTGGAAGACTTGCTATGGTAAATGGAATCATGAATTCTGCTGTCTACCAAGAAATCCTGACGGAGAATGTCCAGCCATCTGTTAATGACGTCAAACTGAAGCGTACTTAGGTTATGCAGCAGAACAATGATCCAAAACACACCAGCAAGTCCACCTCTGAATGTCTTAAGAAAAACAAATTTATGACTTTGGAGTGGCCTAGTCAAAGTCCTGACTTTAATACGGTTGAGATGCTGTGGCATGACCTTAAAAAGGCGGTTCATGCTCGGAAACCCTCCAATGTGGCTGAATTACAACAATTCTACAAAGATAAGTGGGCCAAAGTTGCTACAGAACATTTTTACCTTAATAATAAATACCTTCATTTAAAAACTGCATTTTGTGTTTACTTGTGTTATCTTTGTCTAAGATTTAAATTTGTCTGGTGATCTTAAACATTTAAGTGTGACAAACGTGCAAAGGAATAGGAAAGCATTGCACCCCTAATTACAGATATGTACTCCACTGTTGTGAGTTCATTTTTCCCTTCACCATTGAGGTCTGATGAACTCCCTCCTCTGGTGAAGGAAGGTAGTGAGACTGATTACCAAACACCTGGGCAGCTAGATGATAACTGGGTGGCTGGAATTGAGGACTGGATATAAGGCTGCCGACGCCCTTCTTCCTGGCTGGTGATTTTCCTGCTGGATTCTTGGAGACCAGTCTGATTCCTGCGTCCCAAAGCTAAGTTTTTCTGCTCTGCTTTGTAATCTTCAGTTTTGTTTTTGTTTTGCCTTGTTTTTTGGGAGTTCTGCCATCCCCGGCCGGGGGTGAGCTGAATTCCATTTTTGTCTCTGATCTGTTGATCTTTTGCTCTGTCTTCAGAATATACCTGAGTGCTGATATAGTCTTTTGAAGCCTAGCGACTTCAGGGCCTGTTTTTCCTATCAGTCGGTTGGCTCATTTTGATAGGGTTTTTGCGGATGGCAGACAGCCAGACAGGTTAAAATTGTCATCTCTTTGCTGCGCGGTGATCCCCAGGATTGGGCGTTTTCTTCGAAACCTGATGATCCTATTCTGAATAATGTGAACGCATTTTTTCAAGCCTTGGGGTTGTTGTATGATGAACCTAATGCTATTGATTAGGCTGAAAAGACCCTGTTGGCATTAAGCCAGGGTCGGGATTCGGCAGAGTTGTACTGTCAAAAATTCCGAAAGTAGGCGGTCCTTACTACCTGGAATGATGGTGCCTTGGCAGCCCTCTTTCGGAAGGGTTTGTCAGAAACTGTAAAAGATACTATGGTGGGATTTCCTGTTCCCTCTGGTCTTGACGATTCTATGTCATTAGCCATTCAGGTGGATCGGCGTTTACGTGAACGCAAAACTACACGAGAGATGTTGCCACCTGTTGAACAAATGTCTGAACCTATGCAATGTGATAGAGTTTTGTCTAGGGTGCAACGTCAGGAGTTCAGAAGGCGTAATAAGCTGTGTTTTTTTTTGTGGAGATGCCTCGCATATTATTTCTGTCTGCCCTAAACGAGAGAAACATTGTGCACACACGTTTTCTGTGGGTGGTGTTCAACCTAAGTTTCTTCTGGCAATTACTCTGATCTGCTCCCTGTCCACATTTTCCGCCAAAGCTTTTGTAGATTCAGGAGCAGCTCTGAACCTGATGGACTTGGATTTTGCTAAACGTTGTGGATTTCCTATGACACCTCTGCGGACGCCTATCCCTTTGAGGGGTATTGATGCTACTCCTTTGGCGAAGGATAAACCTCAGTTTTGGACCCAGGTGGTAATGCGGGTCGCCCCAGACCATCAAGAAAATTGCAGATTTTTGGTGTTGCATAATTTGCATGATACCATTGTTCTGGGGTTTCCCTGGTTGCAAATCCATAATCCAGTTCTGGATTGGAAATCTTTGTCTGTGGTGAGTTGGGGTTGTCGGTGTGCCCTTAGTGATGCTCCTGTTTTCTCCACCTCTCCCCAGTCGCATGATGTTCCTGACTATTTGGCTGACTTTTATGATGTATTTCGTGAGAATGAGTCTGCGTCCTTGCCTCCTCATAGGAGTTATGACTGTGCAATTGAGCTGAACCTGGGGTGTAAATTCCCCAAGGGTCGGCTTTTCAATTTATCTGTACCCGAGGACGAGGCTATGCGATCCTATATTAAGGAGGCATTGGAGAAGGGTCATATTAGACCATCCTCTTCACCCTTAGGTGCTGGGGTTTTTTTCGTGGCTAAAAAGGATGGTTCATTAAGGCCTTGTATTGACTATCGTGCCCTCAACAAAATTACTGTTAAATATCAGTATCCGTTACCCCTGATTTCTGATCTATTCTCCAGAGTTAAGGGTGCTTGCTGGTTCACCAAGCTTGACCTCAGGGGGCGTATAATCTTATTCGCATTAAGCATGGGGATGAATGGAAGACGGTGTTTAATACTCCGGAGGGACATTTTGAGTACCTGGTGATGCCTTTTGGGCTCACTAATGCCCCTTCTGTCTTCCAGTGCTTCATGAACGATCTATTCCGAGACTTTGTGGATAAATTTTTGATTATCTATCTGGATGATATTTTGATCTTCTCCAAGAATTGGGACTCTCATGTGGAACATGGTCGGACTGTGTTCCGGATTTTGAGGGAGAATTCCCTGTACAGTCATGGCCAAAAGTTTTGAGAATTACACAAATATTAATTTTTACAAAGTCTACTGCTTCATTTTTTCTAATGGCAATTTGCATATACTCCAGAATATTATAAAGAGTGATCAGCGTAACAGCAATTACTTGCAAAGTCAATATTTGCCTAGAAAATGAACTTTATCCCCCAAAACACATTTCAACATCATTGCAGCCCTGCCTTAAAAGGACCAGCTAACATCGTTTCAGTGATTGCTCCATTAACACAGGTGTGGGTGTTGATGAGGACAGGGCTGGAGATCAATCTGTCATGATTAAGTAAGAATGACACCACTGGACACTTTAAAAGGAGGCTGGTGCTTGTCATCATTGTTTCTCTTCTGTTAACCATGGTTATCTCTAAAGAAACACGTGTAGTCATCATTGCACTGCACAAAAATGGCCTATCAGGGAAGAGTATCGCAGCTAGAAAGATTGCACCTCAGTCAACAATCTATCGCATCATCAAGAACTTCAAGGAGAGAGGTTCCGTTGTTGCCAAAAAGGCTCCAGGGCGCCCAAGAAAGACCAGCAAGCGCCAGGACCGTCTCTTAAAAGTGTTTCAGCTGCGGGATCGGGCTACCAGCAGTGCAGAGCTTGCTCAGGAATGGCAGCAGTCAGGTGTGAGTGCATCTGCACGCACTGTGAGGCGGAGACTCTTGGACCAAGGCCTGGTCTCAAGGAGGGCAGCAAAGAAGCCACTTCTCTCCAGAAAAATCATCATGGACAGACTGATATTCTGCAAGAGGTACAGGGAGTGGACTGCTGAGGACTGGGGTAAAGTCATTTTCTCTGATGAATCCCCTTTTCGATTGTTTGTGACATCTGGAAAACGGCTTATTCAGAGAAGACGAGGTGAGCGCTACCACCAGTCTTGTCTCATGCCAACTGTCAAGCATCATGAAACCATTCATGTGTGGGGTTGCTTCTCAGCCAAGGGAATGGGTTCTCTCTCAGTCTTGCCTAAAAACACAGCCATGAAAAAAGAATGGTACCAGAATGTCCTCCGAGAGCAACTTCTCCCAACCGTCCAAGAGCAGTTTGGCGATCAACAATGCCTTTTTCAACATGATGGAGCATCTTGCCATAAAGCAAAGGTGATAACTAAATGGCTCAGGGAACAAAACATAGAGATTTTGGGACCATGGCCTGGAAACTCCCCAGATCTTAATCCCATTGAGAACTTGTGGTCAATCATCAAGAGATAGGTGGACAAACAAAAACCTTCAAATTCAGACAAAATAAAAGCATTGATTTTGCAAGAATGGACTGCTATCAGTCAGGATTTGATCCAGAAGTTGATTGAGAGCATGCCAGGGAGAATTGCAGAGGTCCTGAAGAAGGGTCAACACTGCAAATATTGACTTGCTGCATTAACTCATTCTAACTGTCAATATAACCTTTTGTTACTCATAATATGATTGCAATTATATTTCTGTATGTGATAAAAACATCTGACAAACACACATAAAAACCAGAGGGCAGCAGATCATGTGAAAATATAATATTTGTGTCATTCTCAAAACTTTTGGCCATGACTGTATGTCAAGGGATCGAAATGCCTTTTTGGGGTACAGAGGGTTTCATTTTTGGGATTTATTTTGTCTCCGTCAACTATTGAAATGGACCCGGCCAAGGTACAGGCCATTTATGATTGGGTTCAGCCCACTTCTTTGAAGGCCCTCCAGAAGTTTTTGGGTTTTGCTAATTTTTATCGGAAATTTATAGCTAATTTTTCTGGTATTGCCAAGCCATTGACGGATTTGACTAGGAAGGGTGCTGATGTGCTGAATTGGTCTCCGGAGGCTGTTTCTTCCTTTCAGGAACTGAAGCGAAGATTCACTTCTGCTCCGGTTTTGCGGCAACCTGATGTCTCACTCCCGTTTCAGGTGGAGGTGGATGCTTCTGAGATTGGTGCAGGAGCGGTGTTGTCCCAAAAAGATCCTGTGACATCTAAAATGAATCCTTGTGCTTTCTTTTCCTGAAAGTTCTCCCCATCAGAACGTAACTATGATGTGGGGAATCGGGAACTGTTGGCCATGAAATGGGCATTTGAGGAGTGGAGACATTGGTTGGAGGGAGTCAAACACCAAGTCATGGTCCTTACTGACCACAAGAATTTGATTTACCTGGAGTCGGCCAAGCGCTTGAATCCTAGACAGGCTAGGTGGGCCTTGTTTTTCACACGTTTTGATTTTGTGGTCTCTGTTCTTCCGGGCACTAAGAATGTCAAGGCAGACGCCCTCTCTAGGAGTTTCCTTGCTGATTCTCCTGTTGTGACTAAGCCTGCTACCATCTTAGGTGAGGGGGTAGTTCTTTCTGCCATCTCGCCCGATTTGAGACGTGCTCTGGAAGAGTTTCAGGAGGACAAACCTGAGCGTTGTCCCAGTGGAAAGTTGTATGTTCCTGACCAGTGGAGGAAGAGAGTGATGTCTGAAGTTCATTGCTCTGCATTGGCTGGTCATCCAGGTATTTTTGGTACTAGAGATCTGGTGAGTCGGTCTTTTTGGTGGCCCGCCTTGTCTCGTGATGTCAGGAATTTTGTGCAGTCCTGTGGGACTTGCTCCCGGTCTAAACCTTGTTCTCGCTCTAGTGGCTTGTTGATGCCTTTGCCGGTGCCCAGGAGGCCATGGACCCATATTTCAATGGATTTTATCTCTGATATGCCTGTCTCTCAGAGAATGACTGTTATTTGGGTGATTTGTGATAGAGTCTCTAAGATGGTCCATCTTGTACCACTCCCTAAGTTGCCATCTTCCTCTGAGTTGGTGCCCTTGTTTTTGCAACAGGTGGTTCGCTTGCACGGGATTCCTGAGAACATTGTATCTGACAGAGGAGTTCAGTTTGTGTCTAGATTTTGGAGGACTTTCTGTTCCAAGCTGGGAATTCAGTTGTCCTTCTCCTCTGCGTTTCACCCTCAGACCAATGGGCAGATGGAGAGAACAAACCAGACTTTGGAGTCGTATTTGAGATGTTTTATTTCTGCCGATCAGGATGATTGGGTTTCATTTTTGCCCTTGGCCGAATTCGCATTAAATAATAGAGCTAGTTCTGCCACTTTGATGTCACCTTTTTTTTGTAACTTTGGTTTTCACCTTCGATTTTCTTCAGGGCAGGTGGAGCCTTCTGCCTGCCCAGGTGTTGACACTGTGGTGGAGAGAATGCACCAGATCTGGGACCAAGTAGTGGATAAGTTGTCTCTCTCCCAGGAAAAGGCCCAGCGGTTTTCCAACTGGCGTAGGACCATTGGTCCCCAGTTTAAGGTAGGTGATATGGTTTGGTTGTCATCAAAAAATATTGCTATGAAGGTGGCTTCTCCTAAGTTTAAGCCTAGATTTATTGGACCTTACAAGATTTTGGAGATTATTAATCCGGTCTCTTTTCGGTTGGCTCTTCCTGTCACATTTAAAATTCATAATGTGTTCCATAAGTCCTTGTTGAAGAGGTTTGTTGAACCAGTTGTTCCTGGGGTGGCACCTCCGGACCCTGTGTTAGTTGAAGGTAACATAGAATATGAGGTAGAGAAGATACCGGATTCCCGTATGGCTAGATGGAGACTCCAGTATTTGGTTAAGTGGAAGGGTTATGGTCAGGAGGATAATTCCTGGGTCTCTGCCTCTGATATTCATGCCGAAAGATTGGTGCGTGCCTTTCATCGGGCTCACCCGGATCGCCCTGGTGGCATGGATGAGGGTTCGGTGACCCCTCCTCAAGGGGGAGGTACTGTTGTGAGTTCATTTTTCCCTTCACCATTGAGGTCTGATGAACTCCCTCCTCTGGTGGAGGAAGGTAGTGAGACTGATTACCAAACACCTGGGCAGCTAGATGATAACTGGGTGCTGGAATTGAGGACTGGATATAAGGCTGTCGATGCCCTTCTTCCTGGCTGGTGATTTTCCTGTTGGATTCTTGGAGACCAGTCTGATTCCTGCGTCTCAAAGCTAAGTTTTTCTGCTCTGCTTTGTAATCTTCAGTTTTGTTTTTGTTTTGCCTTGTTTTTTGGGAGTTCTGCCATCCCCGGCTGGGGGTGAGCTGAATTCCATTTTTGTCTCTGATCTGTTCCTGAGTGCTGATATAGTCTTTTGAAGCCTAGCGACTTCAGGGCCTGTTTTTCCTATCAGTCGGTTGGCTCATTTTGATAGGGTTTTTGCGGATGGCAGACAGCAGCTTTCCTATCCTGTCCTATGTAGTAAGCTTGGGCCCCATCATTTGCTCAACCTATCTTTCTATCTGTGTTAGTGTTTTCATCTTGCTTCACCATCATTATATGTTGGGGGCTGCCTATTGCTTTGGGGTCTGCTCTGGGGCAGTTTAGTTTTTCCCCTTTCTGTCTTTAGGCTATGTAGCTCTCCGGCTGTGATCGAGGGGTCTAGGGCACCGTAGGAACCCCCCACGGCTACTGCTAGTTGTTGTGGCTAGGTTCAGGGGTCTGCAATCCGATAGCTGCCAACCTCTCTGGTTTTTCTGGACTTAGCTGGTATTTTGTTTTTTTTCCTCCTTCGGTGACTCATCATAACACTCCACCATTAATATACTATTAGCCACGCACCAATCAAAATATAAAGAGATAAGTAAGCAGCGCTGTGCCCCTCATTAACTATAATCTCTGACTCCCAATAATATAAATTATTCAGTGTCTGTGACTCTCCCCAATTAAGTGTAAGGCTATGTGCACACGGAAAGTATGCAAGTTTATACAGTACAAGCAAAGTGAATGACATCCCTGACATCTCATGCACACGTTGCTCATATTTTTCTTGCAGATTTGCAACAGATTAAAATCTGCATAATGTCAATTCTTGCAGCATATTTCACCCATACTAATGAGTGGGGGGAAACACGCAACAAAAGCATGCAAAAAATAAAAGTATTTTACTCAGCGTTCTGCCTGACAAAACATTAGGATATGCAGCGGAATTTTCTCCTGCAAATCCTGAATGTGTGCACATAGCCTTAGTCCCTGTCCTGTGTCCCCCATTTATTATGAGTATTTGATATCATCATGATGAATTTGGGGGTGGGAGAAGATGCCATCAGGTACTGAGCATCCTCCGCCACCTACCAATTCATTACAAGTCCCTGACAGCGTTTTCTCTCACCTTTCAATTAAATATAAATTGTCCTATGCACATTACCACCTCCTATCCTGATCCCCAATAAATTTTAAGTCCCTGTTAGTGTCATAATGAATTGTAGGATTGGGGAGGATGCTATCAGGGACTTAACACCCTCCTCCACCACCCAATTCATTTTATATCCATATCTAATGTCCTTCTCCCTCTCCCCCTGTTCATAACTCCATTATAAGTCCTCCTTACTTCCATCCCAATTTCCCACCCCTTCATTGTCCTCTCACCCACTTCCATCATTGTCCTCTCCACCACCTCCATCATTGTTCTCCCCCATTACACCTCAGTGTCCTCTCCACCACTCCAGCATTGTTCTCCCCTACCACACCTTAGTGTCCGGTCCCCAGTGTATTGGTTAAAAAAACAAAACAAAAACACCACTCACCTCTCTGTCCATTCCCCCACAGCATCGTCATCGCTGTCAACTTTCTCTCAGACACAGGAGCACGCTACTTGCTGATGCAATCAAACCGTGCGAGCCAGTGTCAAGGAGAAAGCGCCGGACAAGAAGCAGAGGATGTATCCCTGCAGCTCTGCACTGCTGACACTTTTTCCTGTTGTCAGCGGAGCTGCAGAGATCGCTCCCTGCCCACTGCATATGATGAAGGCAATCTGGCCAAGAGCCTCACACTCTGAGAAACAGGCCAGATTGCCCTCGATATTAGTCGCCCTGCAAGGGTCCCCCTCCACCTACGGGCCCCGGTGCAGCTGCATCGGCGGTATGTCCGCCACTGGACCAGTGGTACATCAGGGTGTGATCAGGGATGTTGCAGGATGAGATAAATGACTCCTAGGTGTGATCAGTGTCTTGTCAGCGAATCAGTGGACCCACAGAAAGTTATCAGTGTCTTCTCAGTGAGCAACGAGTAACTCCTAATTTCACTTTATGGCAGAACATGGCATGGGAGCAGATTATCCATGTAAAACTTATGTGCCCCCTGATAATATTCAGGTGGTCCCAGAATCTAGATGACACATCAGGATCATGTTCTTTGTGGGTTAGGGATCTTACACTGTTCGCCATAGAGATCACACAATTGAGTGATAGCTCCTGCTCAACCCTGTTTAAATTGTCAATGCCACCCATTTATAAGGGCCTTGCACCAAAATCTGATGTGGTCCCAGGCACTAGTTGTCACCTGGCAGTGGTCAGCAGTGAGACGTGCATATGAATATGGAAGGGGCTCACATGGATAAGTAAAGTGAAACATTCTTTATCCCTTTGTCTTTCAAGCCTTCAGCTGTACTGGACCAAAGCCTAATTCATCTCCATACGGAGTTCCAAGAGCTCTAATGTCTGACCTTACTGCATTCTGGACAGTAATTTACGGTGCAGTCTGAAAGGTGGGGTGCGCAGATGGTTTGGGATAATGAGACATGATGACACCTTATGGAATGTGTGGGGACTAGGGGAGGCAATGATCTTATTGTGAAGGAAATGCATTAAATGAATCTAATTCATAATTTATTGGGGGTGTGAGAATTTCTCACTTCTTGGTTTCCCAGTTACTTTCTTCACCATGTAATAAGTGCAATTAGGTCTGACGAGGTGATAATCTTCTATAATGGATCCTAATGGATGATGTCCTGAAAGCAAAGCTAATGGTAGTTTATAAGCTAAAAGCTAAATGCCAGGAGGAGGTCCTCATTCCGGGATACACCAAACTTATATTCTGGGATACACTACACTTGAATTCCAGGATATCACACACTTTAATGCCAGGATACAGCACACTAACATTCCGGGATACCACACTCTCTTATTCCTCCGGGATACATGACACTCACACTCCAGGAAATGACACACTCATATTCTGGAATACGCCACAGTCACATTCTGCGATACACTGTATTCATATTTTGGGCTACACTACACTAACTCTGAGGTACATGGCACATTCTGGGAATACAAACACAGATTCCAGGATACACCACACTCACATTACGGTATTCACCACATTCACATTACGGTATTCACCACACTCACATTATGAAATTCACCACACCAAATCCCACCGCTGTCAACATTGGAGGATGTACATGAGAAGAAACCTATACAATCCACATACCAATCACAAATCAAGAGTATAAGATCATGGATTTCTTTTCATGTACATCCTCCAATGTGTTGTACGTGATACAGTATACAAGGTGCCCTGGAGGTACCAATATTGGGAAAACAATGCAAAAACTACAAACAAGGATCAGGGCCGGTTTTAGGCAAAGTGGAGCCCTAGGCAAAATTTAAAATGGAGCCCCAAATGATAACACATTGCACATCACACAGAAGCATTTTGGTTGTATTTACATGCGCTGAGTTCAGGCCGCTAAATGAGTGTTATCGACAACAATGAAATCATTCAACACGTTTCCCGGCCTCTTTCCACCGCCTGAGGAATAGTGATGGGGACAGAACACTCACTAATAGATCACCTTACAGTATCATGTTATCAGCAGCACATCTACAGTTTACAGCGGCAATATTCTGCTGATAACAATTATTTTTGTTCCGGCATAAACATGTAGCAGAGTGTATCTTTTGAGAATCCACCGGAACATAAGAGAACTTCACTGAGCAAGCTATCTTGAGTAAACAGTATTTACTTCATATGGGTAAACATGAGATAAGAGAATTCAGAAGTACACAGCCCGTGCTGCTGGTATAATACACTCAAAAGCGAAAGTAAAGGTAACAACAACAATAGAGAACTTCCCTCCCCAAAATACAGCAAACATATAACTTCACACTATTGCCATCTGCTGTTAGGCTAGTGTAAAGTCCGCCTTTACATAAACAATAAGTCCATTTCTGTTGCATATGCCAACACCCTTTCTCAACAGTAAGGACTTATTCAATCAAACCCAACTTTTTTATTAGTCTCTGGTGTTTATCAGCATTCAATGCCTTCGTGAAGATGTCTGCTGTCATTTCTTCAGTAGGATAATCCTTCAAGAAATCATACTTCACATTTGCCAAGTCTTTGATTTCAAAATGTCGCTTCAGGACTTTTCGAATGTTTTCTTTATCCCTTTCTTGTTCAGAACAAATCAAAATGTCATCTACATGTATGAGTACATAAATACATCTATTCATGAGCCTTGTTGTGTACCAGCATGGATCAGCTTTGCTCCTTTGAAAATTTTCATTTGTAAGCACTTCCGTGATTTTGTCATTTCACGCTTTAGCTGCTTGCTTTAAACCATATATGCTTTTCTGTAGTTTGCAAACTTTGGGTTTCTTTCATCTTTGAATCCTGGAGGTTGTTCCATATAAATGTCTTCTGTTCAATCTCCATTCAAAAATGCTGTCTTTACATCCAGATGTATCAGTTCCATCTGTCAGCAAGCAGTTAATCCTGAATGCTATATATGTGTTTTCAACTATGCTATGCAAGCTTATATCTGGTAACCAGCTCTTTCAATCTCTGCTCTGAATCAACCTGTGTTTCTCCACTCCATTCAATGTCAGCAAGCAGTTAATCCTGAATGCTATATATGTGTTTTCAACTATGCAAGCTTATATCTGGTATATAGTTTTTTCAACTTACTCTGCTTGTCCCTTATGTTGTGAGGTCAAGAAACTTTTCAAACTGCTTTATGATCCATGTAGTGCTGGACATCTGTTTATCTGACCACAACATTTTATTGGGTCCTGCTGTCTCAATTTAGTTTGATTGATTAACGAGAAGAGAGAGAGCACAAAAAAAAAAATTCTAAGCCTTAGCCTCCTATATATTCAGACTTAGCTTGGGGGAGCATTTATGCAGGGGGCATTTATGCACATGTAATCTAAGTACATGTATCAAAGTACTGGCACTTATAACATGGCAGTTAGACAGTTCAGGAGACAGGTAAGACATTTATATACATCTACTCCCTGTACATTTGGAGTACAACAAATATATACCATATGCATTTGTGTAATTTATATCCTGGCCGCTGCATTCACACACATCCACCGCCCTGGCATTAACTCTATACACTCCATCCATATCGGCCCCTCGCTCCTTTCCTCTCCTATGTATAGCACTCACACTCTTTTCACATTGTTAAATTGCACAGATCCAGTCAGTCCCACCATTCAACATAAGGGATGCTGTTATGATTGAGTCACCGTAGGAGGCAAAAACAGAACTGCTAGCTAAGTCCAGAAAACCAGAGAGGTTGGCAGCTATCGGATTGCAGACCCCTGATCCTATCACAACAACTAACAGTAGCCGTGGGGGGTTCCTACGATGCCCTAGACCCCTCGATCACAGCCGGAGAATTAAATAGGCCTAAAGAAAGAAAGGGGAAATCTAAACTGCCCCAGAGCAGACCCCAAAGCAATAGGCAGCCCCCAACATATAAAGACAGTGAAGCAAGATGAAAACACTAACACAGACAGAAAGATAGACTGAGCAAAGACGGGGCCTAAACTACCTAGATAGGAAAGGACAGGAAGGCTGCTGTCTGCAATCCGTGAAAAACCCTATGAAAATAAGAGCCAACAGACTGACAGTGAAAAAGGCCCTGAAGACGCTAGGCTTCAAAAAAGCTATGTCAGTACTCAGGAATATTCTGAAGACAGAGCAACCGGCAAAAGGAGATTCAGCTCATCCCAGCAGGGAATGGCAAAATCCAGGAAAGCAAGGAAAACAAAAACAAAACATAAATGCAAACAGGCAAAGCAGAAAACTTAGCTTTAGGGAAGCAGGAATCAGACTGGTGTCCTAGAAGTCCACAGAGAAATCACCCGCAGGGCAGAAGGGCGTCGGCAGCCTTGTATCCAGTCAGTGACTCCACTCAGCCAGTCATCCTCATTAGACTCAGGTGCCTGATAATCAGGCTCATTACCTTCCTTTACCAGAATAGGGAGTTCACCAGACCTCAGTGACGAAGGGGAAAATGAACTCACAACAGTACCTTCCCCTTGAGGAGGGGTCACCGAACCCTCAACCACGCCACCAGGGCGATCAGGGTGAGCCTGATGAAAGGCACGCACCAATCTTTTGGCATGAATATCAGAGGCAGAGACCCAGGAATTATCCTCCTGGCCATAACCCTTCCACTTAACCAAATACTGGAGTCTCCGTCTAGCCAGACGGGAATCCAGTATTTTCTCTACCTCATATTCCATGTTACCTTCAACCAATACAGGGTCTGGAGGTGCCACCCCAGGAACAACTGGTTTAACAAACCTCTTCAACAAGGACTTATGGAACACATTATGGATTTTAAATGTGACAGGAAGAGCCAACCGAAAAGAGACCGGATTAATAATCTCCAAAATCTTGTAAGGTCCAATAAATCTAGGCTTAAACTTAGGAGAAGCCACCTTCATAGCAATATTTTTTGATGATAACCACACCTTATCACCAACCTTAAACTGGGGACCAATGGTCCTATGTCGATTGGAAAACCGCTGGGCCTTTTCCTGGGAGAGAGATAACTTATCCACCACTTGGTCCCAGATCTGGTGCATTCTCTCCACCACAGTGTCAACACCTGGGCAGGCAGAAGGCTCCACCTGCCCTGAAGAAAATCGAGGATGAAACCCAAAGTTACAAAAAAAAGGTGACATCAAAGTGGCAGAACTAGCTCTATTATTTAAAGCAAATTCGGCCAAGGGCAAAAATGAAACCCAATCATCCTGATCAGCGGAAATAAAACATCTCAAATACGACTCCAAGGTCTGGTTTGTTCTCTCTGTCTGCCCATTGGTCTGAGGGTGAAAAGCAGAGGAGAAGGACAACTGAATTCCCAGCTTGGAACAGAAAGTCCTCCAAAATCTAGACACAAACTGAACTCCTCTGTCAGATACAATGTTCTCAGGAATCCCGTGCAAGCGAACCACCTGTTGCAAAAACAGGGGCACCAACTCAGAGGAAGATGGCAACTTAGGGAGTGGTACAAGATGAACCATCTTAGAGAACCTATCACAAATCACCCAAATAACAGTCATTCTTTGAGAGACCGGCATATCAGAGATGAAATCCATTGAAATATGGGTCCATGGCCTCCTGTGGACCGGCAAAGGCATCAACAACCCACTAGAGCGAGAACAAGATTTAGACCGGGAGCAAGTCCCACAGGACTGCACAAAATTCCTGACATCATGAGACAAGGTGGGCCACCAAAAAGAGCGACTCACCAGATCTCTAGTACCAAAAATACCTGGATGACCAGCCAATGCAGAGCAATGAACTTCAGACATCACTCTCTTCTTCCACTGGTCAGGAACATACAACTTTCCACTGGGAAAACGCTCAGGTTTGTCCTCCTGGAACTCTTGCAGAGCAAGTCTCAAATCGGGCGAGATGGCAGAAAGAACTACCCCTTCGCCTAAGATGGTAGCAGGCTTGGTCACCACAGGAGAATCAGCAAAGAAACTCCTAGAGAGGGCATCTGCCTTGACATTCTTCGTTCCAGGAAGAAAAGAGACCACAAAATCAAAACGTGCAAAAAACAAGGCCCACCTAGCCTGTCTAGGGTTCAAGCGTTTAGCCGACTCTAGGTAAATCAAATTCTTGTGGTCAGTGAGGACCACAACTTGATGTTTAGCTCCCTCCAACCAATGTCTCCACTCCTCAAATGCCCATTTCATGGCCAACAGTTCCCGATTCCCCACATCATAGTTACGTTCAGATGGAGAGAACTTTCGGGAAAAGAAAGCACAGGGATTCCTTTTAGATGTTACAGGATCCTTTTGGGACAAAACAGCTCCTGCACCAATCTCAGAAGCATCCACCTCTACCTGGAACGGGAGTGAGACATCAGGTTGCCGCAAAACCGGGGCGGAGGTAAATCTTCGCTTCAGCTCCTGAAAGGAAGAAACAGCCTCCGGAGACCAATTCAACACATCAGCACCCTTCTTAGTCAGATCAGTCAATGGCTTGGCAATACTGGAACATTTTGCTATAAATTTCCGATAAAAATTAGCAAAACCCAAAAACTTCTGGAGGGCCTTCAAAGAAGTGGGCTGAACCCAATCATAAATGGCCTGTACCTTGGCCGGGTCCATTTCAATAGTTGACGGAGACAAAATAAATCCCAAAAATGAAATCCTCTGTACTCCAAAAAGGCATTTCGATCCTTTGACATTCAGGGAATTCTCCCTCAAGATCCGGAACACAGTCCGAATATGTTCCACATGAGAATCCCAATCCTTGGAGAAGATCAAAATATCATCCAGATAGATAATCAAAAATTTATCGACAAAGTCTCGGAAAATATCGTTCATGAAGCACTGGAAGACAGAAGGGGCATTAGTGAGCCCAAAAGGCATCACCAGGTACTCAAAATGTCCCTCCGGAGTATTAAACGCCGTCTTCCATTCATCCTCCTGCTTAATGCGGATAAGATTATACGCCCCCCTGAGGTCAAGCTTGGTAAACCAGCAAGCACCTCTAACTCTAGAGAATAGATCCGAAATCAGGGGTAACGGATACTGATATTTAATAGTAATTTTATTGAGGGCATGATAATCAATACAAGGCCTTAAAGAACCATCCTTTTTGGCCACAAAAAAAACCCCGGCACCTAAGGGTGAAGAGGATGGTCTAATATGACCCTTCTCCAATGCCTCCTTAATATAGGACCGCATAGCCTCGTGCTCGGGTACAGATAAATTGAAGAGCCGAACCTTGGGAAATTTACACCCCGGGCTTAGTTCAATAGCACAGTCATAACTCCTATGAGGAGGCAAGGACGCAGACTCATTCTCACTAAATACATCATAAAAGTCCGCCAAATAGTCAGGAACATCATGCGACTGCGGAGAGGTGGAAAAAACCGGAGCCTCACTAAAGGAACACCGACAACCCCAACTCACCACAGACACAGACTTCCAATCCAAAACTGGATTATGAATTTGCAACCAGGGAAACCCCAGAACAACGGCATCATGCAGACCATGCAACACCAAAAATCTGCAATTTTCTTGATGGTCTGGGGCGACCCGCATGACCACCTGGGTCCAAAACTGAGGTTTATTTTTAGCCAAAGGAGTAGCATCAATCCCCCTCAAAGGGATAGGCGTCTGCAGAGGTGTCATCGGAAATCCACAACGTTTAGCAAAATCCAAGTCCATTAGGTTTAGCGCTGCTCCCGAATCCACAAAAGCCTTGGCGGAAAATGTGGACAGGGAGCAGATCAGAGTAATTGCCAGAAGAAACTTAGGTTGAACACCACCAACAGAAAACGTGTGTGCAAAGCGTTTCTCTCGTTTAGGACAAACAGAAATAATATGCGAGGCATCTCCACAGAAAAAAACACAGCTTATTACGCCTTCTGAACTCCTGACGTTGCACCTTAGACAAAACTCTATCACATTGCATAGGTTCAGACGTCTGTTCAACCGGTGGCAACACCTCTCGTGCAATCCTGCGTTCACGTAAATGCCGATCAACCTGAATGGCTAATGACATAGAATCGTCCAGACCAGGAGGGAACAGGAAATCACACCATAGTATCTTTTACGGCTTCTGACAAACCCTTCCGAAAGAGAGCAGCCAAGGCATTATCATTCCAGGTAGTAAGGACCGCCCACTTTCGGAACTTTTGACAGTACAACTCTGCAGAATCTCGACCCTGGTTTAATGCCAACAGGGTCTTTTCAGCCTGATCAATAGCATTAGGTTCGTCATACAACAACCCCAAAGCTTGAAAGAATGCGTTCACATTAGTCAGAATAGGATCATCTGGTTTCAAAGAAAACGCCCAATCCTGGGGATCGCCACGCAGCAAAGAGATGACAATTTTAACCTGCTGCGCGGAGCTCCCTGACGAGTTAGGCTTCAAGGCAAAAAATAATTTACAATTATTTTTGAAACTCAAAAATTTAGATCGATCCCCAAAAAATACATCAGGTGTAGGGATCTTTGGTTCAACAGCATGCGAACGAGCAAGGTAGGCGGATATTCCCAGCACTTCCGCAGTGAGCTGCTCCACACGATCAGACAATTGCTTTATCTCCATTGAGAGAAAAAAAATTCCCCCTACGGCCTCAGAGATATAGAGGAAAGAATATACACACACTTTTCTTTTTTTTTTAAACACAATTCTTTCCTGCTATTGAGTACCTTAGGATCTGCGGTATGGCGGGTGATTCTGTTATGATTGAGTCACCGTAGGAGGCAAAAACAGAACTGCTAGCTAAGTCCAGAAAACCAGAGAGGTTGGCAGCTATCGGATTGCAGACCCCTGATCCTATCACAACAACTAACAGTAGCCGTGGGGGGGTTCCTACGATGCCCTAGACCCCTCGATCACAGCCGGAGAATTAAATAGTCCTAAAGAAAGAAAGGGGAAATCTAAACTGCCCCAGAGCAGACCCCAAAGCAATAGGCAGCCCCAAACATATAAAGACGGTGAAGCAAGATGAAAACACGAACACAGACAGAAAGATAGACTGAGCAAAGACGGGGCCTAAACTATCTAGATAGGAAAGGACAGGAAGGCTGCTGTCTGCAATCCGTGAAAAACCCTATGAAAATAAGAGCCAACAGACTGACAGTGAAAAAGGCCCTGAAGACGCTACGCTTCAAAAAAGCTATGTCAGTACTCAGGAATATTCTGAAGACAGAGCAACCGACATTTTTCCTTATTGAAAAAATGACTAAGTATGGAATGGACAAGGCAACTGTTAGGTGGATTCATAACTGGCTTAGTGATCGGACCCAAAGAGTGGTCGTAAATGGCTGCACATCCAGTTGGAAGAATGTCTCAAGTGGGGTACCACAGGGCTCTGTCCTGGGCCCTGTATTGTTCAACATCTTTATCAACGATTTAGATGAAGGAATTGAGGGTAAACTGATTAAATTTGCTGATGACACAAAGCTAGGAGGGATAGCTAATACTAGAGAAGAGAGAGAGAGGATTCAAAAAGATTTAAATAAACTGGAGAAGTGGGCAGCAACTAACAGAATGGTTTTTAACAGGGAGAAATGCAAAGTACTACATCTGGGCAATAAAAATGAAAAAAGCATATATAGAATGGGAGGAATAGGGCTAAGTGACAGCACATGTGAAAAAGACTTGGGTATACTAATAGATCACAGACTGAATATGAGTCAACAGTGTGATGCAGCAGCAAAAAAGGCAAATGCAATTCTAGGATGTATTAACAGAAGCATACAGTCTAGATCACGTGAAGTCATTATTTCCCTCTACTCCTCTTTGGTCAGACCTCATCTGGAATATTGTGTCCAGTTTTGGGCACCACATTTTAAAAAAGACATCAACAAACTGGAGCAAGTTCAGAAAAGAGCGACCAGAATGGTGACCGGTCTGCAAACCCTGTCTTATGAGGAAAGGTTGCAGGATTTGGGAATGTTTAGTTTGCAAAAGAGAAGACTGAGAGGAGACTTAATAGCTGTCTACAAATATCTAAAGGGCTGTCACATTGTAGAAGGATCAACTTTATTCTCATTTGCACAAGGAAAGACTAGAAGCAATGGGATGAAACTGAATGGGAAGAGACACAGATTAGATATTAGAAAAAACTTTTTGACAGTTAGAGTGATCAATGAGTGGAACAGGCTGCCACGAGAAGTGGTGAGTTCTCCTTCAATGGAAGTCTTCAAACAGAGGCTGGACAGACATCTGACTGGGATGATTTAGCGAATCCTGCTTTGAGCAGGGGGTTGGACCAGATGGCCCAGGAGGTCCCTTCCAACTCTACGATTCTATGATTCTATGATTCTAAGGAGATTCAGCTCATCCCAGCAGGGAATGGCAGAATCCAGAAAAGCAAGGAAAACAAAAACAAAACATAAATGCAAACAGGCAAAGCAGAAAACTTAGCTTTAGGGAAGCAGGAATCAGACTGGTGTCCTAGGAGTCTACAGAGAAATCACCTGCAGGGCAGAAGGGCGTCGGCAGCCTTATATCCAGTCAGTGACTCCACTCAGCCAGTCATCCTCATTAGACTCAGGTGCCTGATAATCAGGCTCATTACCTTCCTTTACCAGAATAGGGAGTTCACCAGACCTCAGTGACGAAGGGGAAAATGAACTCACAACAAGATGCTCTCACAAATCACTTAACCATCTGCTCACACTTTCTATCCTCCTTCTCCTAGTCGCAGGAGACATTGCTCCCCACCCTGGTCCCCCATGTTATAGAAAGTCAAACCCCCCAAACTGCTACACTCAGAATCCCCTCTAATCTTATTAATATTCCCTGCATGCCATCTGTCTCTCTTAATTGTGCACTTTGGAATTCTCGCTCAGTCTCTCCTTCAGTCATGACTTTTTCCTTTCTAATTCTCTTAACCTCCTGGCTCTTACTGAAACCTGGATCCAGCAGTCAGACATTACTGCTGCTGCTGCTCATTCATACGGGGAACTACACTTCTCTCATACCCCAAGATCAGATAATAGAGCAGGTGGAGGCGTTGGTCTGCTCCTATCACCAAAATGTACCTTTCAGGTTATCCCTTAACTACCCTCACTAGTCTTCCCTTCTTTTGAGGTCCATGCCGTTAGACTCTACACGCCCTTCTCCATGCGAGTGGCGGTGGTGTATCATCCTCCCATCCCCTCCCATCAGTTCCTGGATCATTTTGCCACTTGACTTCCACATTTTCTCTCCTGTGACATCCCTACCCTCATCATGGGAGATTTCAACATCCCCATTGCTCTTCCCCTCTCCCCATCTGCTACTCACCTTTTATCTCTAACCTCCTCGTTTGGCCTTTCGCAGCTTACTAATTCTCCAATGCATGAAGACGGAAACTCCCTCAACTTGGTCTTCTCTCGGCTTTGTACAGTGGATGATTTTGCAAACTCCCCTCTCCCGCTCTCTGACCACAATCTTCTTTCATTCTCTATCAAGAACTGCCAGGCTGCTCAGGTCACGCCCACTGTCCATATTTATAGAAACATACAGGCCATTAACACCCAGAAACTTATGAAGAACTTGCAGTCTTCATTGGCCCCTATCTCCTCCCTCTCATGTCCTGACTCTGCATTGAAACATTACAATGAAACACTCCAAAGTGCCCTGGTTGCACACCCTATAAACAGAACACCACAACACAGACGGCGACAACCCTGGCACACCCTGCAAACACGTTTCCTGCAGCGGTGCTCCAGGTGCGCCGAACGTCTGTGTAGAAAATCCAATCTACACGAAGATTTCATCCATTATAAGTTTATGATTAGAACATACAACACTGCCCTTCACCTCTCCAAACAAACCTATTTCAACACCCTCATCACCTCACTGTCCAATAACCCGAAAATGTCTCTTTGACACTTAATTCTCTACTCAACCCAAGAGTACAGGCCCCAACCATGGAGCTCCGAGCTGATGATCTGGCCAATTACTTAAAAGAAAAAATTGACCAGATTCGACAGGAAATTATCTCCCAATCACCTCATACCATGCACTGTCCTCCCTCCCCCACTGCATCTAGCTCACTCTCTGATTTTGAACCAGTCACAGAAGAAGAAGTAAGCAGGCTCCTTGCATCTTCTCGCCCAACCACTTTCACCAGTGACCCATTTCCGTCACATCTCCTCCAGTCCCTTTCCCCTGGTGTCACCCCTCACCTAACTAAAATATTTAACCTCTCCCTCTCTTCTGGTATCTTTCCCTCAACATTTAAGCATGCCATCATACATCCACTACTTAAAAATCCATCTCTCGACCAAAACTGTGCCGCTAACTATAGACCTGTCTCTAATCTTCCCTTCATCTCTAAACTCCTGGAACGCCTGGTCCACTCCCGTCTTATCCGCTATCTCTTTAATAACTCTCTTCTCGACCCTCTCCTATCTGGTTTCCGCTCTTTACACTCTACTGAAACTGCCCTCACTAAAGTCTCTAATGATCTTCTAACAGCTAAATCAAATGGTCATTACTCCATGCTAATTCTCTTGGATCTCTCTGTAGCATTCGACTATGTGGATCGTCAGCTCCTCCTTACTATGCTCCGTTCCACTGGCCTCAAGGACACCGTTCTCTCCTGGTTCTCCTCCTATGTCTCTGACCGCTCCTTTACTGTATCTTTTGCCGGTTCCTCCTCCTCTCACCTTTCCCTTACTGTTGGGGTTCCTCAAGGATCGGTTCTAGGCCCCCTCCTCTTCTCCTTGTACACTGCCCCTATTGGTCAAACAATCAGTAGATTTGGTTTCCAGTACCATCTCTAAGCTGATGACACCCAATTATACCCTTCTTCTCCTGACATCACGCCAGCCTTTCTAGAAAACACCGGCGATTGTATAAACGCTGTGTCTAACATCATGTCCTCACTACATCTGAAACTGAACCTGTCAAAGACTGAACTCCTTGTGTTTCCTCCCTCTACTAATGTACCTATACCCGACATTGCCATTTCTGTGTGTGGTTCCACTATTACTCCCCAGCAACATGCCACTGTCTTGGGGTCATACTTGACTCCGAGCTTTCCTTTGCCCCCCACATTGGATCACTGGCTCGCTCTTGTCATTTGCACCTCAAAAACATTTCTAGAATTCGACCTTTTCTTACTTTTGACTCTGCAAAAACTCTTACTGTTTCTCTTATTCATTCTCGTCTCGACTATTGTAACTCTCTTCTAATCGGTCTCCCTCTTACCAAACTCTCCCCTCTCCAATCTGTCCTGAATGCTGCAGCCAGGATCATATTCCTCACCAATCGTTACACCGATGCCTCTACCTTGTGCCAGTCATTACACTGGCTACCTATCCACTCCAGAATTCAGTATAAACTTATTACCCTCACCCACAAAGCCCTCCATGGCTCAGCACCACCCTACATCTCCTCCCTTGTTTCAGTATACCACCCTACCCACGCCCTCCGTTCTGCTGATGACCTGAGGTTAGCATCCTCAATAATCAGAACCTCCCACTCCCGTCTCCAAGACTTTACACGTGCTGTGCCAATTCTGTGGAATGCACTTCCCAGGTCAATACGATTAGTCCCCAATCCCCACAATTTTAAATGTGCCCTGAAAACACATTTATTCAGACTGGCCTATCGCCTCAACACATTAACCTAATCTCTCCCTGTGTGGCACAGCCAAAAGTTTTACCATAACCAGGTTCCCCGCATCATGTTCCCACATGCTTTATGCATCCATTAGCCCTCTGTGTCTGTACTGTTACACACTTAACATTATGGCTGGTCCATAAAATCAGGGCAACTGTTACCACCCACCTTTCGTGTCTACCTCTTTCCTCATAGACTGTAAGCTTGCGAGCAGTGCACACATTCCTCTTGGTATTTGTTATAATCTATGTGATTATTGTTATGCTGTAATGTCTATTGTCTGTACAAATCCCCTCTGAAATGTAAAGTGCTGCGGAATATGTCGGCGCTATAGAAATACAATGTATTATTATTATATTATTTCATTGCTGCAACTGTAAGTAAAGTTCTTATTGTAGTATGTTTGACAACTGGAGCAAATGTCTCATCATAGTCTTCTCCATATTTTTTAGAATACCCGTTAGCTACGAGTCTTTCTCGGTATCTTTCAGGTGTGCCATCTGTTTGGTATTTTACTTTAAAAATCCATTTACATCCTATGACTTTTCTTCCTTCTGGTAATTCTGTCAGTGTCCATGTATTTGAGTCATGCATGGATTTCATTTCTGTTTCTGTAGCTTCTATCCATTTATTAACGTATTCTTTAGGGAGTTTAGATATGTCTTCCCAAGAGGTGGGTTTATAAATTTTACTTGTGCTTGTCTTGTATGAGAGACGTTTTGGTGGTTTACCTTTGTTCTCTCTCATTGAACGTCTTCGTTCTGTGTCTGTTTGTAGTTGTATTTCTTCATTTTCAGTATTCTGTTCTTCATCAATTTCATCTACTTTCTCATCAGATACCTCTTCTTTTCTCATTTTTTGTTTCCAGTGAAATCAGTGTCTTCATTTAGATCCTCAATGAATGTCACACTGTTACTCACCGTGACTCTGTCTGTTTTGGGATCTAGGATTCTGTATCCCTTGCAATTTTCACTATATCCAACAAATATTCTCTCCATGGATCTGTTTTGAAGTTTGGAACGTTTTTTCCTTTTGGAATGAATACAAAAACTTTACATCCAAAAACTTTGAAATGATTGACACTTTGTTTCATACCTTGCCACAGTTCATATGGAGTTTTCTTCAGTTTTCTGGAAAAAAGTCTGTTCTGTAGATATGTAGCTGTCATTGCTGCCTCACCCCAATATTTCTCTGGTAGTTTGGAATCTGTCAGCATACTGTACATCTCATCATTTCTGTCAGAGTTCTGTTTTTCCTTTCTGCTATTCCATTTTGTTCAGGTGTGTACGGAACAGTTTTCTGTTTTACTATTCCATTCTGTCTTAAGTAGCTTTCTATTTTGTGACCTGTAAATTCACCTCCATTATCACTTCTGATGGCAATTGGCTTCTAGAGATGAGCGACTTTGGCGCCGGGAGGGTCCAGTCGGGTTTCGGACCACCCGACTTTACCAAAAGTCGAGTCGAACGAAATCGTCCAACTATCGGCAAAAGTCGGAGTTCCGGCCAAAACCCGACCCCAATGCAAGTCAATGGGGAATAAAAGTCGGCAGTGAGTGGAGGACAGTAAACACACCTACAGTGCCCATTTCATTGGCAACGACATCAATTCTTATTACTTAAGCTTGTCAACCTTAATTTACTTTATAATAATGGTAATGCATTGTAAACTGGGGGTTATTTGGCTAAAGTTGTGGGGGGGTACAGCCCAGTTAGGGAGGTGGAAAAACTGGCATATGTTGAGGTGTAGGCTGGACGTTCAGCAGCTGCAAATGGAGGAATTGGAGAAGTCGGAGGAAGAGGAGGACAAAGCGAGCCATTTTGCTGGCAAGCTATGTGTCATCAGAGGAAGGTGGTACAAAATCCTTTGAAACCCATGCATGATTCATTTTAATGAAGGTGAGATCACCTACATTTTGGGTCGACAGCCGAGTCCTTCTTTCTGTCAGGATTGATCCAGCAGCACTGAAGACTCTTTCTGATAGCATACTACCAGCAGGGCAAGCAAGCTCCTGTAAGGCATATTGTGCCAATTCAGGCCAGGTGTCCAGTTTACAGGCCCAGTAGTAAAAGGGGAATGAACTGTGAGGGAGAACATCGATAGGGGAGGAGAGGTAATTTTGAACCATAGTTGACAACTGCTGTCTCCTGTCTGTTGCAATCGATTCAGTGTTACCAGTCGTGTGAGCAGTACTCAAAAAATCAGCCCACAACATGGTCATGAAACCCTGGTCTCCAACACCACTTCGGCTGTGTGCACCACGAACACCTCTTCCATGTTGCCCAGTACAGCTCATGGTAGAACCTGCACCGCTGCTGTGTGCTGGGAAAGCCTCTAACAAACGATTTACCAGAGTTGCTTGTTTGTTCGCCAATATTAGCTCTAGGTTCTCCTGTGGTGTGATGTTCTGTAATTTGCCTTTATAGCGTGGATCGAGGATGCTGGCCAACCAGTAGTCGTCATTCTTTATAATTTTGGCAATGCGGGGGTCCCTTTTTAGGATCCGCAAGAGATAATAACACATGTAGGCAAATGTTCCAGGTGTCAATGATGCACTGCCAGTGGTGGGTGGAGGAGCACTTTCTGCCAAATCCACATGCCTCCAGTAACGTACAAACCAGTAGCGTAGCTACCGGGGGGGCAGAGAGGGTGGTCGCCCCGGGCCCCGAGCTCTGAGGGGGCCCACCGGAGCTACACTACTGTAACTGTATCGGCGTGCACAGCGCGCCCATCCAGTAACATTCTGTGGCAGAGCAGGGAGAATCGATCTCCCTACTCTGCCGCCCAGCCGCTATGGGCCCCTGAGAAGGCGGTGGGGGGCCCGGTGCCAGCAGTGCGCCCCCCACCTCACAGCCAGCAATGTCCTCCTGGGCTATTCTGTGCGCACAGGATCTGTGATGAGGTCACGGGAGGAGCGGAGTCAGGGGGTCACATGATCAGGGGCTTCAAAAGCTGCAGGGATCTGCTGTGCTGGTTGTCATGGTGCTGGATGAAGTGAAGTAAGTTTCTGTGTGGGCTCAGGAGGGGTTTACAGGGTGGATGTAGCAGAGCTGTGTGTGTATGAGGTGTACAGAACAGAGCCTTGTGTGTAGAAGGTGTACGGAGCAGAGATATGCATGTATGAGGTGTACAGAGGAGCGGAGCCGCGTGTGTATGGGATGAGCGGAGCCGTTTGTGTACGGAGCGGAGCCAAGTGTGTACGGGTCGGGGTGTACAGAGCAGAGCCGTGTGTGTACGAGGTGTACGGAGCAGAGCCGTGTGTGTGCGGGGTTTACGGAGTGGAGCCGTGTGTGCAATGTGTACGGATTGGAGACGTATGTGTACGACGTGTATGGTGCGGAGCCGCGTGTGTACGGGGTGTGCGGAGCAGAGCCGTGTGTGTACAAGGTGTACGGAGCAGAGCCGCATGTGTACAGCGTGTACGGAGCAGAGCCGCATGTGTACAGCATGTACTGAGCAGAGCCGCGTGTGTATGGGGTGTAGGGAGCAGAGCCGTGTGTGTACAAGTGCACGGAGCGGAGCCAGGTGTGTACAAGGTGTACGGAGCAGAGGCGCATGTGTACAGCGTGTACAGCGTGTACGGAGCAGAGCCGCGTATGTACAAGGTGTACGGAGCAGAGCCGCCTATGTACAAGGTGTACGGAGCAGAGTCGCATGTGTACAAGTGCACGGAGCGGAGCCAGGTGTGTACAAGGTGTACGGAGCGTAGCCGCGTTTGTACAGCGTGTACGTAGCAGAGGCGCATGTGTACAGCGTGTACAGCGTGTACGTAGCAGAGGCGCGTGTGTACAGCGTGTACGTAGCAGAGGTGTGTGTGTACAAGGTGTACGGAACAGAGCTGCGTGTGTACAAGGTGTACGGAACAGAGCCACATGTGTACAAGGTGTACGGAACAGAGCCGCATGTGTACAAGGTGTACGGAGCAGAGCCGTGTGTGCGGAGCAGAGCCGTGTGTGTATAGGGGTATCAGGTGCAGTAATAAGGACACATACGGCAGCAGTGGCTCAGCATTGGGGTATCAGGTGCAGTAATAGGGACACATACGGCAGCAGAGGCTCAGTATTGGGGTATCAGGTGCAGTAATAGGGACACATACGGCAGCGGTTCAGTATTGGGGTATCAAGTGCAGTAATAGGGGCACATACGGCAGCAGCGGCTCAGTATTGGGGTATCAAGTGCAGTAATAGGGACACATACGGCAGTAGCGGCTCAGTATTGGGTATCAAGTGTTGCAATAGGGACACATACGGCAGCAGAGGCTCAGTATTGGGGTATCAGGTGCAGTAATAGGGGCACATACGGCAGCAGAGGCTCAGTATTGGGGTATCAGGTGCAGTAATAGGGTCACATATGGCAGCAGCGGCTCAGTATTGGGTATCAGGTGCAGTAATAGGGGCACATACAGCAGCAGCGGCTCAGTATTGGGGTATCAAGTGCAGTAATAGGGACACATACGGCAGCAGCGGCTCAGTATTGGGGTATCAAGTGTAGTAATAGGGACACATACAGCAGCAGCGGCTCAGTATTGGGGTATCAGGTGCAGTAATAGGGACACATACGGCAGCAGAGGCTCAGTATTGGGGTATCAAGTACAGTAATAGGGGCACATACAGCAGCAGAGGCTCAGTATTGGGATATCAGGTGCAGTAATAGGGACACATACGGCAGCAGAGGCTCAGTATTGCAGTATCAGGTGTAGTAATAGGGACACATACGGCAGGAGCGGCTCAGTATTGGGGTGTCAGGTGCAGTAATAAAGACATATACGGCAGGAGCGGCTCAGTATTGGGGAGTCAGGTGCAGTAATAGGGACACATACGGCAGCAGCGGCTCAGCATTGGGGTATCAGGTGCAGCAATAGGGACACATACGGCAGCAGAGGCTCAGTATTGGGATATCAGGTGCAGTAATAAGGACACATACAGCAGCAGTGGCTCAGCATTGGGATATCAGGTGCAGTAATAAGAACACATACAGCAGCAGCGGCTCAGCATTGGGGTATCAGGTGCAGTAATTGGGACACATGCGGCAGCAGCGGCTCAGCATTGGGGTATCAGGTGCAGTAATAGGGACACATACATAGTAACATAGTAACATAGTAAGGCGGCCGAAAAAAGACATTAGTCCATCCAGTTCAGCCTATAAAATTCTGTCAAAATAAATCCCCAGATCTACGTCCTTCTAAAGCACCTAACAATAACTGTAAGATACAATATTGTTACGCTCCAGGAAGACATCCAGGCCTCTCTTGAACCCTTCGACTGCGTTCGCCATCACCACCTCCTCAGGCAGGGAATTCCAGATTCTCACTGCCCTAACTGTAAAGAATCCTCTTCTATATTGGTGGGAAAAGCTTCTCTCCTCCAGACGCAGAGAATGCCCCCTTGTGACCGTCACCTTCCTTGGTATAAACAGATCCTCAGAGAGATATTTGTATTGTCCCCTTATATACTTATACATGGTTATTAGATCGCCCCTCAGTCGTCTTTTTTCTAGACTAAATAATCCTAATTTTGCTAATCTCTCTGGGTATTGTAGTTCCCCCATCCCCATTATTAATTTTATTGCCCTCCTTTGTACCCGCTCTAGTTCCATTATATCCTTCCTGAGCACCGGTGCCCAAAACTGTACACAGTACTCCATGTGCAGTCTAACCAGAGATTTGAACAGAGGCAGTATAATGCTCTCATCATGTGTATCCAGACCTCTTTTAATGCACCCCATGATCCTGTTTGCCTTGGCAGCCTCTGTCTGGCACTGGCTGCTCCAGGTAAGTTTATCATTAACTAGGATCCCCAAGTCCTTCTCCATGTCAGATTTACCCAGTGGTTTACCGTTCAGTGTGTAATGGTGATATTGATTCCTTCTTCCCATGTGTATAACCTTACATTTATCATTGTTAAACTGCATCTGCCACCTTTTGGCCCAAGTTCCCAACTTATCCAGCTCCATCTGTAGCAGAATACTATCTTCTCTTGTATTGACTGCTTTACATAGTTTTGTATCATCTGCAAATAGATAGATATTTTACTGTGCAAACCTTCTACCAGATCGTTAATAAATATGTTGAAGAGAACAGGTCCCAACACCGACCCCTGCGGTACCCCACTGGTCACAGCGACCCAGTTAGAGAATATACCATTTATAACCACCCTCTGCTTTCTATCACTAAGCCAGGTTCTTACCCAATTACACACATTTTCCCCCAGACCCAGCATTCTCATTTTGTGTACCAACCTCTTGTGTGGCACGGTATCAAACGCTTTGGAAAAATCAAGATATACCACATCCAATGACTCACCTTGGTCCAGTCTATAGCTTACCTCTTCATAAAAACTGATTAGATTGGTTTGACAGGAGAAATTCCTCATAAACCCATGCTGATATGGCGTTAAACAGTTATTCTCATTGAGATAATCCAGAATAACATCCCTCAGAAACCCTTCAAATATTTTACCAACAATAGAGGTTAGACTTACTGGCCTATAATTTCCAGGTTCACTTTTAGAGCCCTTTTTGAATATTGGTACCACATTTGCTGTGCGCCAGTCCTGTGGAACAGACCCCGTCGCTATAGAGTCTCTAAATATAAGAAATAATGGTTTGTCTATTACATTACTTAGTTCTCTTAGTACTCGTGGGTGTATGCCATCCGGACCCGGAGATTTATCTATTTTAATCTTATTTAGCCGGATTTGCACCTCTTCTTGAGTTAGATTGGTGACCCTTAATAAAGGGTTTTCTTTGTCTCTCGGTATTTCACCTAGCATTTCATTTTCCACCGTGAATACCGTGGAGAAGAAGGTGTTTAATATATTAGCTTTTTCCTCATCATCTACAACCATACTTTCCTCACAATTTTTTAATGGACCTACACTTTCACTTTATATTCTTTTACTATTGATATAGTTGAAGAAGAGCTTGGGATTAGTTTTACTCTCCTTAGCAATGTGCTTCTCTGTTTCCTTTTTGGCAGCTTTAATTATTTTTTTAGATAAAGAATTTTTCTCCTTAGAGTTTTTTAGAGCTTCAACGGTGCCATCCTGCTTTAGTAGTTTAAATGCTTTCTTTTTACTGTTAATTGCCCCTCTTACTTTTTTGTTTAGCCACATTGGGTTTTTCCTATTTCTTGTCCTTTTATTCCCACAAGGTATAAACCGCTTACAGTGCCTATTAAGGATGTTCTTAAACATTTCCCATTTATTTTTTGTATTCTTATTTCTGAGGACATTGTCCCAGTCAACCAGATTATGGGAATATCTAAGCTGGTCAAACTTTGCCTTCCTAAAATTCAGTGTTTTTGTGACTCCCTGACATGTCCCCCTAGTGAAAGACAAGTGAAACTGTACAATATTGTGGTCACTATTTCCTAGATGCCCAACAACCTGCAGATTTGTTATTCTGTCAGGTCTGTTAGATAGTATTAGGTCTAAACGTGCTGCTCCTCTGGTTTGATTCTGCACCAATTGTGAAAGATAATTATTCTTGGCTATTAGCAGAAACCTGATGCCTTTATGGGTTTCGCAGGTCTCTGTTTCCCAGTTAATATCCGGGTAGTTAAAGTCCCCCATAACAAGGACCTCATTATGGGTTGCAGCTTCATCTATCTGCCTTAGTAGTAAACTTTCCATGATTTCTGTTATATTTGGGGATTTGTAACAGACCCCAAAGAGAATTTTGTTACTATTTTTCCCTCCATGTATTTTGACCCATATGGACTCGACATCCTCATTTCCTTCGCTAATATCTTCCCTTAAAGTGGACTTTAGACAAGACTTTACATAAAGACAAACCCCTTCTCCTCTCCGATTTTTACGATCCTTTCTAATCAGACTGTAACCCTGTAAGTTAACTGCCCAGTCATAGCTTTCATCTAACCATGTCTCGGTTATTCCCACTGTCATGGTTACCTGTAGATATTTCTGCTTCTAGTTCTTCCATCTTGTTTGTCAGGCTTCTGGCGTTTGCGAGCATGCATTTTAGAGAATTCTGCTTTGTTCCAATCTCCTCCTTGTTGATTGTTTTAGAAATTTTCTTACCTCCCTTCTGAGTATGTTGTCTTGGATCTTCTTTGCCACACCTCATATCATTCATCAGTATAATATCTGGTTTCATGTTGTCACGTTTCCGCCAGACTTAGGGCCTGCTGTTCCGGTCGTGGCCTCTAGGAGGCGCCGGACCGCCACTTTATCGTCAGACTCAGGGACGGCTGTTCCTGCCTCGGCCACTGGACAGGGCCGTGGTTCTGTCACGTCAGGCTCAGAGCCTACTGTCCCGGCTTTAGCCTCTAGGAGGCGCCGGTCTGTCACGTTGCCGTTAAATTCTGGGTCTGCTGCTCCTGTCGCGGTCACTAGGAGGCGCCATGGCTCGCCCGGGAGTTATGGTGCTGACAGAGTAAGGGCACCTGCGCAGGCATCTGGTGGACGCAGGCTCCACCCCTCTGTCAGTCATCAAGAGGTTACTGCATCTCCATCTGGCCTGGTCCTGGGGGCGGTACTGATGACATCATCAGTCCAGGAACCTATGAGGGGTGACCTGATCCCTGAAATACCTTGGGACTGGTCTTGCAAGCCGCCGGATATATTCTTGGTTCCCCTGTGTGTTACTGTGTGAATTGCTTTCTGACTCTCCTTCTGCCTAACGATTCTGTACCTCTGCGACTCTCCTGGTTTATGACTTTCGGCCTGAATCTGACTCTGCTTCTGCCTAACGATTCTGTACCTCTGCTACTCTCCTGGTTTATGACTCTCGGCCTGAATCTGACTCTGCTTCTGCCTAACGATTCTGTACCTCTGCTACTCTCCTGGTTTATGACTCTCGGCCTGAATCTGACTCTGCTTCTGCCTAACGATTCTGTACCTCTGCTACTCTCCTGGTTTATGACTCTTGGCCTGAATCTGACTCTGCTTCTGTCTACCGTTTTTGTACCATTGCTGCCCGACTGGTTTAGACTCGCATATCTCCACGTTTGTGTCCTGTATTGGAACACCTTTCTGGCGACCGTCCTGCTCTGGTCATTGCTCCTATTCAGACAGCGCCTCCTGGTCTCTGCTATAAATCCAGATCCCTGTATAGGGGTAAAGGGTATCAGTGTTTCTCGGGGTGTGGCCTGGCTGCAGCTCAGACCCGCAGGCGGACGTCACATTATATCCGGCCATATAAAAAAAAACTGCTTCTTGTGTATATATCCAGCATATACAAAAGCAGTCTCCCTGAACTTTTTTTTTCTCTCCCTTCTTCTGACTGAGCTGATTTCTGGCCTAAACACCTGGTTCAGTGCACAGCCTGAAGGAGCACTTTCATCTTCCTGCACCAGTATGCTGCAGTCTGGAGCCTTCAGAGAGAGAGCTGAGCGTCAGAGATCCATACTACTGAGACATCGGCCTCTGGGCAACTCTGGCTATGGTTGCCCAGGGGCACAGGTATTGCCCGCAGATGCGGCTAAAGTTTTATTGCCTATTGCCCTTTCTTTTGGTCAGAAATCTCAGTGTGTGAACGCATATGTGGATTGTGGATCTGAAGGGAATTTTATGGATTCTTTGGTTGCTAAAAGTCTCGGTGTACCCCTATTAAGACTTAATGCCCCTATAAAAACTACGGCTATTAATGGCACATCTATTGTCCAGGAGGGGGTTAAATTTGTTACTGACAAAATCACTATGTCGGTGGGAGCATTGCATACCGAGGTTATGTCATTTTTTGTGATGGATAATTTGTCTGCTGCAGTCATTTTGGGGATGCCATGGCTACGCCAGCATAATCCAGTCATCGACTGGCACCTAGGCGATGTTATACGCTGGAGTTCACACTGGAGTTCACACTGTCAGGAAAACTGCATGTCGCTAACAGTAAACCAAGTTAAAGTTAAACCCCTCCACATACCGTTTGCCTTCAGAGATTTTGAGGATGTCTTTTCTATTGCAAAATCTGAAAAGCTACCCCCTCACAGAAAGTATGATTGCCCTATAGATCTGATTCCAGATGCCCGTCTCCCAAAAGGGAGAATATTTAATCTCTCAGGTCCAGAGCGTCAGACTATGAACGAGTACATAGCTGATAGCTTAAAAAAGGGGTTTATTAGACCGTCCATTTCACCAGTTGGAGTTGGCTTCTTCTTTGTAGAAAAGAAAGATGGTGGTCTCAGACCCTGCATTGACTACCGGGAATTGAATGCAATCACTATAAAGAACCAGTACCCGCTTCCACTCATCCCTGATCTTTTTAATCAGCTAATGGGAGCCCGTTGGTTTACTAAACTGGACCTCCGGGGGGCATACAATCTAGTCCGCATAAGAGACGGGGATGAGTGGAAAACAGCCTTTATTACCCCTCTTGGCCACTTTGAGTACCTGGTAATGCCCTTCGGACTCAGTAACGCACCTGCCGTGTTCCAGCACTTTGTAAATGACATTTTCAGGGACATTTGTGGGGTGTATGTCGTCGTGTATTTAGATGACATTTTGATTTATTCTGCTGACCCTGTGACACATGCTCAGCACGTTCGCTCTGTACTGCAGAGACTGCGAGAACACTCCCTGTTTGCTAAACTGGAGAAATGTGTTTTTTTTGCCGAGGAGGTACAATTTTTAGGATATGTGGTTTCAAGCACAGGCTTCCGTATGGATCCTGCCAAGATCCAACCTATTAAAACTTGGGTGCAACCCAAGTCGCTAAAAGCGCTGCAGCGATTTTTAGGGTTTGCAAATTATTACCGAAAATTCATCAGGGGTTTCTCCGAAATTGCTAAACCACTCACTGATTTGACCCGAAAAGGGGCAGACGTGACCAATTGGAACCCTGAGGCAATTCAGGCTTTTGCTACGTTAAAAGAGTGCTTTGTAGCCAACCCAGTTTTGGTTCAGCCTGATCTGGACCGCCCGTTTATTGTAGAGGTGGACGCCTCTGAGGTCGGAGTGGGAGCAGTGCTGTCGCAAGGCACTGCATCACTCACTCAGCTTCGCCCATGTGCCTTTTTCTCCCGCAAATTCTCTGCCACTGAGAAGAATTACGATATAGGTAATCGGGAGTTATTGGCGATCAAATGGGCCTTCGAGGAATGGCGCCACTTCCTCGAAGGCGCCAAACATAAGATCACTGTGATTACAGATCACAAGAATCTGACTTACCTGGAGTCAGCAAAAAGATTAAATCCTAGACAAGCGAGGTGGGCCTTGTTCTTCTCTAGGTTTGATTTCTTAATAACCTTTCGTCCTGGTACCAAAAATGTGAGGGCTGATGCTCTCTCTTGAAGTTTCTGCCCCTCACAGGCTGAGGACTCGGAGCCAGTTCCAATACTGGCCAATGGTATTGTTGTGTCGGCTGTGTCTCTGGACCTTCTGGAGGAGATCCGTAGGTCCCCAGAACCAGCCCCTGACTCGACGCCCCCCCAGAAATTGTTTGTTCCAGCGCCGTTTCGCCTACAAGTTCTGAAGGAGTCGCACGACTCCGTCCTGGCAGGCCATCCTGGGGTCAATAATACCGCCAGACTTGTGACTAGGAGTTTTTGGTGGCCAACGGTAGTTAAGGACTGCAAGGATTATGTACTAGCTTGTGAAATCTGTGCTCGCGCCAAGTCCCCTCACAATCGGCCTGCCGGCTGGCTCCAGTCCTTGCCCGCTCCAGAGAGTCCATGGACCCACATCTCCATGGACTTCATTACTGACCTACCACCCTCAGAGGGGAAGACATGTATCTGGGTGGTGGTGGACAGGTTCAGTAAGCAATGTCATTTTGTTCCCCTCTCTGGATTACCTAATTCAGAAACTCTGAGTAAGTTGTTTATTGTTCATGTAATAAGGCTGCATGGCGCTCCAGAGAATATCGTGTCCGACCGAGGTACCCAGTTTGTTTCCAAATTCTGGAGAGCATTCTGCAAACGTATTGGTATTGAATTATCCTTCTCCTCCGCTTACCACCCTGAGACCAATGGTCAAACGGAGCGTACCAACCAGGCTCTAGAGCAATATCTTCGCTGCTATGTCTCGGAACATCAGTCTGATTGGGCGGAACATCTCCCATTAGCTGAGTTCGCTCTAAATAACCAGTACCAGGAATCTATCAAAACCACCCCGTTCTTCTGCAATCATGGTTTGCACCCACGTTTTGGTTCATTTTCGGCCAAGATGTCGGAGCTTCCGGGAGTAGAGAATTCCATAGGTCACTTAAGGACAATCTGGTCGGAGGTGAACACAAACTTGAAAGGGTCCCAGGTCAGGCAGGCTTCGGCCGCAAATAAACGGAGGTCCACGGGGCCGCACCTAGGAGTTGGGGACAAAGTTTGGCTGTCTACCAGAAACATTAAGCTTAAGGTGCCATCTGCCAAACTGGGGCCCAGGTTTATTGGTCCCTACGAGATATTAGAAGTAATTAACCCGGTAGCCTTTCGTTTAAGGCTCCCTCAGTCTTTTAAAATTCCTAATGTTTTCCACAAATCCCTTCTCAAGGTGTACCGCTCCCCAATTCATCCCGTCCAGTCCCCTCCTCCTCCAGTTTTGGTCAAGGGTGCCTTGGAGTACGAAGTCCAGGGCATCCTTGATTCCCGTTTAGTGAGAAAGTCTGTGCAATATTTAGTTCATTGGAAAGGCTATGGCCCAGAGGAGAAGTCCTGGGTCCCCGCTAGTGACATTCATGCCAAGGGGTTGATTAGAAGGTTTCACCTCCTTCACCCTGATAAACCGGGTTTTGAGGGTCCGGAGGCCCCTCTTGGAGGGGGGGTACTGTCACGTTTCCGCCAGACTTAGGGCCTGCTGTTCCGGTCGCGGCCTCTAGGAGGCGCCGGACCGCCACTTTATCATCAGACTCAGGGACGGCTGTTCCTACCTCGGCCACTGGACAGGGCCGTGGTTCTGTCACGTCAGGCTCAGAGCCTACTGTCCCGGCTTTAGCCTCTAGGAGGCGCCGGTCTGTCACGTCGCCGTTAAATTCTGGGTCTGCTGCTCCTGTCGCGGTCACTAGGAGGCGCCATGGCTTGCCCGGGAGTTATGGTGCTGACAGAGTAAGGGCACCTGCGCAGGCATCTGGTGGACGCAGGCTCCACCCCTCTGTCAGTCATCAAGAGGTTACTGCATCTCCATCTGGCCTGGTCCTGGGGGCGGTACTGATGACATCATCAGTCCAGGAACCTATGAGGGGTGACCTGATCCCTGAAATACCTTGGGACTGGTCTTGCAAGCCGCCGGATATATTCTTGGTTCCCCTGTGTGTTACTGTGTGAATTGCTTTCTGACTGACTTTGGCCTGGACTTCTGACTCTCCTTCTGCCTAACGATTCTGTACCTCTGCGACTCTCCTGGTTTATGACTTTCGGCCTGAATCTGACTCTGCTTCTGCCTAACGATTCTGTACCTCTGCTACTCTCCTGGTTTATGACTTTCGGCCTGAATCTGACTCTGCTTCTGCCTAACGATTCTGTACCTCTGCTACTCTCCTGGTTTATGACTCTCGGCCTGAATCTGACTCTGCTTCTGCCTAACGATTCTGCACCTCTGCTACTCTCCTGGTTTATGACTCTCGGCCTGAATCTGACTCTGCTTCTGTCTACCGTTTTTGTACCATTGCTGCCCGACTGGTTTAGACTCGCATATCTCCACGTTTGTGTCCTGTATTGGAACACCTTTCTGGCGACCGTCCTGCTCTGGTCACTGCTCCTATTCAGACAGCGCCTCCTGGGCTTTGCTATAAATCCAGATCCCTGTATAGGGGTAAAGGGTATCAGTGTTTCTCGGGGTGTTGCCTGACTGCAGCCCAGACCCGCAGGCGGATGTCACACATGTTCGTGTCTAACGTTTTTCTTCCCATCCCCTCTTCTTCTAGTTTAACGCTAGTTTAACGGCAGCGGCGGCTCAGCATTGGGGTATCAGGTGCGCTTGTCCTCTCTGGTGCCATAGGAGCGATTCTGAAATGCTTGAGGTACAGTGTGCATGTAATGAGGTCTTGCTTTTATACATTTAGGAGGCCGTAATGGCACAGCGAATATAAAAAACGTAGAGTAGGACTCCCCATACGAGACTGCCTTGACGTGGCGGGGTAGCTCAAACAATTGATCAATTTTTTGCTAAATGTCTCATTTTTGAATACAGATTGAAACCTATGTGTGTTTTCACACTTCTTGTATTACGTTCTGACCACAAGCAGCGCTGGCTTCTCCCCCTCTTTTCTTGGCAGCGGCGGTTCAGTATTGGGGTATCAGCAGGATGAGGGGTTTGTGCAGGTTGGAGATAGATGGTGATGGGGCTGGAATATGAAAAGTGAAACGTGTCGTTATTGTATTCTCTGTAGCAGAGTCGTGGCTGGAGGAGTTGTCATGTCGGGCTGGGCCAGATGGAAAAGACGTGAAAAGTGAGACCGATTCCATCAGAAAGATCGTCAGCGGTAAGACACCAACTATACCTGTGCAGTAATCACATATGTTTTGTAGGACTGGTATTTACCACTGACCATATTGCGGTAATAACCATGTTGGTCTTTATATAGGGAATATTTTCAGTAACAGTGCAGTCATCTCCTACATCCACTATTAGGGTGCGTCACCAAGTTGTAATCTCAGTTACCTAGTTAAGGGCCCACTCAGAAGTTTTGCCCCCCTGAACCGAAACCCTAGCTATGCCTCTGGTACAAACCCTGTACCTGACCTTGGCAAGCCAACATTTTCTCTTGCTCCCTGAGAAGCATCCCCCTCCCCAAAATAATCATCCCCTCATCCTGCTCCTCCTCCTCTTCTTCCTCCACCTCGTCCACGACAGTTCCCTGAGCAGACAATACCTGAATGTCATCAAGGCTTCCCTCCTCCTCTTCCTCCTCCGCTGCAGACGCCTGATCCTTAATGAGCATCAAAGTTTGCATGAGCAGACGCATAAGTGGGATGCTCATGCTTATGATGGCGTCGTCTGCGCTTACCAGCCGTGTGCATTCCTCAAAACACTGAAGGACTTTACAGAGGTCTTTCAGCTTTGACCACTGCACACCTGACAACTCGATGTCTGCCCTCAAACTGCCTGCCCGTGTATCCTCCCACAAATGCATTACAGCCTGCCTCTGTTCGCACAGCCTCTCAACCATGTGCATGGTGGAGTTCCGCCTTGTTGCAACGTCTATGATTAGGCGGTGCTTGGGGAGGTGGAGCGATCGCTGCAGCCTCTGCATACGACTGGAGTCTACGGGCGAGCGACGGATGTGTGAGCACAGTCTTCGCACCTTATGGAGCAGGGCTGGTAACTCCGGATAATTATTTTTGAAGCACTGCACCACCAGGTTCAAGTTGTGAGCCAGGCAAGGTATGTGTCTGAGTTTTGCCAGGGCTATGGCCACCACAAATTACGTCCGTTATCACTTGCCTGGCTCAAGATGTAGACTGCCCAGCCATGACTCAGTTTCTCGCTGCAAGTAGTCGGCCAGTACCTCCGCGGTGTGTCTGTTGTCGCCCAAAGACATCATCTTTAAAACAGCCTGCTGATGCTTACCACTAGCTGTATGACAGTGGGACACCTCATGTGCAACACTGGCAGCTGCGGATGGAGTGCTCGTGCGACTGTGCTCTGTCGATGAGCTTTCGCTTCTGGAGGAGGAGGAGGGTCGAACGTCTACAGCCAACTGTTGCCTGTACCGTGGGCTAGGCAGCACTTTCCCACCGCTGCTATCTCCTGTGGACCCTACATCCACCACATTCACCCAGTGCTCAGTGATGGACACGTAACGGCCCTGGCCATGCCTACTGGCCCATGCATCTTTTGTGAGGTGCACCTTTCCACTCACGGATTGTTTTAGTGCATGGACAATGCGGTCTTTCACATGCAGGTGGAGGGCAGGGATGGCTTTTCTAGAAAAGAAGTGCTGACTGGGTAGGTCATAGCGTGGGATAGCGTAGGCCATGAGCTCTCGGAACACTACGCTTTCAACCAAACGGAAGGGCATCATCTCTAATGAGATCAGTTTGGCAATGTAGGCGTTCAAAGCCAGTGTACGTGGATGAGAGGATGAGTACTTTCTTGTTCTACTCAGAGTCTCTGCTAGGGTGAACTGGACTTGAGAGCTGCATATGGTGGAACTAGCGGTGGACATGGTGGACTGAGAGGGGGTTGGTGATGGTGGTGGTGATGGCCTAGATGCAGTCTTTTGTTGGAAAAACATTGTGATTCCCTGACTGCTTTGGCATTGCGATGACACCTCAACATTTCTTGCTGGTGGTGTGCTAACCGGTGGGCTTACAGTGGGGGAAGCAATGTAGTGTTGCTGGCTACCTTCAGCTGGAGCAGGTGCACGTGTGCTACCTGAGGTTTTGTAGTCTGTCCACGCTTGCAAGTGCATGGTGCTTCCATGTCTAAGCATGCAACTGGTATTCAAATTTTGGAGATTTTTCCCTCGGCTAAAGGTCCTTCCGCACTTCTTACAGATAACCTTTGCCTCATCAATAGGATTTTCGTCAAAAAAAGTGCCACACTGCACTCTTCCGACTATGGGAAAAATTTTCAGGGCTTGCACGCTGTGCTAATTTGACCGTCTGGCCAAGCTGTCCTGCAACTCTTTTTGTTTTTTAACACGTTTTTGGACTGCTTTGGTCCTGCCAGATAACTGCAGCTGCGATGTCGATGCCTGCTGCGGGTCCTCCTATTCTTCTGAGCTATTGCCAGCGGCATCCTCTTCCCCCAATGGATGCCAATCCGGGTCAACAACTGGGTCATCCATCACCTCCTCTTCAATTTCATCTGCACCTTCCTCTGTGTCATCGTGTAAGGTGGTTTAGTATGCGGGAAGGGGCACCTGAGTTTCATCAGGGTCAGAATCTGGCTCAGTAGACTGCGTGGGCAATGCAGTGCTCTGGGTGAATGTACCAGCAGAATCATATAGCACTGGCTGTGCATCAGTGCACTCCATGTCATATTCATCTTGGACTGGGGAATTCAGGATTTCACTTGATAACTTAGGCATGGTATGTGAAAAGAGCTCCAGGGTGTAATCTGAAGTGTGACCTGCCGCATCCTTCACTTTTGGTGGAGGTGAAGGACACAAGGAAAGGTGTTGTTCCTGACCAGGAGCCTGCACTGACGACTCAGTGCTTGCAGTTTTTGAAACTTCAGAAGAGAAGGCGATAGAGCTGGAGGCTGTTTCGCAATGTAAGCCAAAACCTGTTCCTAATGCTCCAGCTTTAAAAGCAGTTTACCTACTCCCAGAAAAGGGAGCCTTCCAGGCCTTCTGGAGCCAGAAGATGACACAGGCTCAACTCTTCCTGCCTTAGGTGCTGCTTAGGTGCCAGCAGATGCACCACCACCACCATCAGTACCAGATGGCCCCCCTGCCCACGTCTGCGGCCTCTTCCACCATACTTCCTCATGTTTGGGAAAATGTACCAAAAATACCAGCAGATATATGATACTGTATGAGGAGCGTACAGCTGTATACAGTGTAGGGAAAAATTTAAATCTCCGTATATATTTCCGGAGTCACACACAGACGCTCACTCAGTATGGATTTGACCGTAATGCAAACAGCAGATATACGGTACTGTATGAGAAGCATACAGCTGTATACGGTGTAGGTGAAAATTTAAATCTCCGTATTTATTTCTGGAGTCACACACAGTCAGCATGTATTTGTCCCTGATACCAGCTCTATATGGTGTGGGAAAAAATGAACGGTCGGTAACTGTGCAGAAAAAAAGAATAAAAGTATTAGTGCTGTGTAAAAAGCAGTCTGCACAGCAGTGTACACACAGCAATACAGCTATCAGGCAGCCTAATAACCAGCGCTGCTGCACACAAGAAAATCCTCCCCTGTCACTGCACACTAACTGTACAGCACAATTGCTATCAGCACAAGCACATAAGAACTTATTATATCTTTACAGCCCTAACTCTCTCCCTACTGATAAACAGCAACCTCTCCCTATTGTTAAGATCGGCAGATGTAAAATGGAGGTCGGTGGTCAGGGCTTTTATAGACACTATGACGCCCCCCAAAGCAAGCCAATCACTGCAATGCCCTTCTCTACGATGGTGGTGGACGCTGCACATGTCATCTCGCTGCCCACAATGTACGTCCTTGCTCATTGGCTGAAAAAAAGGCACCTGCAAGTATTCTGGGAAATCCGACTTTGGCGCTCGTTTTGCCAACCGCATGGCCGACTTCACGCTATGGTCGGCTTTCGGTCGTCAAAACCCGACTTTGGCATGTCGGCGACTTATGAATCTGACCAACCTGTTTCGCTCAACTCTATTGGCTTCCTTTGAAATTTGTTACTCGACCTTGTTACGTAGTCTACAAATTTATCAAAAACTTCACTTTTGTTCTTAATTAAGTATGTGACTGCGTATCTTGAGTAGTCATCTATGAAAGTCACCATGTATCTATTTCCTCCTGATGTAGTCACTTTCATGGGTCCACATACATCAGTATGCACCAAATCAAGTGGTCTTTTGGTTTTCATCTCACTTTCTTTTGGAATAGATATTCTTGTGGCTTTGGATTTTATACAACATTCACATCTTACGGTAATTGAGCAATCTGATATCTTTAGATCTTTTGTCAATCCTTTTCTTTGTAGTTCCCTTATACTGTCAGGGTGTCTGTGTTCTAGACGTCTATGCCACACGTGAATACAGTTCTTGTGATCATGTGTATATACCTTCATCTGTTCCTTTGGTGTGTCAAGATGATATAATTGTTCATCTGCCTCGACATTGGTTATCACCTTGTTGCCCGCTAGAATTGCACACTCATTATCTTAGAATTTTACAGTGAGTCCATTGGCTGTTAAACGCTTCACAAATAACAATCCGCCTTCCAATTTTGGAACATACAACACATCCTGTACAAGTATCTTTGAATCTTGTCCGAACTTGTTTGAACAGTTTAGCATACCTTGTCTTATACCTTCTGCATTTTTTTTGCTCCCATCTGCAAGATAAATGGCTTCTTTCTTATCTAAATCAAGATCAGTGAAGAAATTCTTGTCACTTGTCATATGACTCATTGCTCCTGAATCAATAAAGCAACCAAGTGATGATTTCTTATCTGTTACTTTAAATGTGCCATTCCAATTATTCTCACATGAATCGGAAATTGTGTTTTTCACTTTCTGTGTATGCTCTTTATGTTGTAATTTTTGTTGTTCTGCTTTCCATGTGGTACAGTCTTTCTTTAAATGACCTTTCTTCTTACATCTGAAACATTCTCTTGTCTCTTTATTATAGGGTTTTTTAAATTCTGTAGCTTTAAGAGCCTTTCCACTGTCCTTATCAGTAGAAGAATCATTTGTTTGTTCTTTTCCTCTCTGATATTCATCTATTAGTCTGGTCTTCACAAATTCTAATGTGATGTATTTTTCAGGTCTTGTCTCTAGGGCATTTATTAAGGTTGTATATGAATCTGGTAAACTGCACAATAATACTGCTGCTACATGACTTTCTTTAATGTCTTCACCAATAGACCTTAGCTGTGATATTACTTCCATCATTGAGAATATGTGCTTCTGCATGTCATCATTTGCACTCAATCTCATACTGTAAAGCTTTCTTAATAGAAATAACTTGTAATTTAAACTGGGTCTTTCATGTAATTTTCTTAATGCGTCCCACATTCCTTTCGCTGTATCCTCATTTCTTATGTGTATTAACCCCTTCATGACCAAGCCTATTTTGACCTTAATGACCAGGCCATATTTTTGCAATTCTGACCAGTGACCCTTTATGAGGTAATAACTCTAGAACGCTTCAACGTATCCTAGCGATTCTGAGATTGATTTTTCGTGACATATTGGGCTTCATGTTAGTGGTATAGTTAGGTCGATAATTTTTGCGTTTATTAGTGAAAAAATCAGAAATTTGGCAAAAATTTTTCAAATTTTGCAATTTTCAAATTTTGAATTTTTTATTCTGTTAAACCAGAGAGTTAAGTGACACAAAATAGTTACTAAATAACATTTACCACATGTCTACTTTACATCAGCACAATTTTGGAAGCAAAGTTTTTTTTTGTTAGGAAGTTATAAGGGTTAAAAGTTGACCAGTGATTTCTCATTTTTGCAACAAAATTTACAAAACCATTTTTTTAGGGACCACATCACATTTGAAGTCACTTTGAGGGGTCTATATGGCAGAAAATATGCAAAAGTGACACCATTCTAAAAACTGCACCCCTCAAGCTACTCAAAACTACATTCAAGAAGATTATTAACCCTTCAGGTGCTTCACAGACACTAAAGCAAAAAAGAAGGAAAAAATGGACATTTTAATTTTTCCAACAAAAATTTTCTTTTACCATCAATTTTTTGGCACATCGCCTCTGTCATTCAGTGGTGGGGGCTGATCGCCCCCGCCAGCCGGTGTGTAGGGGGGGTCATATAACAGTCTCCAGCCATGTCCGATGCTACTGCAGCATCGGCCATGGCTGGTTTGTAATATTTCACCAATTTTCATTGATGAAATATTACTATCACTCTGATTGGCTGTTTCACTTTTAACAGCCAATCAGAGCGATCGTAGCCACGTGGGGGTGAAGCCACGCCCCCTGTGGTGAAGTACAAAGCCCCCTGTATCTGCGGGTTGGGTGACCTTTCATTGACCCCGGTCACCCGACCCGCAGGGGGGCTTTAAAGTCATGACACAGCGTATGCGTCATTGGTCAGATGGGCACCGACTTTCATGACGCATACGCTTTGTCACTGTTCGGGAACGGGGTTAATTGAGCATCATCCACTAATAAGCTAATGGTGGCTCTCACTTCTCTATTTTTTCTATCCCATGTCTGATTATCTTCATCAGGTCTATCTGTAATGATTACTTCCCATAAATCGTCTTTAGATAACAAGATCTCTACTTTGAATTTCCATAACTGATCATTTTCACTGTTCAGCTTAGCTACTGTGAGTTTCAGCTCAGTGCTGCACATCATTTTTATACAATCTTACTTGTTTTATGAAGATATTCTTCTTTTTTCTTTAGAGTTCCTGCATAGCCTGTATGTGGTGATTCTCTGTAATGATCTCCAGTGTGCGGTCATCCAGTTCCTGGAATCATAAATTCCTTTGTCCCTCTGTATCTGGATTTTTTTTTCAGCCTCCATTCACTGGGTTTTATCTCCTTGTGTTTACAGAGCTTATCTGCTTCTCTGGTGTCTGAGGTTATTGCTTGGGGTTTTCAGTGTGTCTGGGATTCTGTGTTCTGGGGCTATCTCCTGGGCCCATAACCTGTAGCAGAGTGTATCTTTTGAGAATCCACCGGAACATAACAGAACTTAACTGAGCAAGTTATCTTGAGTAAACAGTATTTACTTCATATGGGTAAACATGAGATAAGAGAATTCAGAAGCACACAGCCCGTGCTGCTGGTATAATACACTCAAAAGCCAAAGTAAAAGTAACAACAACAATAGAGAACTTCCCTCCCCACAATACAGAAAACATATAACTTCACACTATCGCCATCTGCTGTCAGGCTAGTGTAAAGTCCTCCTTTACATAAACAATAAGTCCATTTCTGTTGCATATGCCAACAAAACAATCCAATCACTTGATGACTATGCAGCATTTTACTTGTTTAGTATAATACACCCCATAGTCCTCCATATATTATAATGTGCGCTATGGTCCTCCATATTGTAAAATGCACACCCCATAGTCCTCCATATAGTATAATACACTACCCATAGTCCTCAATATAGTATAATACACTCGCCATAGTCCTACATATATTAAAATACACTACTCAGTCTTCCATATAGTATAATACACTCCTCATAGTCCTCCATATATTAAAATACACTGCTCAGTCCTCCATTTTTTTAATACACTCCTCATAGTGCTCCATATAGTATAATGCACCACCATAGTCATCCATGTAGTACAATTCACTTCCCATAGTATAATGCACCCCATAGTTCTTCATATAGCATAATGTATTCCCCATACTCCTCGATACAGTATAATGCAGCCACCCCACAGAGTATAATGCAGCCACTCCACAGAGTATAATGTAACCCCCCTCAGAATATAATGCAGCCCCCCTCAGAGTATAATGCAGCCTTTCCATAGAATATATGGCAGCCCCTCCATAGAATATAACGCAGCCCCCTTATATAGTATAATGTAGCACCTCCATAGAATACAATGTAGCCCTCCTTATATAGTATAATGCAGCCCCCATAGAATATAATGTAGCCCCCTCAAAACGCATAATGAAGCCCCCATACAATATAATCTAGCCCCCTATAGAAAACAATGAAGCCCCTCATATAGTATAATGTAGCTGCCTCATAGAGTATGATACAATCACCCCTTATAGAATATAACAAATATAATAGCCACCCCATAGACTATAATGTAGCCCTGAATAGGATATAATACAGCCCATCTCCCCATAGAATACAATGTAGCCCTCATAGAATATAATACTGCCTACCTCCCCATAAAATATAATGTAGCCCCATAAAAGAGTATGATGCAATCCTCCCTCATAAAAGCTAATACAGCCCCCTATAGAATATAATGTAGCTTCCCATAGAATATAGTACAGCCCACCTCCCCATGGAATATAATGTAATAATGTAGGCCCCATAGAATATAATGTAGCCCCCCATAGTATATAACACAGCCTTCCCCATAGAATATAATTTACCCCACATAGTATATAACACAGACTCCCCCATATAATATAATGTATAATGTTCCCCCCATAGTATATAAACACAGCCGCATAGGATATAGCCACAGCCAGATAGGATATAGCCACAGTCACATAGGATATAGCCACAGCCACATTAGTATATAGCCACAACAACATAGGATATAGCCACAGCTACATTAGTATATAGCCATAGCCACATAATAGTATATAGGATATAGCCATAGCCACATTAGTATATAGCCACAGCCACATAGGATATAGCCACATAGTATATAGCCACAGCCACATAGTATATAGCACAGCTCCCCTCCCCCGAGACTGGTCCCACAGTCCAGTACTCAGTGATATACACTCACTGGCCACTTTATTAGGTACACCATGCTAGTAAGGGGTTGGACCCCCTTTTGCCTTCAGAACTGCCTCAATTCTTCGTGGCAGAGATTCAACAAGGTGCTGGAAGCATTCCTCAGAGATTTTGGACCATATTGACATGATGGCATCACACAGTTGGCGCAGATTTGTCGGCTGCACATCCCTGATGCGAATCTCCCGTTCCACCACATCCCAAAGATGCTCTATTGGATTGAGATCTGGTGACTGAGGAGGCCATTTGAGTACAGTAAACTCATTGTCATGTTCAAGAAACCAATCTGAGATGATTCGAGCTTTATGACATGGCGCATTATCCTGCTGAAAGTAGCCATCAGATGTTGGGTACATTGTGGTCATAAAGGGATGGACATGGTCAGCAACAATACTCAGGTAGGCTGTGGCGTTGCAACGATGCTCAATTGGTACCAAGGGGCCCAAAGAGTGCCCAGAAAAAATTCCCCACACCATGACACCACCACCACCAGCCTGAACCGTTGATACAAGGCAGGATGGATCCATGCTTTCATGTTGTTTACGCCAAATTCTGACCCTACCATCCGAATGTCGCAGCAGAAATCGAGACTCATCAGACCAGGCAACGTTTTTCCAATCTTCTACTGTCCAATTTCGATGAGCTTGTGCAAATTGTAGCCTCAGTTTCCTGTTCTTAGCTGAGAGGAGTGGTACCCAGTGTGGTCTTCTGCTGCTGTAGCCCATCTGCCTCAAAGTTCGACGCACTGTGCGTTCAGAGATGCTCTTCTGCCTACCTTGGTTGTAACGGGTGGCAATTTGAGTCACTGTTGCCTTTCTATCAGCTCGAACCAGTCTGCCCATTCTCCTCTGACCTCTGGCATCAACATGGCATTTCCGGCCACAGAACTGCCGCTCACTGGATTTTTTTTCTTTTTCGGACCATTCTCTGTAAACCCTAGAGATGGTTGTGCGTGAAAATCCCAGTAGATCAGCAGTTTCTGAAATTCTCAGACCAGCCCTTCTGGCACCAACAATCATGCCACGTTCAAAGGCACTCAAATCACCTTTCTTCCCCATACTGATGCTCGGTTTGAACTGCAGGAGATTGTTTTGACCATGTCTACATGCCTAAATGCACTGAGTTGCCGCCATGTGATTGGCTGATTAGAAATTAAGTCTTAACACACAGTTGGACAGGTGTACCTAATAAAGTGGCCAGTGAGTGTATACTGTATATAAAAAAAACCCACAATCCTCACCTCTCCTCGTGCCCGCGCTGCTCCCTCTCCCATCATTCCCCTGTGCCTCTCACACTGCGGGTGCGCGATGATATGACGTCATTAGGCACCCGCAGTGTGAGAGGCTCAGGGGAATGATGGGAGAGGGAGAGTCAGCTGACGCTCTCTCCTCGATCATTGCTTTGAACTGTACTGGCGTCTATGATGCTGATATAGTTCAATGCGGTGGCGGGGGGAGTCGGCGCTGGCGGCAGTTGGGCCCTCTACCTCATGGGCCCCATAGCGACTGCGTGATGTGCCGCTAGCTGGGGGCCCCTGTGGGAGCGGAGCCCTAGGCAGCTGCCTGGTCTGCCTGCTGCCAACGCCGGCCCTGACACGGAAGAATCTACACAGGCACACAATCAAGAATGAGCTGGACACACTTATGGGAAAACATTTCTCTGGACCTGGACACTGTATGAGGAATTTAAAAGTCTTAATACTAAAAGGGCATTTTAAAGGATGACAGAGAGAAGAATTTGGAAAGTCAAACTGATAACAATGTTAAATTGACTCCCATTGTCAAAGAATTAAACATCTGGATTTATGACTCACTACATGGACACAATTCACACCTCCATCAGATGGACTCCAGATAACTAAGGGAACATTTCAACCACCTGTCCATTTGTAATAAAAAAAAATAATAATTTGATTTCCTTGGCTTATCTTTAGGAGGAATCACCCCTTCCACCTCATAAACAATTGTCCTGCTGCAATATCTCACAAATATTGTGCTCGTCTTTTTAATTCATTTGTAAACCTGCCGGAAGAAGGAGCCTCTGTGCTCTGAAAGCTTTCAAATATATTTTTTCTGGTTAGCCAATAAAGATATCACTCCTAGAATACTTTTGTCATTTTTGGGAATAAAAGTATTTACACCAATTTTTCTGGCTAACTCTGTATCCCAATAAAATTATTTTTTTTATTATGCATGATTATTTCCATGGGAAACCCTACAAGATTGTAGCAGAGACTCAATGTAACATAGTCCGAGAAGCTTCCCAAAAGAAACCCCAAGGAATCATACCACCAAGTGTCCACTCTAGCCTCATGCATGGTCGCTTACTTGTTATTGTCATTGACCCTTTATGGTCCCATTTTCTGGCGCCTCATCCAGGGTATGCAATATGTATTAAGGACCTGATTTGCACCACTGATTACAGCACTTCTTGCGATGTCTGCAATGCTTGCATGTCTGCATTACTTCTATCATTTTCAGATTCCCTTCTAACACAATAGTCTTCAAATATGTTTTCTCTATTAAGGACTTACCTGCTACATAGTTTTCATTTTTTTGTTTGTTTTTTTATTAAATTCTGGAGAGCCCTGTCCAGTATCATAAAAATCTTCTTGACTTCTCTGGGAATCATATTCAAACTAAGTGGATCAATCAATCCCCTGAACAATACTTTCCTACCCATTTCACTTTCCTCTGGGACAAATGTACGGACTTTCTGTAATTGCTAAAGTTTACTCTCTATCATTACATCTCCAGCCTCTTGAAAGTCACCTTTCAAGACTATCTACATTTGGCGGCTGTCCCTCGGCTCCCACTTTCAGTGCATAAATATTAGTGATTTCTGGGCCGAGGTCAACAAAACTTTAAAGTCTAAAGTCTAAGTATTAACTACGTAGTTTTCTTTGGTGTTGGAGAACACTCCCTTATGGATCTCTGAAAACTTTGAAGTGCTCTAGAGTTAAGGTACTGTCACATTAAGCGATATCTCTAGCAATATCGCTATAACTTGTGACGTTATAGCGATATTGCTAGCGATATCGCTGTGTGTGATACTTACCTACGACCCGCTCCCCCACTGCTTATCGCTGATTGCGCGATAACAGGCTGGACTGTTTCTCGTCGTCAGCTTCATGCGGCGCTTCCTGTGGAGAGACGAGCGACGAGCGTGGAGCCGGGTGGGAGGACGGAGGATCGCCTAGTGTGACTGGTAAGTAGCGACCCCCGTCCCCAGCGATGTCGCTGGTGAGATCTGCCTGTGTGGCAGCTCACTAGCGACCACTTAGTGATGCACCAGCGATCCTGACAGCGTCATATCGCTGGTCGGGATCGCTGCTACATCGCTAAGTGTGACAGTACCTTTAAAAGCAAGACGTACAGATAGGAGACAACACCCTGCCCTCCTTTTTCTAACTCCTCATCCCTGATACCATGCTTCTAAGTCTCCATTTTTTTTATCTTTGGTATTCTCATCTCTAGCACTCTTGCTTGTTCTCATCTTTGGTACTCTGCCCTATCCTACATTTTTAACGCTAATCTCATCTCTGCTATTTTGCCCTGTCCTCCATTTTTTTACTCCTCTTCCCTGGTACTCTGCTGATACTCTCCATTTTTTCTTTTGAGCGCATATCATCCCTAGTAGAGTTATGCACAAAAGTTTTGAGACTGACAAGTTTTTGCTTTTACAAATTTTTCTGCTTTAGTTTTTATAGTAGCAATTTGCATTATCACTAGCTTATTATAAAGAGTACCTAGATGAATTGAAAAAATTACAAAAGTAATTTCTTGCCATGAAAACTAAATTATTCACAAAAATCCAATTTACACTGAATATCACCCTTGCCACAAAATGACCTGCTTACATAATTTCAGTTATCTTCTTAACTCAGGAGGTAATGTGGACAAGACAACAGGTTGGTTATTTTAAAATGGGGTTGAGCTTAAAAGCAATGTCTTCTTCTGTTAACCATGGTTACCCTGAAAAGAAATATGTGCACACATCATTCCTTTGCTTCAAAAGGGCTTTACAGGCAAGGACATTGCTGCTTTTAAGATTGCCCCTATATTAAATATTTATAGAATCAAGTACTTCAATTAAAGAGGTTCCATCACTGTGAAGAAAGCTTCAGGGCACTCAAGAAAGTCCAGCAAGTGCAAATCTTCTAAAAAGATTCATCTATGGGTTTGGTTCAATACTACTGCATAGCTTGCTCAGAAATGGCAGAAGGCTGGTGTCAGTCAATCTGTATGCACAGTGAGGCAAAAGATTTTTTTATCATGGTGTCAAGAAAGGGAGCAAAGAAGGCAATTCTTCTAAGTAAAACATCAAGAACAGATTTACATTCTGCATGAAGCACAGGGATTGGCCTACAGAGGATTGGGATAAAGTTAGTTTCTCTAATGAAACTCCCTTCAGACCAGGGTCGGACTGGGCCACTGGAGAACCGGAGGATTTTCCTGTGGGCCCAGGCACTAACACCTGCTGGGATATAGGGCCAGAAGCTGCTTATGGCCCCTGCTGCTCCAGGGGCCCCTAGTCAGTGGTGTGTCGCTAATAGCGGCACACCAAACAGCTTCTATGGGCGCCCCCGGTGCCAGCAGAGCAGCAGCAGGTGACAGGAAGCCAAAGCATCTTCCCGCTGCTAACGTGAAATGAATATTCACGCTTCCCCAAGACCCCAGGGGCGTGGAGAGGAGTGAATATTAAAAGGGCAGTGTTTGCTGCAGGCTGTGGCTATCACTGCCCACTATAAGTTTCCGCCAGGGGCCCCCATCCAACGCGGCCGCTATGGGGCTAAAAGTCATGGGGACCCGGCATCAGCACTGCCCTCCCAGTGTGTGTCGCAATAATGGAAGAGAGAGCGTCACATGATGCTCCCTCTCCCATCATTCCCCTCTTCCTCTGTCACACAGCGGGTGCGCGATGACATCCCCATTGTGTGCTGACATCGGAGCAGACCCGCTGCCGGAATCAGCATGGGAGCGAGGAGAGGTGAGTATAGTGTTATATATATATCATGAGGGGGGCAGCATGATACCCCGTTTGAGGGGGGCAGCATGATACCCCGTATGAGGCAGCAGCATGATACCCCATATAAGGGGGGGCAGCATGATACCCCATGAGGGGGGCTGCATTATATTCTGAGGGGTCTACATTATATTCTGTGGGGGGGCTGTATTATACCATATGAAGGGGGCTGCATTATACCCTATGGGGGGCTGCATTATACTCTATGATGCTGGTTGCATTATATTCTATGGGGAGCTACATTATATTCTATGATGCTGGTTGCATTATATTCTATGGGGAGCTACATTATATTCTGTGAGGGGGCTACATTATACTATATGATGTCTGCATTATATTCTATGATGGGGCTACTTTATATACTATGAGGGGGCTGCATTGTACCCTATGAGGACGCTATTTTATATTCTATGAGGAGGGCTACCCCAACCCCTGCTACATAATTAAGACATGTACTACCTTATGTTATACCGTGATATTAGCACGTTTTACAGCACAATTGGTGGTCTTGCATTTATTTCTATGTAGCTACATAGTGGGCTCCAAGAATTATTTTCTCTGGTGGGCCCAAGGTGCTCCAGTCCGACGCTGCTTCAGACTGTTTGAGAATCTGGAAGAATGAGTGTCTGGAGATGACAAGGTGAGTGCTACCATGTCCTGTGTCATGCCAACAGTAAAACATCTTGTGACCATTCATGTGTGGGGTTACTTTTCATCCATGGAGGGGGCTCACTCACAGTTTGCCTAAGAACACTTTTTACTCGCCTCTCCTATAAGCCCACTGCACCTTGAACTTCACCTTGTCACTTAGCAAACAAACTCTCCTGTAGAAACAGGGAGCAGTTTTTACTTTTTACTGGCCCTAACAGCTCCCACTCTGGTCCAGACCAAACAATTAACTATTTGTCTCTTCAACTTGTTGCTGGGCAGATCTCCCTTACAAACACTATGCATCTTATAACAGTATACACTAAGCATATTACAGTTACAATGCTTATCCCACTTTCTCTAAACTATGTGTTATCTTATGCTTATGTAGGGAGATGGACCGGGCTAGGTCGGCTTCTTGTGTGCCAGGGCTGGAACTGTCAGGGCTGTCACCATTGATTCCAGGGGAAGGACTTTCTGTCCGGAGCAGACCTTTGCACCTGACTGTAGGGGGCGGGGTGGATATAAAAGGGGCTGAGCACTTCTGGTGGGAAGACAGAGTACGTGCAAGGAGAAGATTGACTCCATCTCCGCTGTTCCACGCCAATCAGTAGGCCTTTCCGGCGGCCATTCCTTCCCTGCTCGCGCAACTTGTGCACGGATAGAGCTGAACTTATTGTAGACTCCCAAACCCGAGAGCCCTGACAGGTCGGCACTCCCCACAGTGACTGACAATCTTCGCAGTACTGACCTCAAGTTACACGCTGATTCGGGAGGCTCTGTTGTTGCCTCCACTTTGAGACTTTGTGTCACACTTGCTGCGCCACCTATAACTTCTTTTTCGACATCGTGTTCAAGGATTAGGAGATGTGATATACAGGATTAGAGATATATAAGACATATAGAGACAAAATGCAAATCCTTTATTGTCTGCATGTATATGCTATTTACAGTAAAACAATAGAGGATTGAATTTTTCAGTGAGTGGCTGCAGGAGAAACTTGTTGGTTAATTGCAGGATCCATCTGGATGTCGATGTGCGTTGTGTTTCCTGTGCTGTTGGAATCTATCCTATGATATTGGGCAGTGATCCCCCCTCTTTCCTTCAACTTATCCCTTCCAGTGTTTCAGTCTGACCATATTATTTGGTTCTGATGGATTTTGGGACGGTGTCAGGTCACTGAGGACCAGATTGACCCTAAGGGTTTCATGTTCCATTACTAAATAGATATCTGTTCATATCGCCTTCGATATCGAAAGACCACATCGCCTACTGGTTGGATGACCCCAAATCCATATCGGCTCCGGTCAAACTCTGGAAAGGTTTCCTGTGGGTTTTTCAGTTCAAACTCAAAATTGAGGAGCATTAGCCAGACAAACCTGAAAGAGAGAAGCTTTGTTAGTGGGGGTTTGTGTGGCCCCTTGTCAAATAGATGAGGATGGGGACAAATACAGAATGCTTGAAATTCATAAATCTTTCACATAATCTTTAAACACCAAAGCCTCAAAAATGAAAGAAACAATACGAATACAGATGTGCGCCTAATGGATAGTGTCCTTAGCAATTGTGATGCGCTTGGCGAGGGTGGCGCTTTTACTGAGGGTAGCGTGCTCATACGCAGATGAAAGTGCACCGATGAACGACCATTCATTGGACAAAAGATCAAACATTTGTCAATGTCCCCAAACACATTGCAGACTAAATCAGACAATATTGGACCTTTTCAGCCAAAGATGCAGCCAGTGCTGATTTCTGGTTAAAAAAAAATTTCCCAAGCCCAATTGAAACTATTAAATTTTTTCCTTCTTCAGTTGAATCAAGACAATCCTTCATTTCACAGAACGAGCTGGGCTTTCTTAGTGGTTATGGTGTGCTTAGTAGTGATGGGTGAGTAGCATCATTGCTCGGGTCTCCCCGAGCATGCTCGGGTGATCTCCGAGTATTTTGGCGTGTTCGGAGATTTAGTTTTCGTTGTCTCATCTACATGATTTGCGACTGGTAGACAGGCTATATACATGTGGAAATTCCCTAACAAACAGGCATTCCGCACCTGTATTCAAGCTGTCTAGCAGTCGTAAATCATACAGCTGAGACGACAGAAACAAAATCTTCAAGCACACCAAAATACTTGGAGACCACCCGAGCATGCTCGAGGAGACCTGAGCAAAGAGTATACTTGCTCATCACTAGTGCTTAGCATTAACGGTGCTCTTAGGGTAGTGTGCATTGTGATGGTAGTACTCTACCAGAGGGTGCTTGCTCAGAGAGGGAGGTTGTCTGAGAGTGGTCCGAATCACATTTCAGGTGCATATAAATTGCATGATTATTTAGAAAGGGCATTCCAACGAACGCTCGTTTCACAATTATCGGACAGTGTAAACAAGGAACTGATCATCCGGTGAGCGAGCAAAAAGCTCGCTCATCGGATGATCAGATGATCATTTGAATGAAATGATCTTTTGGCTTAGTTAAAACAACAGCATTCTGGGCAGCAAATTGTTCAGTGTAAACAGGACCTGTGCTGCCAAGAACAATGGCAGCCTTTGCACCCAGAGCAATCTATTTTTGATCGTTCTGTTCACTTCTGAAGCAGAGTCTGCATGTTAAAAAAGTCTATTAAATGATAACTAATTGGAAAACATGTTGCAGAACTGCAGTTGTTTCACACTGGTCAGCTAGCATAAACCCAGTTTAAATGACAAACATCACTACCTATATTTCCTTCATTGACTTATCTCTGGCAGCTCAAACAATGGTGGTTCATTATCTTAGTTTCTTGGTCTTAGAAGGACCCATGTCATTTCTCTATAGCTACAGCCTCTGGTAATTAACTTTTAAATCTCTAGTTGGTAATTTTTTGTTGCCTAGATGTGACACACCGGTCCCGGGTATCCCAGGCTCCATTTCCTTCCTCTGGGTTTGCTGCCCTCTGCTGTGCTCCAAGTTGGTTTTTGCAGGTTGCCCAGAGTGGGTCAATGACATAGACCTATTTAAGGCCTATGTAGACACACATCTGTGTCTTGGGATTGAGACTCTCGTCCTAAGTTTGGTGTGCACCACCAGCTGTGCTTTTGCGCTTTGTGCTTGCTTGCATTCATCCCTGCTGGGTTCCACTTCATCCATCATGCTGCTCCTGAGTTTCCTGTGTGTGCCTTCCTGCATCAATGCCTGGGGTCCGACTCTGGGACCTTGATTTCCAAATGAAATGCAAAATTTACTTTAATCTGAAAACAACACCTTGGATCACTGAGCATCAGTCCAGTTCTTTTTCTCCCTGGCCCAGGTAAGACGCTTCTGGCGTTGTTTATTGGTCATGAGTAGCTTGACACAAGGAATGTGACACTTGTAGCCCATGTCCTGGATACGTCTGTGTGTGGTGGCTCTTGAAGCAATGACTCCAGCAGCAGTCCACTCCTTGTGTATCTCCCCCAAATTTTGAATGGCCTTTTCTTAACAATCCTTTCAAGGCTGTAGTTATCCCGGTTGCTTGTGCACCTTTTTCTACCTTTTTCTGTAACCATAATCATCAACATTAGCAGAAATAAACACTTGAAATAGTTCACTCTGTTTGTAATTATATATATATTTCCGGTTGCTTGTACACCTTTTTCTACCACACTTTTTCATTCCACTCAACTTTCCATTAATATTCGAGGATACAGCACTTCTTTAGCAATGACCTTTTGTGGCTAAGGCTACTTTCACACTAGCGTCGTGCGACGCACGTCGCTCTGCGTCGGGGCGACGTACCGTCGCAAGTAGTGAAAGTTTTGCAAAACGGGGGCAGCGGATGCAGCTTTTCAACGCATCCGCTGCCCCATTGTAATGTCCAGGGAGGAGGGGGCGGAGTTTCGGCCGCGCATGCGCGGTTGAAAATGGCGGACACGACGCACAAAAAAAGTTACATGTAATGTTTTTGTGTGCGTCGCGGCCCCCAAAACACGACGCATCCGTCGCATGACGGATGCGACGTGTGCCCATACGTCGCAATGCGTCGCTAACACAAGTCTATGGAGAAAAAACGCATCCTCCGGGCAACTTTGCAGGATGCGTTTTTTCTCCAAAACGACGCATGACGCTAGTGTGAAAGTAGCCTTACCCTCTATGTGGTGTGTGTCATTGACTGCCTTCTGGACATTTGTAAAGTCAGCAGTCTTCCCATGATTGTGGAGCATACTGACACAGACTTAGGTGACCTTTTAAATGCTTAGGAAGCCTTTGCAGGTGTTTTTTTGTTGATTATTGTAATTTACTGATATAAATAACTTTTGGGTTTTCATTGGCTGTAAGCCATAATCATCAACATTAGCAGAAATAAACACTTGAAATAGTTCACTCTGTTTGTAATTATATATACAGTACAGCCCAAAAGTTTGGACAAACCTTCTCATTCACAGAGCTTTCTTTATTTTCATGACTATGAAAATTGTAGATTCACTCTGAAGGCAGCAAAACTATGAATTTACACATGTGGAATTATATAATTAACAAAAAAGTGTGAAACAACTGAAAATACTGTATGTCTTTTATTCTAGGTTCTTCAAAGTAGCCACCTTTTGCTTTGATTACTGCTTTGCACACTCTTGGCATTCTCTTGATGAGCTTCCAGAGGTAGTCACCGGAAATGGTTTTCACTTCACAGGTGTGCCCTGTCAGGTTTAATAAGTGGGATTTCTTGCCTTATAAATGGGGTTGGGACCATCAGTTGTGTTGTGCAGAAGTCTGGTGGATACACAGCTGATAGTCCTACTGAATAGACTGTTAGAATTTGTATTATGGCAAGAAAAAAGCAGCTAAGTAAAGAAAACTCTACAATTCTATGATTCTATGAAAAACGAGTGGCCATCATTACTTTAAGAAATGAAGGTCAGTCAGTCCGAAAAATTGGGAAAACTTTAAAAGTGTCCCCAAGTGCAGTGGCAAAAAACATCAAGCGCTACAAAGAAACTGGCTCACATGAGGACCGCCCCAGGAAAGGAAGACCAAGAGTCACCTCTGCTGCGGAGGATAAGTTCATCCGAGTCACCAGCCTCAGAAATCGCAGGTTAACAGCAGCTCAGATTAGAGACCAGGTCAATGCCACACAGAGTTCTAGCAGCAGACACATCTCTACAACAACTGTTAAGAGGAGACTTTGTGCAGCAGGTCTTCATGGTAAAATAGCTGCTAGTAAACAACTGTGTTCTGCCCTCTTAATAGGGCAAAGAATGTTTTATTATGTGCTGGGTTAATTATAACACCATCTAGTGGTGGCTGAATTTATTAGCAGTGTCTTCAATAGCATTATAAAGCCTGTGACTTTAACAGAAGCAATGCACTATGATATTAAAGCAGTGCTTTGTGGGAAGGAAGCAATGTATTCTGGGATGAAGAAGGGCCATTTTGCTTCTGTGGATCTCATAGGATGCACATGTTATTTTGTCCTCCTGTGTAACCTTTGGTTTTCCTGCAACTTCTCTACTTGAGTCACTACCCGGCTAAAGCATATCTGGTAAGCTTAATCTTTCTTGCAATGCAGTGATTCAGAGAGGTGTTATTTACTGTCTAGCAGCCAAGAGATGTCATTAACCCTTTAGTTGCCAGTTCTCAGTAAATGTAATCATAAACTAATGTATTCCTATGTAATGTTTGCATCTCAATGTACACTTCTGTGATTGTGTTAGCTGTGATCATCTGCCCAATGCTTATGCATGTTATTTGTATTTCTTGTAGTTTTACCGCGCATGTTCTATACTCTTCACAAATAAACAAGTTAGACTACAGAGAACAATCTGCTTATTTTGGAAGACAGAGCTGTGGTTTATACTGTATGCTGGATTGCACATCGTGTCAGCGTGCCAGAAGGCAGAATAAACTGCTAAGGACAGGCAACAAGCAGAAGAGACTTGTTTGGGCTAAAGAACACAAGGAATGGACATTAGACCAGTGGAAATATGTGCTTTGGTCTGATGAGTCAAAATTTGAGATCTTTGGTTCCAACCACCGTGTCTTTGTGCGGCGCAGAAAAGGTGAACAGATGGACTCTACACCGTGAAGCATGGAGGAGGAGGTGTGATGGTGTGGGGGTGCTTTGCTAGTGACACTGTTGGGGATTTATTCAAAATTGAAGGTATACTGAACCTGCCAACAAGTGCTAAGCATCTCTGGGAACTCCTTCAAGACTGTTGGAAAACCATTTCCGGTGACTACCACTTGAAGCTCATCAAGAGAATGCCAAGTGTGTGCAAAGCAGTAATCAAAGCAAAAGGTGGCTACTTTGAAGAACCTAGAATATAAGACATATTTTCAGTTGTTTCACACTTTTTTGTTAATTATATAATTCCACATGTGTTATTTCATAGTTTTGATGCCTTCAGAGCTTCAGAGTGAAAATAAAGAAAACTCTTTGAATGAGAAGGTGTGTCCAAACTTTTGGTCTATATATACACACACACACACACACATACTCATATTTCTCACCATCATTTTCAAAATAGATCTTGCCAAATCAGACAAGGTGATTTTCTGGATTTGTCTTCTCATTTTGACTCTCATAGTTGTGGTCTACCTATGATGTCAATTACAGGCCTCTGTCCTCTTTTTAAGTGGGAGAGCTTGCATACTTGGTGGCTGAAAAACTACTTTTTCCCCACTGTGTGTGTGTATATATATATATATATATATATATATATATCAAAAAAAGGGCAGCACTACCAAAATTAAATAGTTGGTGCAAAACCTATTCAGCAGTGTCCCAACAGCCAAATTAACAAAAGTAAAAAAAATAGGCAGCACTCAAATTAAATGTGAAAAAAAGTATCCACTTTTTTTTCACATTTAATTTGAGTGCTGCCTATTTTTTCTTTTATATATATATATATATATATATATATATATATATATATATATATATATATACACTGCTTAAAAAATAAAGGGAACACTATAACATAGGAGGTAGTATTTTAGTGTTCCCTTTATTTTTTTGAGCTGTATATATATATATAATATTTTTTTATTGAAGAACTGAAATAAATTAACTTTTTGATGTTATTCTAATTTTATGAGAAGCACCTGTATTTGTGACCTATCAAACTAATCTTGCAGATGATGAAATTGTTCATCAGATTTGGCCATTTAAACTCATACATATTTTGCTAGGAAAAAAAATTCTCAAATTCCTCATCTGTTATGACCATCCTAAAATAAAACCGCTCAATGCCCTATAATAAAATTCACTTGCTAAAAATCACATATCAAATATTTATAAATTAAAATGCATCTTTGTATATTGTTTTCTCTTCCATCAAGCTAGAATACAGTTTACAGTTTATATACAGTTTATATCTCTGAATCCACTCCTGTGTCTCCATTCAATGTCAGCAAGCAGTTAATCCTGAATGCTATCTCTGTGTTTTCAACTCTGCAAGCTTATATCTGGTATATAGTTTTTTTCAACTTACTCTGCTTGTCCCCTTATGTTGTGAGGTCAAGAAACTTTTCAAAGTGCTTTATGATCCATGTAGTGCTGGACATGTGTTTATTTGACCACAACATTTTATTGGGTCCTGGTGTCTCAATTTAGTGTGATTGATTAACGAGAAGAGAGAGCCAAAAAAAACCAAAAAAAAACTTAGCCTTAACCTCCTATATATTCAGACCTAGCTAGGGGGAGCATTTATGCAGGGGTGGCATTTATGCACATGTAATCTAAGTACATGTATCAAAGTACTTCTGGCAGTTATAACATGGCAGTTAGACAGGGCAGGAGACAGGTAAGACATTTATATACATCTACTCCCTGTACATCTGGAGTACAACAAATATATACCATATGCATTTGTGTAATTTATATCCTGGCCGCTGCATTCACACACATCCACCGCCCTGGCATTAACTCTCCACACTCCATCCATATTGGCCCCTCGCTTCTTTCCTCTCCTATGTATAGCACTCACGCTCTTTTCACATTGTTAAATTGCACAGATCCAGCCAGTCCCACCATTCAACACCAGAGACGCTCTCACAAATCACTTAACCATCTGCTCACTCTTTCTATCCTCCTTCTCCTAGTTGCAGGAGACATTGCTCCCAACCCTGGTCCCCCATGTTATAGAAAGTCAAACCCCCCCACTGCTACACTCAGAAACCCCTCTAATCTTATTAATATTCCCTGCATGCCATCTGTCTCTCTTAATTGTGCACTTTGGAATTCTCGCTCAGTGTGTAACAAACTCTCCTTCATTCATGACTTCTTCCTTTCTAATTCTCTTAACCTCCTGGCTCTTACTGAAACCTGGATCCAGCAGTCAGACACTACCGCTGCTGCTGCTCTTTTATACGGGGGGCTACACTTCTCTCATACCCCAAGATCAGACAATAGAGCTGGTGGAGGCGTTGGTCTGCTCCTATCACCAAAATGTACCTTTCAGGTTATCCCTCAAGTACCCTCACTTGTCTTCCCTTCTTTTGAGGTCCATGCCGTCAGACTCTACACCCCCTTCTCCATGCGAGTGGCGGTGGTGTATCGTCCTCCCGGCCCCTCCCATCAGTTCCTGGATCATTTTGCCACTTGGCTTCCACATTTTCTCTCCTGTGACATCCCTACCCTCATCATGGGAGATTTCAACATCCCCATTGCTCTTCCCCTCTCCCCATCTGCTACTCACCTTTTATCTCTAACCTCCTCATTTGGCCTTTCGCAGCTTACTAATTCTCCAACGCATGAAGACGGAAACTCCCTCGACTTGGTCTTCTCTCGGCTTTGTGCAGTGGATGATTTTGCAAACTCCCCTCTCCCGCTCTCTGACCACAATCTTCTTTCATTCTCTATAAAGAACTGCCAGGCTGCTCAGGTCACCCCCACTGTCCAGACTTATAGAAACATACAGGCCATTAACACCCAGAAACTTCTGAAGAACTTGCAGTCTTCATTGGCCCCTATCTCCTCCCTCTCATGTCCTGATTCTGCATTGAAGCATTACAATGAAACACTTCAAACTGCCCTGGATGAATTTGCACCCCCTATAAATAGAACACCACAACGCAGACGGCGACAACCCTGGCACACGGTGCAAACACGTTTCCTGCAGCGGTGCTCCAGGTGCGCCGAACGTCTGTGGAGAAAATCCAATCTACACGAAGATTTCATCCATTTTAAGTTTATGCTTAGAACATACAACACTGCCCTTCACCTCTCCAAACAAACCTATTTCAACACCCTCTTCATCTCACTGTCCAATAACCCGAAACGTCTCTTTGACACTTTTCATTCTCTACTCAATCCAAGAGTACAGGCCCCAACCACGGAGCTCCGAGCTGACGATCTGGCCAATTACTTCAAAGAAAAAATTGACCAGATCCGACAGGAAATTATCTCCAAATCCCCTCATACCATGCACTGTCCTCCCTCCCCCACTGCATCTAACTCATTCTCTGATTTTGAACCAGTCACAGAAGAAGAAGTAAGCAGGCTCCTTGCATCTTCTCGCCCAACTACTTGCACCAGTGACCCATTTCCGTCACATCTCCTCCAGTCCCTTTCCCCTGCTGTCACCCCTCACCTAACTAAAATATTTAACCTCTCTCTCTCTTCTGGTATTTTTCCCTCCTCATTTAAGCATGCCATCATACATCCACTACTTAAAAAACCATCCCTCGACCAAAACTGTGCCGCTAACTATAGACCTGTCTCTAATCTTCCCTTCATCTCTAAACTCCTGGAACGCCTGGTCCACTCCCGTCTTATCCGCTATCTCTCAGAAAACTCTCTTCTCGACCCTCTCCAATCCGGTTTCCGCTCTTTACACTCCACTGAAACTGCCCTCACTAAAGTCTCTAATGATCTGCTAACAGCTAAATCAAATGGTCATTACTCCATGCTAATTCTCTTGGATCTCTCTGCAGCATTCGGCACTGTGGATCATCAGCTCCTCCTCACTATGCTCCATTCCATTGGCCTCAAGGACACAGTTCTCTCCTGGTTCTCCTCCTATCTCTCCGACCGCTCCTTTACTGTTTCTTTTGCCGGTTCCTCCTCCTCTCACCTTCCCCTTACTGTTGGGGTTCCTCAAGGATCGGTTCTAGGCCCCCTCCTCTTCTCCTTGTACACTGCCCCTATTGGTCAAACAATCAGTAGATTTGGTTTCCAGTACCATCTCTATGCTGATGACACCCAATTATACGCTTCTTCTCCTGACATCACGCCAGCCTTTCTAGAAAACACTGGCGATTGTCTAAACGCTGTGTCTAATATCATGTCCTCACTATATCTGAAACTGAACCTGTCAAAGACTGAACTCCTTGTGTTTCCTCCCGCTACTATTGTACCTACACCCGACATTGCCATTTCCGTCTGTGGTTCCACTATTACTCCCCAGCAACATGCCCGCTGTCTTGGGGTCATACTTGATTCCGAGCTTTCCTTTGCCCCCCACATTCGATCACTGGCTCGCTCTTGTCATCTGCACCTCAAAAACATTTCTAGAATTCGACCTTTTCTTACTTTTGACTCTGCAAAAACTCTTACTGTTTCTCTTATTCATTCTCGTCTCGACTATTGTAACTCTCTTCTAATCGGTCTCCCTCTTACAAAACTCTCCCCTCTCCAATCTGTCTTGAATGCTGCAGCCAGGATCATATTCCTCACCAATCGTTACACCGATGCCTCTACCTTGTGCCAGTCATTACACTGGCTACCTATCCACTCCAGAATTCAGTATAAACTTATTACCCTCACCCACAAAGCCCTCCATGGCTCAGCACCACCCTACATCTCCTCCCTTGTTTCAGTATACCACCCTACCCGCGCCCTCCGTTCTGCTGATGACCTGAGGTTAGTATCCTCAATAGTCAGAACCTCCCACTCCCGTCTCCAAGACTTTACACGTGCCGCGCCAATTCTTTGGAATGCACTTCCCAGGTCAATACGATTAGTCCCCAATCCCCACAATTTTAAGCGTGTCCTGAAAACGCATTTATTCAGACTGGCCTATCGCCTCAACACATTAACCTAACCTATCCCTGTGTGGCAGAGCCAAAAGTTTTACCATAACCAGGTTCCCAGCATCATGTTCCCACATGCTTTATGCATCCATTAGCCCTCTCTGTCTGTACTGTTACACACTTAACATTATGGCTGGTCCATACAATCAGGGCAACTGTTACCACCCACCTTTCGTGTCTACCTCTTTCCTCATAGACTGTAAGCTTGCGAGCAGGGCCCTCACTCCTCTTGGTATTTGTTATAATCTACTGTATGTGATTATTGTTATGCTGTAATGTCTATTGTCTGTACAAATCCCCTCTGAAATGTAAAGTGCTGCGGAATATGTCGGCGCTATAAAAATAAAATTTATTATTATTATTATTATTATTATAGATCTGGTGTGATTAATTTTTCAGTACTCAGATGTTGGACATCCTTTCTCTTGCCACATATAGATGTCCTCCTTAACCAGGCTAGACAGCTGCTTGTAATTCTGATGTGAATAGTCTTCAATGGCTTCTGTCTTGGATATCCTACTTCCCGTAACCTCCAGATGTTCTTCACCAGGTTGGGCTGATGCATATATACACAATTTGAAGGAGGAGCCTTCTATGGCTTCAGATATTCTAGATCTTAGGTGAATAACTTTCTATGGCATCAGTGATGCACATCTTGCCTCCTGTAAACTCCAAGTATTTTTCACCTCTGCTTTGCTTCTCCACCAGACTGAACGGTGGCTTATAAACTTTGCGTAAACAATCTTCTATGGACTCGTTGGTGGACGTCCTGCCTCCTTTTAACCTCCAGATGTTCTTAACCTCGGCTCTCTTTCTACTCCAGACTGGAGGGAAGCTTATATACCTTATAGCTTTGGTGGTGGACATCCTGCCTCCATTGACCTCCCTATTCCATGTCCTGAGCTTTGGGCAAATCTTCTTTTTCATCTTCTTTCTATGTGGATCTGTCCTTGGACTCCCCTCCCCAAATTTCATCTGGTCACCATAAGAGCTAGTTAACGTGACCATATTTTTGGCCCGAGTATTGTACGTGAGAAAAAACGGACAGCATCTGGACGCATATTATGCAATTTTTTTCATTGACTGATTATGCGTGTGAAAAAACGTTGCAGCGTGCACTAGTTTCTAAATCGTATGAGACTCAGCCATTCAAGTCTACGGGGCGCTGAAAAAAAATTGGATACTGTTTGGAGCCATAATAAAGCATCCAATTTTTATGGATACCTTGCAATTCTCTAACAAAGGAAACTGTGAATAGTCCTGTGAATGATTAATAGCTGCTGTACAAGAAGTATTTCACCCAGAAAAATGGGATGGAAAAGAAAATCATCCCACTTTTCTGGATGAAACTCTGAATGATTTTTTTATATCAACATACCCTAACGGAGATCATTTTGGATCCTGACAATTCTTTTTTTCATATTAGTTGTCTATCAGCTAGGAAATCTCCGTAGAAATGGTGCAAATGTTTTTTCAAGGTATCTTGTGGTCGGACTCCTCTGGAATTTGTTGGTTTCAGGATAAAATGGGTGAAAGAGTTAAAGTGTCAGGAAGGTGCACAGCGGTAAAGAATGGTGAGCGCCTAGTAGTGACATGTGGCGGTAAAAGCTAATTATTGCCTGATCAGTGAATGGACTCGGAGCAGCATGCTGCCAGAGGGTGCACATAATATCAACTCACGTTCCCTTACAGTTTAATGCTGTTGATTGCATGGAACCTTCCAATGCATATGTTCCTGCCGGCGCCCCAGGGCATGCTGGTGTACTTGAGTCTCTTGCCGGCCTTGTAGAAATCTGTCTTCTCAGAATAGTCCACATTGAGGAACCTGTCATACTGGAACATCTGGAAAAAGAGATCACCATTTACCTAAGTGCTCCCCCAACCCTTTTTACACTTCAGGGATGATCATATATCTATCTGCCCTCTGTACCCCCAAACCAGTAAATATTGTGTAGCCTCAGAGAAGGACTCATGGGCCGAGTCTCAAGTTCCTGCCTAGGTGAGGACCATCAAGACTGGCTATGATGAGTCTGGGGGGGGCAGTTGAGCACCAGCTTGAGGCAGATGTTACAATTTGCCCTGTGTGTCCAGTGTGTACGTTTTGCAGCAGTTACCTGTGGCTCATGGTGGATCTCCGGGTCCATCTGAGGACTGACGTAGGGAAAGAGGCAAAGCCTGTCTCCCCTCCTTAGGGTGTATTCTCTGCCATCCGCCAGCTTCAGGGATACCTCAGACAGCACTTCCCGTGTGACGAAGGGCGCGGTGGTTAAGCGCAGGCTCTCCTCTAATGCGCTGTCTGTAAAGACCACAAATAAGCCTGTCTGTGATCACGGAGTATAATCTGCATATTACAAGTCACCTGTGTCATACGTATAATACTCATGAAGAATTATATATGAAGGCTGTGGGCTGTAATTCCGCTGGATAGTGGCGTCCACCTTTTATTATTAGTGACAGGATAACCGTACCTGTCATAGCTGTGCTCATATGTGTCAGTACATGTGATCCTGTTTTGTGACTCATCACCTTAATCATATGTTGCGGTGTGTGATCGCTGCAGTCTCTGCTTCTCCCACAGTTTTCCTGTTTCTGCACCAGAGGAGCAATCACAAATCTGCTTGAAGATTCCCGTTCTCAATCTTCCCCTTCCTCTAACGCATGCGATCCAGAAGATATCAGTATTCTCAGTGTCATTGAGTGGGATGCTAGAGTTTAAGGCAAGGCCAGAATTTTGCGTCCCTTAACGTGTGAACTTTTAGCCCTCCCCGAGTCCTTCAACCAGTCCAGTACAGCACATGTATTGTAATTTGAAAATTCTGATGTAATTATAGTTTGTCCTATTAACCTTTATCTGTTTTGTTTTCTTTTTGTTGAGATCAGAAATACAAGTTATTAATTGTTATATTATCTTAACTATTTTTTTTTAAATTTTCCGTTTATGTCAATGCAACAATTTTATTAGCTTATCTATAACCCCATCTATAAATGTAAACCTAACCCTAACTCTAACCATAAGCCTAACGCTAATCCAATCTGTAGCTCCAACCTTAAAGTGGTTGATCAACTTTAGACTACAAGTCTGCAGTGAACCTATGTGCCTGCAGAATTGTGAATCCTCACACGCTCAAACTGCTCACTGTGAGGATTCTCCAATGCTGGCACCGACAGCTATTTGCATATTTCCAGACACATTCTGACCAGACGTGTTAGGCCTCCCTCAGTGCAAGTGTACATGCATCTAGTTGGCATGTGACCACAAGTATGCAAATCACATACTTGCACTCCCTTCGCTGTCGCCATAGAATCCTCAGAACACACAGTGCAATTCACAAGTCTTCAGTCACACAGAGTGACTGTAGATTTGCAGCCGAAAGCCAGGCAACCCCTTCAATGCTAATCCTAATTAGTATTTAAAAAAGTGTAAAACTGTCAATGCAGCTTTTAGCAATGAATAAAGACAGTGTGGAATCATCTGCACCGCAAATTATTCACCATCTGCGACCCACACTCCTCACCATCCGCACCGCACACTCCTCATCATCCGCACACTACTCATCGTCCGCACCGCACACTACTCATCGTCCGCACCGCACACTACTCATCGTCCGCACCGCACACTACTCATCGTCCGCACCGCACACTACTCATCGTCCGCACCGCACACTACTCATCGTCCGCACCGCACACTACTCATCATCCGCACCGCACACTACTCATCATCCGCACCGCACACTACTCATCATCCGCACCGCACACTACTCATCATCCGCACCGCACACTACTCATCATCCGCACCGCACACTACTCATCATCCGCACCGAACACTACTCATCATCCGCACCGAACACTACTCATCATCTGCACCCCACATTACTCATCATCTGCACCGAACTCTACTCATCATCTGCACCGCACATTACTCATAATCTGCACCGCACATTACTCATCATCTGCACCGCACATTACTCATCATCTGCACCGCACATTACTCATCATCCGCACCGCACATTACTCATCATCCGCACCGCACATTACTCATCATCCGCACCGCACATTACTCATCATCCGCACCGCACATTACTCATCATCCGCACCGCACATTACTCATCATCCGCACTGCACATTACTCATCATCTGCACCCCACATTATTCATCATCTGTGCCGCACATTATTCATCATCTGCGCTGCACATTATTCATCCACACCCCACATTATTCAAACTGTCTTTATTCATTAACTACTCCTTTTCTGCCATGTCGTTTATGTAAACCACAACAGATGAGATTAGTTTGTCAAAAGTCTCTGCCTACGCAGAGCGCAGCAGCCAGCACAGCAAAGCTCATTTATTATACTGAGGTACACACATGGTCAAAATTGTTGGTACCCCTCGTTTAATAACAGAAAAACTCACAACGGTCACAGAAATAACTTGAATCTGACAAAAGTAATAAGAAATCAAAAATCTATGACAATGAACAAATGAAAGTCAGACACTGCTTTTCAACCATGCTTCCACAGAATTAAAAAAAATAAAACTCATGAAATAAACCTGGACAGAAATGATGGTACCCCTGAAAATAATGTGACAAAAGGGACATGTTACATCAAGGTGTGTCCACTAATTAGCATCACAGGCGTCTACAATCTTGGAATCAGTGAGTGGGCCTGTATAGAGGGCTACAGATACTCACTGTACTGTTTGGTGGCATTGTGTGTATCACACTCAACATGGACTAGAGGAAGTGAAGGAAAGCGTTTTCTCAGGAGATTAGAAAGAAAATTATAGACAAACATGTTAAGGTAAAAGTTATAAAATCATCTCCAAGCAGCTTGATGTTCATGTGACTACAGTTGCACATATTATTCAGAAATTTAAACTCCATGGGACAGTAGCCAACCTCCCTGGACGTGGCTGCAGGAGGAAAATTGATGACAAATCAAAGAGACGGATAATATGAATGGCAACAATAGAGCCCAGAAAAACTTCTTAACAGATTAAAGGTGAACTTCAAGCTCAAGATAACATCTGTGTCAGATCACACCATTCGTCGTTTGAGCCAAAGTGGACTTTATGGGAAACGACCAAGGAGGACACCATTGTTGAAAAAAAAATCTTAAAAAAGCCAGGTTGGAATTTGCCAAACTACATGATGACAAGCCATAAAGCTTCTGGGAGAATGTCCTATTGACAGATGAGACAAAAATGGACCATTTTGGCAAGGCACATCAGCTCTATGTTTACACATGGAAAAATGAAGCGTATCAAGAAAATAACAAATTGTCTCTTCAGAGAGGAAGAGGACTAGAACTCTAGTGCCACCTATTGGAGGTAGCAATCCTAAAAGTCAATGTTGACCCTTTAACGAGCCTAGTTACATGACTTAGGATAAAAGCCAAGCCAGAATCTCCATTTGCAGACACTGTGTTTCGGGGTACTGCCCCTCATCAGTGCAAAGTGGGAGAAGATCTGGTTTGGCTGTGAGAGAGGCGTCTGACCATATCCAAGAAGTATCATTTCTCCTTGCGGAGAATGACATGCTAAGCATGTCGAGGTGAGGAGACTTAAAGCCGCAATGCTCCTCTGGGAAATATGCTAATTATGCAAATTGTCTCTTCAGAGAGGAAGAGGACTAGAACTCTAGTGCCACCTATTGGAGGTAGCAATCCTAAAAGTCAATGTTGACCCTTTAACGAGCCTAGTAAGTCTAGATCCTACTGGTCGGTGCGTAGCCGCTGACCCATAATGGAAGTATTGAAGACTCGAGAGTCTCCCGTCCTTCATAGGCCCCAATTTCGACAATTATAAACTTGTATTGAGGGTCGGGCAGAGCCAATAATACAACAGAAAAGTTTTGTTTATAATTGAAGAATTGGGAGCCAGAGTTTGGCGGCTTACGCACCCGGATATGTTTGCCATCAAGGGTCCCAATACAATTAGGAAACTGGCATTCCTCCTCAAAGTTCCTTGATATCCTAAACCAGTCTTCCATCCTGTGCTCGGACATGACGAATTGATGGAGTCTTGACCATATTTGACTACATGTCGACCTGACTATGCCAGAAATGGTAGATTTTCCAATGAGAAACTCATGGTGGAGGGCGGCATAAGACAGGCCTGTGGACAGGAACCTGAAGAACAACAGAAATGGAACATTTTACAAGGGAAAAATGATAAGAATACCAGCTATATACATACCAAACTTTTTTTGTTTCATATCTACTAACACACATATATTTTCTAGCATAATGACTACGTGATATTCAGTACATATTATACATAGCATTCTGGTATGTAAGTTTAAATATATGTGGACTAAGATGAGGGCAACAAAATTATTCTCTAAACCAAAACAAAACATACTTTGCCCAACACATTATGAACATAGAGAATGTGGTTGTGTAGTACATACCGTAATGTAAGAAGTCGCTCCTCTGCAGATATAGCTTTGCGCATCCTTGTGTCCAGAAAGGTTAGCCCAGGGTGCACTGTCTCCAAGAGTCTATCAAATGTTGCAAGGCTCATGCGACAGTATTGGTAGAATTTTGCAGGATGCTCCCGCATAGAAGAATAGAGGCGGTGAAAATGACCTCTTGTGAGTCGCTGCCTCAAAAGTGGATGGACCCACATGCGTCTCCTCCTCCGCGGATCCACTATCACTGGGTATGGTTGGCCAAAGCGGCGTGACAAAGCCAGTTGAAGAGAACCTGCTCAGTTGTGTTGAAACTCAAGACTGTCTGCCATGTTGCACATACAACACCAACACACCTAGTGAAGGCAAGGTCACAAATGGACAGAATGGAGGCTGCCACCTGTTCCTGAGCCAATAAATAGGGTGCAGGCTGATGATTTAAATAGTTAGCAGGCCTCAAAACCGTTAAATGTCCATTTTGCAAGCCTGCGAGAAAATCTCGCTATACGGATGGGCATACGGATGCTTACATGCGCAAAATACGTGACCACACCTTGCTTACGGATGACATACGGAGCACTATTTAGGGGTCATTCATCCGTATTACGCACGTAAAATACTGACCGTATTTTGCGTTGCTTAGTGTGACCTCGGCCTTAGAGAAAAAAGACATTTGACTTTACCGTGTACTTTACCCAGGTAGGGGCTTACTCACTTAAGACAATGGCGCTGTCCAGGGTCTCCTGGCTAATCATGTGTCTCATCTCGTGGCCTCTCAGCAAATTCTCCCTTTCTGCTCGGACGGCAGCCATAGCCTCAGGGTTCTTCAGAAGAAACAGGAGAAGCCAAAAGGCGGCAGGGCCGGAGTTCCCCTAAAAAGAAATGATGGTAGTGAGTCACTGCAGCACCTGATACGTAGGTATTATACAAACTGGACATTATACCGGGTAAATATAAACAGACATTGTCATGCTGGGTAAGTATATATGTGATGATACACGGGGTAACTATACACATTGAAAATTACTGGGTAAATATAAACTGGATGTTATACTAGTTAGGTTCATACACACTTTGGGTCTGATTCATTACGCATTTGTGCCTTTTTTTTCTAGTTTTTGAACTGTTTTTCATTTACACCATAGCCTTGCTTTAGTTTGCTCCTTTCTAAAGTCTATTTTATATGTATTCGCCTCTTTTTTATGTTCACTACAGTGGGAATTGTCGGGGGCTTTTGGATATTTTCTTCTGACTTATCAATTGCAACTTAAAAAAAAAAGTTGCAAAAACTGTTAAAGACACAAATAAAGACCCTTTTTTATTTTGAGCAAAATTCACAAGGCATTTTGAAGAATTTGTTGTACAAAACTCCAAAGGATACCATACGACTAGGAAAAAAGGCAAATGACAAATCTTGCCCTCAATATTATGATGGGCAAATATATTCACTGGATGCCATACTGAGTTATTATACTGGGTGGATATATTAGGTTATTATACACACTGGAGGTTATAACAGGTAAATATACACTGGATTTTATACTGGGTGACCCTAAAAATATATGTTATACAGGGTAACTATACACAGTAGATATTATATAGTGCTTGCAACATGGATGCCAGTTGGTTGGTGTGATGGAGTCTTGGGTATAGGGTGTAGGTGCTTTATGCAATTCACTGACAAGGAGTCGTGTGAGTGTGCATCCCTCTTGTTATTCCTGATGTTTATTTTCACCATGTTATTCTTATTTCATTTATGAGCCCCTCCTTCCCATGGTCAGGTGTGACTCCTCATACCTGTGTGGCCCACAGTTGGAGCAGCAGCACCCTGCGCTGCATTATTGTAGTTACACCCAACTCCTGGAGGTGGTGCTGATAGCTCTCCAGCCATTTACTTCTGCAGGATTTTCTGCAGAGTTTTTCTGGGTCCAGGAGCAACCAGAGCTTCTCCTTCACAGATCTGAGCTCCTTCTTCTCCCCTGTATAAGACAAGAGCTCATTAACCTGCGTGTAATAGGGGCTTCTGGACAGATTATGTAGGACAGCTAGGAGGAGGTGGTTATCGGGGGTCTGCGGGCATGTCGGGGGAGAAGGAGAGCCTGTGCTGTTCATCCATGAGGTTTTATGTGAATGCATTTGGATCGCACGCCAGGGCAGTGGGGTACTCGGTACCGGGCCGGTGTTTCAGAGGGAAGTGTCACAGTAGTGGTGATCCGGTCCGTGGCCCTGGGCGTCCATGTATAGGGGTTGAGAGTGGCTCATTAAAGTTTATAAATGGATGATACGTGACGCCACCTGTGGTGATCGGCAATGAAGATGTTAAGCCGATGCTGCAGACAGATCCTCTGGGACAGATGGTGTGGTGCAGCAATGATGTTGTAGCCCTCCACAGGCAGGGCTGTAGTCCCAGGGCAGAGAAGGTGAAGGGGATAGGTGTTGGCACAGAGGTGTAGAAGTGCTGGAGAGTTTGCAGGAAGAAGGCAAGGGCACAATAGGGTGCAGTTTCTTTTACCTTTACTTTTGCTTGGTAAATGCAGTCCAGAATTCCAGATTACAGATGGAACAGAGGCTGGCCGGCCTGGAAGCAACTTAGGAATCTCTCTATCAGATGGGTTGTGTAGTCTCCTTTCTAGCGCTTATCTTAGGCACTTGCAGTACGGTGTTACACTGAAGTTCCACTTGCTTGTTCTCATTTAGAACTCCCTCGTATGGCAGACAGCTGTAGCCTCCTTCTTCTGGCTCACACGTTGCTGTTGTGCCTCCGAGTCTTATGTGGGAACAGAGCATTTACAGCTTCCTATTCCTTCGGTTTCTGCTGCAGGAACATCAGTATCCGTACAACCTTGGAGACCGGGCTCCAGATCATGCGCTATAGCTAGAAGTGAGCACTCAACTCTGCTCAATCTTCGAGCTCCTCTCCTCCACGTCCAAACACCATGCCCTCCTCACACGAACTCCTAATTTCCCCTTCCTGGTCCCCAGAGAGTAGGTAGGTCTTCCCCCAGTTTTGGTTCAGAGCTCCCTCTGCTGGCCTGGAATGAGAACTGTGTTGTGTGTTGTGATTAACTGACAGAGAGACCCTTCATTGCTTCCAAGCATGACATCACACTCCCTAGGAGGAAGGTAATGCCACTGTGGCGACCATACTCCTGGGGGCGCCACATATTATGGAATGGCGAACCGCAATAAAAAGTGATCAAGATGTTATATATATCTCAAAATGTACCAATAGAAAATACAAGTCAACATGCTAAAAACAGCTCCACTGACGGTAAAAAAAAAACCATAATCAGTAGTCACGGGTCTCAAAAAATAGTGACACAAAACCCCTTTTCTTCTTTAAAGGCTTAGAATTTTTCAAAACCGCTAAAAGAAATACATGTTTGGTATTAAAGCAATTGTACTGATCTGAAAAATTTGGTTTCCAAAAATCAAAAGCAGAATTGTAGGTTTTTTTTTTGTTCTTTACTCCATTTCGCCCCACTTTGATTATTTTTATCAGTACATTAAATGTTAAAATAAATGGAGTCATTCAGAACTATAATGCAAATAATTAATCCTGATACGGCTATGTGAAAAAAAATACTAAAAAACTGAAAGCTGAAAAATTAAAACTGTCTCTGACAGTTTTACAGTTTTACACAGAGCTGCATGGTCACATGACTCCATATAGTCTTATATAGGTGACAGCACTGCTCTTGTGTGAGGTATTACAGCTCAGCACTGATCTATAGTGTATAGGGTGTGTCGGCATTGCCCTCTAGTGGAGCTCAGGATGACTGCAGCTTTCTGTACACATCCAGTGATACCGGCAGGTTATATCCAAGGGACGATTGACCTGTGTTCTGCCATTTTGTCTTCTTACTTACCAGCAGATAATTGGCCACGAGCGCTCTTCATCAGCAGCCTATCGACTTTCCTAAATTCGTTATAAACATCCAACGAATGTCTGAGGTCGTCATCCCGGCCCTGGTGGGACTCTGAGCCAAAGAGGGTTAAATACCCAGATCTGAGAGACAAGGAAGCCACCATGTTATCTGCAGCGCCCCCTATCTGTCACATCATGAAAAAAACACAGTCAAAACTGCTGAATGTACCGTAACATCACACCGTAGCTGAAGTGTAACAACCCGTCGTCCCGCCACATTGTCCCCGATTCGCTGCTTAGAACTGAAGAAAGATGGTTGAACATGGTGCTGGTCAGCTGCCGCAGACTCTGGTGTTGTAGATGCCTAGAAAAACAAAACAAGAGAAGAGCAAAAAGCTAATGATGGAAGACATTTTACCTTAGTGTAGGATCGTGGGCAGTCTCACGCCACCACTACGTATGTCCAGAACCATGTATACCATAGCCCGTACTCCCTGCCCCAAGATACCGCCAGAATTCATGCAGATATTACCCTCTCCTTTACTAATCACAGGATCCTTACATTTTTAACATTTTCCTCTCCATTGCGGGATCGTAATCAGGGAGGCGGACATCAAACATCCTTTCCATTAATATCCTTGCGTATTTCCCAAAATCAAGCTTGTCAGGAGACTCCATGAGGACGCCATCATAGGAGTGGGGGTCCAGCAGCACTGTAACAAATTTCCCAGCAACCTTTACCTAAGGGGAACAACAACAAGCCATGGTGCATTAGGGGTGGACATTTGTGAGGGTATTCAGTTGGGGGGGGGTCTGCTGTGTGAGGGATATGATAGTGAACATCCATTGGGTGAGGTGGTACGATTGTGAGGGTTAGCAGTGTCGGAGGCATGATGGTAGGGGTCTGCTGTGTGAGGGATATGATAGTGAACATCCATTGGGTGAGGTGGTACGATTGTGAGGGTTAGCAGTGTCGGAGGCATGATGGTAGGGATCTGCTGTGTGAGGGATATGATAGTGAACATCCATTGGGTGAGGACGATTGTGAGGGTTAGCAGTGTCGGAGGCATGATGGTAGGGATCTGCTGTGTGAGGGATATGATAGTGAACATCCATTGGGTGAGGTGGTACGATTGTGAGGATTAGCAGTGTCGGAGGCATGATGGTAGGGGGTCTGCTGTGTGAGGGATATGATAGTGAACATCCATTGGGTGAGGACGATTGTGAGGGTTAGCAGTGTCGGAGGCATGATGGTAGGGGTCTGCTGTGTGAGGGATATGATAGTGAACATCCATTGGGTGAGGACGATTGTGAGGATTAGCAGTGTCGGAGGCATGATGGTAGGGGTCTGCTGTGTGAGGGATATGATAGTGAGGGTTCATTGAGGGGGTATGATTGTGAGGGTAGTCAGATTCAGAGGTATGAAGTTGAGGGTCTGCTGTATGAGGCATATGATGATTGTCCACAATGTGAGGGATGTGATGGTGAAGGGTATGATGCCTGGGGTCCACTGTATGAGGGTTATGATGGTGAAGGTCCACGATTGTGACGGCCTACAGTGCTGGGGGTATGATAGTGAGGGTCTGCTGTGTGAGAAATAGTTTGATGATGGTCCACAGTGTGTGGGTATGATGGTGAAGAGTAGGATGGTGAGGGGGCGCTGTATGAGGGGAATGATAGCAGGACAAAATATAGGAGTGTTCTATATTAGGATCAGAACATTGTGTTACTATGTATTATTATATACAAAGTGGCATTATGTGGGTAATGGTTTATGTGTAGAAGTCATGAGATGCACAGTCACCCTCTCCACTCCTTCCTCTGTAATCACTATCGTCCATAATATCAGTTACCCCGCACTTGGAGGATTTTTATGTTTTCATTGTTACTAATCTCAATTTAAGCTTGGCACATTCTTTACAAGTGACTTACTTCCTGCATCTCGGATTTTTCCATCACAGAAGGCCGCTGCTTTAAAATGAGTTGTAACTTTGTGCAGAGGGGGCTGTGGCTTAGCTGAAAAGGGGGCGTTGTTTAAAGTGTGACAATGTGCACAAAATTGTGCCAAAACTGTATCTTAATTAAGCGGGATTTTGCTCAGTAAACTACAGACAGTGTCAGGTTGGGGCAGTTATACTGTTAAACAACAACCACAAGACAGATTTAATCAACCCAGGTATCATTTTAATCTGTATTTGTAGCTTTCATTGAATGAGTGTGATTCTCAAGCTTTGGGGCGGCCTGTGGGAGGGTCTTTATGTGGTGCTCTGCTTAGGTATGCATATGTACGGCTTATGACAGGTCAATGATCCTTCACTGACCTGCCCCCTATTTTACATACTTCATATACTATTGTGCGGTTAGAAAAATAAAAAATTAACTTAATCAAAATGGCGCTAGCAGTGTTGTCTGCACAGTAGCATCTCTTTCTTTCCAATAAATGCTACTGCGTAAGCGCTGCACCATTTTGCTAGCGAAAAAAAAAATGGCTGTAGCAAAATGGTGCTACTGTGCAGTAGCAGCTATTGGAATGGACAGCCCCCCACAGCAATTAGAGCAGGGGCTACATGGGTTCGCGGCACTTAAAGTTTAATGGATGTTAAACGAGGGTTAGTACTGTTGCGCTGTTTTGTTTTTATAGATGCCTTAAGTTCTCATGAGGATCCTCATGATCAAAACGGTAATGGGTTAACAGTCCCTGTTGTCAAGTAACCGAGACGGGCAATCGCCCTGATTGGCTGGCCTGGTCGTCTGTCAGATGTCAACCTGATTGGTGGAAAAAGTGCGGGAAGGTGAGCTATTTATACCCCGCCCTTAGGTTCTCTCCTCAGTGTCTCTGAAGAGACGAATTATCTGTCACCATGGACATGCTCATGGCTGAAGTCCAGAGACGTGTGTCAGCTGAGGGTGGCATGGATTGGCTTCGTTCCTGTTTAGAAGCCATGGGTTCCCCTGTCCTTCCCATTCCTACTACTGTTTCTGTGCCCATGGAGCCCGCCATGGGGGAAGCTGTGACCGAGGACCCCTTGCCGCTAGACGGGACATCCAGGAGCAGGGAGAAGAGGAAGCGGCGCTCCAGGGTTATCTATTCACAGGATCCATCCCCTGTCAGGAGACCTATGGCTTCGGCACAGCGCAGAGGAAGGTGTCCTGTCTCGATGAACCAGGATGAGAGGAGGTCCCTACTCTCGCGGGTTTATCGTTGGTCACAGGACCTACCATCTGGGGTTTCTCGTCGGGTTCTGGCCCAAACACAGTGCCTAGCCTCAGCAGCATCAAGCGTTCCAGAGGTGAGGCCTGCGCAGCGGGCCAGCGGAGACCGGCCTGTGCCACCGACGGCTGCTCCGCTCGCTACTTCCTCAAGCCACAGGGAGCCAGCTGATGAACCCCGACGTCAGGAACGACATCACAGGCTGATTGAGCCAACAGTCAGTGCTGCATCGGCCCAGGCTTGGGCTGCTCATGATGCCTCCTCCAGTGATGAAGACAGGGAATCCCAGAGACATTGTTCCCAGGACCGTATGAGAGCGCGAGAACGTGGCTTGTCCCCTCCTGCAGGAGTTGGTGAGCTGTTTTCCTATGAGGGTCGGGGATCTGCTGTATTGGATGAAGGGAGGGTAGTTGAGTTTGTACAGGAAGTAGTTAGCCAGACTTTGGCTACATCAGGTATATACCCGATGCCTCAGCTGCATCCTCCCAATACACCAGGGTCACATGGCATAGCTGAATCTTTGCTGAAAGAAGCAATGATTTGTAAAATGTCACCATTAGGTTTTCACTTGTCAGCTTCTGTTAAAGAGAAGATTTGGTAGCAGGACTATATGGATATATTTACCTTGCTCCCAAAATATAAACCTGCTTCCGATAAGAAAGATGATAAGATGGATTCAGATTTGGACAAGAGAAAGAATTTGAGTCTTTCCACAATTGGATACAGGCATTCTCTATTTAAGCTTCCGTGATGGGTGAGAGAAAAACAAACTTTTGTTCTGGTTTGTTTCAACACCAGGATATAATATTGGAAGCGTACCGCAATTTCGGCGGTGATGCTTGGTTGGCCTATGATGAAGCATTGAGGCAAAAACTTGCTGTTCACTCTACTGTGAGTTGGGGTGTTAAGGATGTCGGGCTCTGTATCAGCTTGATGCTGCCCCAGCGTCACATGACCCAGAGGCCTGCATCACAGCAGCCCTTCAAAAAAGGTGTGCGCTTCTCGTTTAATGACGCTGGATGTAAATGGCCAAACACTTGTCGTTTTTGCCACAAATGTTTCTACTGTGGCATAATGCACCCAGCGTCTAAATGTTTCAAGAAACAGACTGCCAATGCACAACTCCCCGATTCCCGGGAGGTTGCTTCAAAAGGGACAGATGCTGGTGAGGCTGGACGCTATGCGTCCTTGGCTCGACAGCTACCCAGATCGGAGAAGGCGTGCCTGCTCATTAATGGATTTTCAAATGTTTTTTTCGTGCCGAGTTTCCAAGGACCGGGTTGTTGTTCATTTGACAACTTGATGTCAGTCCGCAGTCACAATTCTGTTTTTTTGGACTACATTCAGAAAGAGTTGTCTCTGGGTCACATTGAGGGTCCTTTTTGTTGTCCCCCGTTTTCGGATTTTATAGTTTCCCCTTTGGGTGTGGTACAGAAGAAAAAGGCTGGAGCCTTCTGGATTATTCATCATTTATCGTACCCGCCTGGGCGTTCGTTGAATGATGAATTGTCCTTGTTTCACGCAACGGTTTCGCACATTTCTTTTAACGTCACCGCCGTTCTGTTACGTGCACATGGTCAAAATTCTTTGATGGCCAAGGCAGACGTGAAATCTGCCATTCGGTTTTTCCCGTTTCCCCGTCCAGTTTCAAGGTATGTTTTAGTGCCTACAGTGGGCTTTTCCTTATCCGGTTACTATTTTGAGGCGTTTGACACGTTCTTACAGTGGGTAACTGAGCAGTCCATAGCATCCGATAGTATGTTACATTACTTGGATGATTTTTTGTCTTTTGGTGTTGCGGACTCTTGATTGCCATCGCTTCGTGTCGGGTTTTCGGGATATTGCCGATACTTTTGATGTTCCCTTGGCTGTTGAGAAATCGGTAGGCCCTTGTCGTGTCATTGAATTTTTGGGCATAGTCATTGATTCCGAGCGCATGGAGTTTCATCTTTCCGCTGAGCAAGTGGAGAAACTTATTTTTGGCATCCAGCGAGTGCTTACAGAAACAAAGGTCACCCTCAAAGTGTTGCAATCACTTTTCAGCCTCAATTTTGCTTTGCGTATTATGCCGATCAGTTGGGTGTTTTGTAGGCGATTATACGCCAGTATGAAAGGTGTTTCATCCCCGTTCACGCATATACGTGTGACTGCAGCGATACGCACGGACTTGTTGATTTGGCTTCGTTTTTTGAGTCAGTTTAATGGCGTATGCTGCTTACAAGACCCATTTGCTTTTTAGACTGATGTGGATTTGTTCTTGGATTTTGTGTCGGACGCGAGTTTTCACATTTGGTTTCATCGGTATTGGGTCGCTTAGCGGTTCCCGGCTCATTCATCCAGTATACCAGTAAGACATTGCTTGGTTTTAAACTGAATTTTTGTAGTCATAGTGGCGATGACTTGTCTAATAAGGGGATCACGTTGCTGTCAAGTAGCCCTGGTTTTGTCGGAGCCATCAATATGATGTCATTTAAGAGTTCAGATGTGGCGGAGTTACTAAGACATTTAGTTCTGTTATGTTTAACCTATAACATTTGACTGAAGGCCTCCTTGCGGGATGAGCTACCTGTTTTGGCAAAAGATTTTTTCTCTCCTTAGTTTTCGAAGGAGTCCGGCAGAGCCTCTACGGGCAACAAACGGGAAGGGATCCCTTGCCCGACACATCTTTGGTGTTTATACCCGAGTTACCTGGTGACTACATTCATAGTTCTGTGGCTCCTGTAACATGGGCTGCATACTCAGCCGCATGGCGTGAATGGCTGCAGTTTTGTACAATGGAACAGATACCTCCGCTGTTCGCCAGGGTTTCGGCGGTTCTACGATTCTTAGAAGGATGGGTGGCCAAGGGTTACGGCCATTCCAGTATTTACAAAATGGTATCGGGCATATCGTTTTTTCTTAAGTTAAATGGTGCTTCTTCTTTGTTTTCACGGTTCCCTGTTAAGCAATTCTTCAAAGGGTTGAGGAAACAGCACTCCCGTTTGGATGGGAGGAGAGCTATCACCATTGATTTAATGACTCGCTCATGGGATGTGTTACATTTGGTGTGTTTTAATCAAATTGAAGTTTTGATGTGTAAGTATTGATTTTCTCTTGCGTTTTTTGGAGCCTACCACGTTGGCGAATTGATCAGCTTCAGTAAAGCTCGATACTCTGGTTTGCACGTACGGGATGTGGCTCTTATGGTAAATAGAGTAGTCATTTGGGTTCGTAAATCTAAGGAGGATCAAGTGGGTAAGGGGGTGTCAGTTCACCTCCAGGCGATTCCAGGTTCTGCACTCTGCCCGCACTAAACTTTGAGTAATTGTTTATCAGGTCGCCCAAAGGTTGATAGCCCTCAGTTTATTCACAAAAACGGTCTTCCTCTGACTCAGTTTCAGTTCTCTTCAGTATTGCGAAATTGTATGTCTAAATTGGGGTTGGAGAATTTTCAGTTCTCTTCCCACTTTTTTCGTATTGGCGCAGCAACTGAGGCCGCCATGATAAGTCTACCAGAGAGCAAAATTAGGAAGATTGGGAAATGGGCGTCAGGAAGAGTTAAATTGTACATTCGGCCTGACAGTATTGTTTATTTTTTTCTGTTTTTTCCTTCACAGGCAAGAAAACTATATGGATTGTAGGCCATTCATATATATATTGGGCAAAGAAGAGGGCCCTAGGACGACCTTAATCTGATAATCTTGGTTTCGGCCGCGATCCCGTGCATATTTGTGTGGGGATTTTCACTGTTTAGGCACATCAGAGGCTCTCCAAATAGAACATGGCGTCCGTCAATTATTCCAGCAAATTTTGCATTCAAAGAGTGAAATGGCGCTACTTCATTTCCAAGCTTTTCCGTGTGCCCAAACAGTGGTTTTCTCCCTCATATGGGGTATTGGCATGCTCAGGAGAAATTACAACACATTTTGGGGTCCATTTTTTCCTGTTACCTTTGTCAAAATAAACAAATTTGGATCTGAAGTAATTTTTTGAGAAAAAAAGGTAAATGTTCATTTTTTTTCCACATTCCAAAAATTCCTGTGAAGGGGTCCATATGATAGAAAATACCCAAAAGTGACACCATTCTAAAAACTGCACCCCTCAAGGTGCTCAAAACCACATTCAAGAAGTTTATTAACCCTTCAGGTGCGTCACAGGAATTTTTTGAATGTTTAAAAAAAAAAAAAAAACTGAACATTTCACTTTTTTTCACAAAAAAAATTACTTCAGGTCCAATTTTTTTATTTTACCAAGGGTAAATTGGACTGCAAAAGTTATTGTGAAATTTGTCCTGAGCACGCGGATACCTAATATGTGGGGGGGAACCACTGTTTCAGCGCATGGCAGAGCTCAGAAGGGAAGGAGCGCCATTTGACTTTTTCAACGCAAAATTGGCTGGAATTCAGATCAGACGTCATATCACGTTTGGAGAGCCCCTGATGTGCCTAAACAGTGGAAACCCCCCACAAGTGAAGCCATTTTGGAAACTAAACCCCCCAAGGAACTTATCTAGATATGTGGTGAGAACTTTGAACCCCCAAGGGCTTCACAAAAGTTTATAACGTACAGTCGTACAATTAAAAAATCATACTTTTTCCACAAAAATGATCTTTTCACCCCCAATTTTTATTTTCCCAAGGGTAACAGGACCGCAATGTTATTCTGCAATTTGTCCTGAGTACGCTGATACCCCATATGTGGAGGTAAACCACTATTTGGGCGCATGACAGAGCTCGGAAGGGAAGCAGCACCATTTGACTTTTTTGGCTGGAATTGAGATCGGACGCTATGTCGCGTTTGGAGAGCCCATTGTTACGTGTTACAGAACCACTTAGCACCCAGAATATGTTGTGCAGTTATATGGATGTATAATAGGTTCCATGAGAGATGCATGTCCCTAATGTATCAGCATTCCCCTTTTGTCCGCCCTCCCCCCACCTTTGTAATTTCCACAGTAAACATGGCAGGCTCCGGCCACCTGCGGCTTTTGTAATGCATGTCTGGCCTGCCCTCTGTGTCTGTGTGATATATTCTGTGTCCTGTGAGTAAAGTGTTGTCAGACTGGAAATACATGGAGAAGCAGTGATCTTTTATATGTGTCCATGTAACCCAGGGATTCCAGCCAGCGTCATTCATTCAGACTCCAGCTAACGCAGATCGGACCTCCGAAAACATGGGGTGGTACTGAAAGAGGTACCCCAGCTTGGTAGACCCCGTTACACTGGTGGCAGACAGCGGGACTTGATACCCCTTCTACAGGAGGAAAGGAATGAATGGAAAATAACTACCAGAAGTTAAAGAGGACTACATTAAAAGATCTGGTGGAAGCCTGAGGGTTGATCGCCAGCAACAAAACAAAAGCGGATTTGATAGCAGCTATCATGGAACACGCCAGTGCAGCGCCCCCCAGAGCGGAGAGAGGAGAGCCAGCGAGCAGGGGGAGCTCTGGCCTTCGACCAGGTACCTTCAACAGTAAGCCACAAAAAGATCCAGTATAATGCCTTCCGACAGTTGGGGGAGGCAGAGGAAGACATTGATGGCTTTCTGCAGGACTTTGAGCGGCAGTGTGCCCTTCATCAAGTGAAGCCGGAGGAACGGGTTCAGATTCTGGCCAGCAAGCTGACAGGCCGAGCAGCGGACGCCTATCGCACGGTACCTGATGAGGACTGTATGGACTATGAGCGGATCAAAGAAGTGATCTTGGCCCGGTATGCGCTGACACCAGAGGCCTATCGCCAAAAGTTCCGCGGACTCATAAAACGCGTAACCGATACCCACGCTGAATGGGCCTGTAAATTACGGCGGTCACTATTACAGTGGGTACAAGGGAGCCAAGCAACCACTAAGGAGGACTTCCTCCAGCTCTTCCTGTTAGAACGATTCTTTAATGGACTAAACCCCGAGACACAGGAATGGCTTCGGGACAGGCGGCCAACGACTCTTGAGGAAGCCGCTCGTCTGGCCGATGAACATCATGATGCCAGGAGGCCGCAGTTGTCCAGATCAAAGGTGGTCACTAGGGGCCCGCCCATGGACCTGGAGGGCCCCAAACCACTGAAGATTGTAGGGGGATCAGCTAGAAACCCGGCCTACCACAGTCCCCCTGGGGCGCGATGCCACACCTGCCGTCAGCTGGGCCACCTGCAAAGACAATGCCCCAACCGGACTCAGCATACCCAGTGGCCAAAGGCGGGAACAGCTACCTTCAGCCGGGCTGCTGTACACTGCTACCAAGGCGAAGCTGACCCGGCATTGGGGGCTACGACTAACCAAGGGGTGGAAGAGATGGAGGAAGTGCTGCATGAAGTAGACCCCGTGCAGGCAGCCCGGGCAGATAATCGACAACAGCATCGACAGGTCGTGTGGGTTAATGGGAAACGTATGCAGGGACTAAGAGATTCTGGAGCAACTTTGACCCTTGTGAAGCCTCATCTCGTCCGGGACCAAGAGAAGACGGACCGGACAGTGGCAGTCCGTGTAGCAGGGGGAGCTATACATCGACTACCCACTGCCAGGATTCACCTGAACTGGGGAGTTGGGGATGGCCTTGTTGAGGTCGGCTTGATGGAGGATTTCCCTGCAGACGTCTTGCTGGGAAATGACTTGGGGCCCATGTTGTCTGCATTCTCGGTGGCCCCTCAGGCTGAGACCTATCCTGTGACCACCCGGAGACAAGCTCGAGCTGCGGAGGCGGAATCACACTCAGAGGAAGCCCAGGTAAGACATACCAGCCCTGCACGTATTCCCATAGCCAGACACATTTCTTGGGCCACCCTAGATGAATTTAAAAGGGAGTTACTTGAGGATCCTTCATTAGAGGGATATCGTGGGAAGGCACAGGAGGGGAGAGGAGTACTGGAAGGGGAACAGTTTGTATGGAAGCAGGGACTCCCCTACTGGGTCACAGAGCAGCACCACACAGGGACGAGCCCCACTATAAAACAACAGCTGGTAGTTCCCAAGAAGTATAGGCAGGAGCTACTGCGAATCTCTCATGATATACCCTTGGCCGGGCACTTCGGCGTCAGTCGCACCAGGCATCGTCTGACACAAAACTTCTTTTGGCCGGGGGTAACCTATGATGTTCGTCAGTACTGCCAGACCTGTGACAGTCGTCAGCGCATTGGCAAGAGGGGAGATCGATGCAAGGCCAAATTACGCCCCCTCCCCATTGTGGAGGAACCATTTAGCCGAGTAGCGGTCGATCTGATAGGGCCGTTAGCCAAACTCAGTCTGTCCGGGAAAAAGTATATATTGACCGTGGTAGATTATGCCACACGGTATCCAGAGGTGGTTGCGTTACCTAACATACTGGCAGAGACGGTGGCGACCGCCCTGCTCCAGGTTTTCTCACGGGTTGGATTTCCCCGGGAGATTATCTCGGACCAGGGTATCTCGGATCAGTTTACAGCAGAGGTGACCAACCAACTGTGGAAGCTGTGCGGCGTAAAGTCCATTAGAAGCGTCCCCTACCACCCGCAAACCAATGGGTTGTGTGAACGCTTTAACGGGACATTAAAACAGCTCATTGGGACTTTTACCAGGACCTACAGGGACTGGGAGAAATTCTTGCCACACCTCCTGTTTGCCTGTCGGGAGGTGCCCCAAGAATCCACGGGGAGCTGGTATACGGGAGACGGGTAAGGGGACCCCTAGACTTAGTGCTGGAACACTGGGAAGGGGAGGGCCTCATAGAAGGGGTACCTATTGTACCCTATGTGCTGGAATTCCAGGACCGCCTACAGGAGCTGACTCAGGCTGTACATGAGAACATGCAGGCGACCCAGCGGCGCCAGCGCATATGGTACGATCGGAGGGCCAGAGAGCGCACTTTGGAAATAGGACAGAAGGTCCTGGTGTAACAGCCCACTAAGCAGAATAAGTTTCAAGCTGCATGGCAGGGGCCCTACCAGGTAGTGGGGAAAATAGCCGACACAACCTATAATGTCGCCGATTGTGACGACCCCAGGGATATCCGCATGTTCCACGTGAATATGCTGAAGCCCTACCGGGAGCGCCCTGAAGAGGTAGTGGCCATCTGTGCACCTGAAGCAGAGGATTTAGCCAGACTTCCCTTGCCGGATGTCTTAGGGAAAAGGACTCAGTCTAAAACATGGGACCAGGTACACTTGGGTGAAGACCTAGGCCCCCGGGAGAGACAGCAGGCGGAGGCGTTGTTAAGGCTGCGACAGAGGATGTTTTCAGAGACACCGGGGTACACTCGCCTGGCACAACACAAGGTTGAGACCCCTGCGACAAAACCCCTTCCGCGTCCCTGAGTCTGTACGAGAGGGGATGCGACAAGAGATACAAGAGATGTTGCGTTTAGGGGTCATTGAAGAGTCAGATAGTCCCTGGGCATCCCCCGTAGTGTTAGTGCCCAAGAAGGATGGGACTACACGGTTTTGTGTAGACTATCGTAAGCTCAATGAGAAAACAGTGACGGATGCATATCCCATCTCGCGTGTGGATGAGTTGTTAGACCGGCTGGCGGGGGCAAAGTATTTGACCACCATCGATCTATGCAAAGGCTACTGGCAGATTCCCCTTAGTCCTGACACTATTCCCAAGTCGGCATTTGTCACCGCGTTCGGCTTATTCCAGTTTCGAGTTATGCCATTCGGGATGAAGAATGCCTCGGCGACCTTCCAAAGGCTGGCTGACCGGCTTCTGGATGGTCTCCAGGACTATGCTTGTGCCTACTTGGACGACATCGCCATCTACAGTGCGACATGGGAAGAGCATCTAAATCACCTAGAGACAGTATTGGACAGGATCCACCAGGCCGGAATCACCCTGAACCCAAACAAGTGTCACGTGGGCAAAGCAGAGGTTCAGTATTTAGGGCATTGGGTGGGAAGTGGGAAACAGCGACCAGAACCAGCCAAGATTGAGGCCATAGCCAAATGGCCCATCCCACGCACTAAAACCCAGGTCATGGCGTTTCTAGGGACAGCGTGGTATTACAGGAAATTCGTTCCCAATTACAGCAGCGTAGCCAGGGCCGGCCCGAACATATAGGCGAACTAGGCGGCCGCCTAGGGCACCGACCCAAAGGGGGCGCCAGAGAAAAAAATTGAAAAAATTATAAAAAATCTTTTCAAAAGGCAAAAAGTTTTAGGGATGGAAAGAAAAGTGTACATATTTAAGGGCAAATATGACGCAAGAGAGGTTGGTTGGGTTGGCAACAATTTCGATCGAATCTGAAGTTGCTAAACAAATTAATCTCGGTGACTTAGTGTCATCCTTTTAAAAAAAAAGGCAAGGAAACAAAAATTTTAATTACCTATGGTCGTTTTTGTTTTGTGTTATTGATTACTTTGTATATATTTGTCCTATACAACTTCTCAAAAGATTAAAGAGTTAGGAGAGAGTTAATCATTGTTGTTGTGGTTTATTTTGCTCCTAAATTTATATCCCAAGTTTTCATCTACTGCCAAGAATAGTAGGGGCGCAACAAAATAGTTTCGCCTAGGGCGCCGTAATCTCTCGGGCCGGCCCTGAGCGTAGCCAAGCCCCTCACTGATTTGACCCGTAAGAACCAACCCCGCCAGGTAACCTGGACCTCAGAGTGTGAGGAAGCCTTCCGCCAACTAAAGGACGCCCTCACCAATACCCCTGTATTGGCCGCACCCGATCCAACTAAACGTTTCCTTGTTCATACGGAGGCTTCTATGTTTGGATTGGGGGCAGTACTGAGCCAAGTCGGGCCGGACGGCCAAGAACACCCGGTAGCTTACCTGAGTTGGAAACTACTGCCCCGTGAAGTAAGCTATACGGCCATCGAGAAGGAGTACCTGGCGGTAGTATGGGCACTCAAGAAGTTGAAACCATATTTGTATGGACGACAGTTTTCCCTTCTAACGGGCCATAATCCCCTAGTCTGGCTTAATCGGGTCTCCGGAGACAACGCCAGATTGCTGCGGTGGAGTTTAGCCCTACAACCTCTGGACTTCACCATCCACTACAGACCCGGCAAACAAAACGGTAACGCCGATGGACTAAGTCGACAAACGGAACTTGTACCAACCCCATAAACTTCGGTCATCCCCAAACCGATCCGTTGAGGATCAGACTGTGTATGCCGATCGCGTCGCTGAAAAGGGGGAGCCGTGTTACAGAACCACTTAGCACCCAGAATATGTTGTGCAGTTATATGGATGTATAATAGGTTCCATGAGAGATGCATGTCCCTAATGTATCAGCATTCCCCTTTTGTCCGCCCTCCCCCCACCTTTTTTAATTTCCACAGTAAACATGGCAGGCTCCGGCCACCTGCGGCTTTTGTAATGCAAGTCTGGCCTGCCCTCTGTGTCTGTGTGATATATTCTGTGTCCTGTGAGTAAAGTGTTGTCAGACTGGAAATACATGGAGAAGAAGTGATCTTTTATATGTGTCCATGTAACCCAGGGATTCCAGCCAGCGTCATTCATTCAGACTCCAGCTAACGCAGAGCGGACCTCCAAAAACACGGGGTGGTACTGAAAGAGGTACCCCGGCTTGGTAGACCCCGTTACACCCATAATGTGCCAAAACAGTGAAAACCCCCCACAAATGACCCCATTTTGAAAACTAGACCCCCCAAGGAACTTATCTAGATGTGTGGTGAGCACTTTGAACCCCCAAGTGCTTCACAGAAGTTTATAACGTAGAGTCATAAAAAATCATATTTTTTTCCACAAAAATGATATTTTTTTTTTATTTTCCCAAGGGTAACAAGAGAATTTGGACCCAAAATTTGTTGTGCAATTTGTCCTGAGTAGGCTGATACCCCATATGTGGGGGTAAACCACTGTTTTGGGCGCATAGCAGAGGCAGAGCTTGGAAGGGAAGGAGCACCGTTTGACTTTTTGAATGCAGAATTGGCTGGAATTGAGATCAGACGCCATGTTGCGTTTGGAGAGTCCCTGATGTGCCCAAACAGTGGAAACCCCCCCAATTCTAACCTCAACCCTAACCCCAACACACCCTAACCCTAATGTCAGCCCTAGCCCTAACCCTAAGGATGTGTGCACACGTTGCGGATTCTGCTGCGTTGTACAGTATTTTTATATTCAATGGCAAATGAAAAACACAGTGCACATGCTGTGGATTTTTAAATCCGCAGCATGTCACTTCTTTTTGCAGAATCTGCAGCGGTTTGACACCTGCTCCATTACCAGGTGTCAAAACACAGGGGAAAACCGCAGGCTAATCCGCACTAAATCTGCAGGTAAAACACAGGTCACTTGACCTGCGGATTTAGCCAAATCTGCGTGGAAAAATCTGCAGCAGAATCCGCATCGTGTGCACACAGCCTTACCCTAGCCCTAAACCTAACCCTAGCCCTAACCCTAACGGGAGAATGGAAATAAATACATTTTTTAATTTTATTATTTTTCCCTAACTTAGGGGGTGATAACGGGGGGGGGTTTGATTTACTATTTATGGCGGTTTTTATGTTTGGCAGCTGTCGCACGCTAAAAGACGCTTTTTATTGTAACAATAGCTTTTGCATCACCACATTTTGAGAGCTATAATTTTTCATATTTTGACCCACCGAGTCATGTGAGGTCTTGGTTTTTGCGGGATGAGTTGACGTTTTTATTGGTACCATTTTCGGGCACATGACATTTTTTGATCGCTTTTTATTCCGATTTTTGGGACGCAGAATGAACAAAAACCAGCATTTCATGAATTTCTTTTGGGGGATGCGTTTACACCGTTCCGCGTGCGGTAAAATTGATAAAGCGGTTTTATTCTTCGGGTCAGTACGGTTACAGTGATACCTCATTTATGTCTTTTTTTATGTTTTGACTCTTTTATGCAATGAAAACAATTTTATATAAAAAAATAATTATTTTTGCATCGCTTTATTCTGCGAGCTATAACTTTTTTATTTTTTTGCTGATGACGCTGTGTGGCAGCTCATTTTTTGCGGGACAAGATGACGTTTTGAGCGGTACCATGTTTATTTATATCCGTTCTCTCTGACGGCTGTCAAGCAGACAGCTGGCGCAGAGAACGAGGCCGCACCCGCTCCCAGGCAGCAATTGTACTGGCGTCTACACAGACGCCAGTACAATTGAAGCTCTGACCGCCGGGTCAGAGCGACGTCAGCAGCATGATCAGGTCATGTGATCAACGCTGCTGACGTCACTCCCCGGCGCCCAGAGCAAACGCTGGTGGTAAGTGTGCTCCACTGTGGAGCTGAAGAACCACCGAAGATGGGAGATGTGGGGGGGAGTTAATGAGTGGAGATGGGGGTTAATGTGGGGATGGGGATTAATAATTTTAGGGGTTAATGTGTGGGGGGTTAATGTGTGGAGATGGGGGTTAATGTGTGGGGATTAATGTGGGGATGGGGGTTAATGTGGGGATGGGGGTTAATGAGTGGGTATGAGGGTTAATGTGTGGGGCTTAATGAGTGGAGACGGGGGTTAATGAGTGGGGGGTTAATGAGTGGGGATGGGAGGTTAATGAGTGGAGGGGTTAATGAGTGGGAATGGGGGTTAATGAGTGGAGATGGGGGTTAATGAGTGGGGCTTAATGAGTGGAGGGGTTAATGAGTGCAGATGGGGGTTAATGTGTGGGGGTTAATGAGTGGGGATGGGGGGTTAATGTGTGGGGTACATAATGTGTGGGGGGATTTGGGAGTAGGGATGGGGGTTATTGAGTGGGGATGGGGGATACTTAATGTGGGGGGATTTGGAGTGGGGTTGGGGATTTTCGAGTGGAGATGGGGGGTACTTAATGTGTGTGGGGGATTGGGGATGGGGGGATTTGGAGTGGGGATGGGATTTAATGTGTGTGGGGAGATTTGAGGACACAAAATGAAGAGTATGTATGAGGGCATGTATGAGGAATACTGTAGAGAACGGGGTGCTCACTGCCAATTTAGGTGCTCAGAGTTAAAAGACATATATTGTACAGTAGAAAAACCTTGGCACACAAAATGTATGAAATATAATGCTCAACTTTATAAGACTAAAGCAATTCTGATCAAGTTATTTCAATACATATATGCTGATACAAAGAAAGTACCTCAGATTACCACCACAGAGATAAACAGTATTGTTTATCTCTGTGGTGGTAATCTGAGGTACTTTCTTTAGATGATTTTATTCAGGAGCATTATAATGACACTTCTATCTTTAAGGGCATCGTGCGGAGATTTGTTGCAGAAGTCCGGAGAAGATGGAAGTCTGCAGAGACGGCTGTGGATGAGAAAACTCATCATGGGATCTGGACAAGAAGAAGTAAAGAAGGAGAACGACTCCAGAGACGACGTCATCTATAAAGTACCTGGATGTAAATATTATTTGTGATACTGACTTATTCTCATGTTTTTATTTATGTTAGGAACATTAAAGGGGTTGTCCAGGCTTATGCCGAGTCTGCAGTCATTCTAGGTGACTGCAGACTTCTGAATTCTCACAGTGCTCACTGAACGTTGTAAGGATTCTCTCGTGTCGGTAATTTACATACATGCGGTCACATGCTGACTAGACATGTGTGGCCTCACTCAATGAAAATGAACGGAGCGAGGCCGGGCACGTCTAGTCGGAATGTGGCCAGAAGTATATAAATCACATGCTTGTGCTGACATGACTGTACTTCGGCAAGGGAGAATCCTAAAAGTGTGCAGTGCATTCGTTGTGAGAATTCAGTCATCACACGGACACGTCACTCATATGCGATTTTCATACTTGACAACGAGCTTCTCATCCTGCTTTGTTTTTTACTGAACATTGAGAGCATTAGGAGGAGCAGCTTGTGGGTACATGGCTTAGTGTGCAAGTCGCATATGTACTTGGGGGAGGCGCCGAACCAAATTCTTGCCCCGGGTGCCAGAAAGCCTAGATACGCCTCTGGTTAAAGGGTCGACATTGACTTTTAGGATTGCTACTTCCAATAGATGGCACTAGAGTTCTAGTCCTCTTCCTCTCTGAAGTGACAATTGGCATTACTCCTATAAAGCCCACCCTACGCATAGCATTATTCCCATATAATTCAGCCTATGGCTGGGATTCATAGGAAGCCAGTAATTAGAAAAAAAAAACCCTATACAATACACAATTTAAAAAATAAATTAAAAGTATTGACAATGATGCATCTTAGATTTGGGGCTGCCTGAACACAGAAGTGGGGGTGGGAGGGGGTCTGGAAATTTGGATTGTAATCGTTAATCTTTTTGTAGTAAAGGTTGTAATTTCCATGCAGCTCCCCTTAGCATCTCCAGATTTGGATTGTAGGTGACTACTAGAGATAACCGGTTGCTTTCTTCTTTAGTTTTGTAATGTAGGAGGTGATTTGTTGATACTCTGGTGGCTCTCATAATCTGGTTTTCAATTGTTCTTGGATGTAGCCTTGGTTCAAAAAGGTCTTTCCTATGCCACCAAGAAAGCAACAGGGTGCTTCTAGTAGTCACCTACAATCCAAATATGGAAGTGTTAATGGGAGCTGCACGGAAATTACAACCTTTACTACAAAGAGATGCCCGATTACAATCCATATTTCCAGACCCCCCACTCCTGTGTTATTGGCAGCGCCCAAATCTAAGAAATATCATTGTCAGAAACTTCCTGTCCTCTCCAACAGCTGCAGGAACCTTTCTCTGCAACCAGAAAAAAAATGTAAAACCTGTCCATTTATAAAGACCACGGACAAGATAAAGATCCCCAATTCACATCAGGACTACCAGATCCCAGGTACTTTCAGCTGCATCACATCTAATGTGGTGTACTGGAAATTATAGGTACCAAATGTTCAGCTAGGGGAGACAGGGCAAAAACTTAGAACAAGGATGAATTCTCATCGCCACACACTAAAAGAAAAAAAGAATAAATCTCCTTGTGGCCAAATATTTCTGTATCCCTGATCACAGCATAATGGACATGAAATTACTTGTATTAAAAGTGCAAAATGCCTCTTCAGAGAGAAAGAGGACTTGAACTCTATAGCGGCACCTGTTAGACATAGCGATCCTTCAAGTCACAATTAACCCTTTAACAAGTCTTGCAATATGACTTACAGTAGGATAGAAGCCAAATCAGAATCTCAATTTGCAGGCACGGAGTTTTGGGCTATTGGCCCTCATCAGTGCAAAGTATGAGAACTGATTTGGCTAGGTGGCGCTAGAGAGTTCAAGTCCTCTTTCCCTTTCGGAGTGGCATAATGAAGTGCGGTAACCTCAGTTAGATCACTGCTAGCACCGTGAGAATTTTGTTACTAATTATAGATGGAAGAAGAGGTCATGGCAGTCTGGGCCAAATGGAAAGCAAAAGGGAAAATGAATGACGACAATCCAAGAGAACATCACTAGTGAGAACCTGTACAGTACATACTGTACATATACAGTCTGCAGAGCACTGGCGCAGGACTAATATAACCATTATATGGTCACTGTATCGTGGTGTTATCAGTCCTAGTAGAGTGATTTTGAAGAAAGATTCCCCAGGCTTGAAGTTAAATTCTGCAGTAACTCTATGTGCAGTATTATTATTCAAACATTATTGCTATTAAAAATATTAGTCTTGTAGTAAATCTTGTAGTACTGGTGATCTCAATTACTACTTTTCCAATGATGACCTATCCTCAGGATAGGTCTTCAGTGTCTGATCGACAGAGTTTCAACACTGTGTCCAAATATACAAAAAATGGCACTTCAAGATAAGACTAAGAACACTATGGTGGCAACAAATTAATGAGCTCACCATTAAAGAAGCGAACCAAAAAAAATGTTTTATTAAAAATTATTTTTTATTTGCAAAATCATGTACATTAACAAGACCACATATCCAGTGGTCAGCACATATTATTCAACAACATATTCTCTTATATCCCCCCATTTAAGGCTTCATTCAATGTAGCACATAGCGTTATACCATTTGCCATATATAGTACACTGGCAATGAAGGAGACCTATTTATATCCCATAACATACTGCAGAATGCAGCCCATGCACCCAGTATATAAATAACATCCACAGTGGGAATCCTAAAGCTGGTGTATTGATCTCATCAGTCCCTGCGCTTCCTTGTACATAACGTAAATGGTGCGCCCAGTGTATCTATAAATAAGAAACATAAAAGGAGGATACAATGTTGTTTATACCTGGTGGTGTGTTAACACGGTCCTGTCGTTGTCCCCTGCGCCCCGACGCGCGTTTCGCCCTAGTGCTTCTTATTTTTTATTTTATTTTGTAAAATTGAGAATTTTTATGAGATACAAAGTGCCTTTTATGGCACTAATTAAATTTGATATATGAATATATGACCTTTATGCTGATAAAAAGACGTAACTTCGGGGTATCTGTATCTATAGCCTGTGGAATACTGTGTTTAGGCCGTGCTGTAGTCTCCTATTTTTGGGGTATCTTTATTATAATGGATATGTGGTCTTGTTAATGTACATGATTTTGCAAATAAAACATAATTTTTAATAAAAAACATTTTTTGGTTCGCTTAATGGTGAGCTCATTAATTTGTTGCCACCATAGTGTTCTTAGTCTGATCGACAGAGGTCTGGCACCCCCGGCGATCAGCTGTCATTGGTGTTGACGCTGGCTGGAAGTACTCACTTATAGAGCTCCTCTATTTTCTGATAGTGCTCGCCTCATGGTACTTTAAATCCACCTCCTGTTCAAATCAATAGAAGGCAGATGTGCAGTACCCTGCAGCAGCCAGTAGAAATAGACAGATCAGCTATGCAAGTGAGTACTTCAGTACAGTGGCCGCCAAAAATACCAGTAACTGATCTGCGGAGGTGCTGGACCCTGGCCGATCAGACATTGATGACCTATCCTAAGGATAGTTCATCAATATAAAAGTATTGGACAACCTCTTTAAGTATTGCAGGAGAGCTGTTACTACATCCGGTGATACTTACCTTGCTTCCCGGGTTCCTCGCCTGCTCTTCCGGGTCCTCAGCCGTGCTAGAGATCCCGCAACCCGCGCATGCGTGCTAGGCCGCTTAGGTCATGGTCGCGCGCACTCCCGGCTTCTTTATGATGCCGGGTTGTACTGACCCGGAAGCGCTGCCCTGCCTGGGCAGCGGCCTTCGGGTATATCAGATCGCTTCCTGCTAGAGGAAGCGCCTGATTATTATTGTGCCTTTCTTTGCCTCCTCTAGGTCCTCTTGGGTTTCTGTACGTCAGGTCCCCATACCTCTCAGGGTACTGTCCCCTCCGGTACCTTCACCATTATTCTGTTCTTGTTCTCTGCACAGTCCCTGTATGCTTCCAGTGCATGCTCAGCTTTGCTCTGTCCCTGTATGCTTCTAGTGCGTGCTCTGCTCTGTCCCTGTACGCTTCCAGTGCGTGCTCTGCTCTGTCCCTGTACGCTTCCAGTGCGTGCTCTGCTCTGTCCCTGTACGCTTCCAGTGCGTGCTCTGCTCTGTCCCTGTACGCTTCCAGTGCGTGCTCTGCTCTGTCCCTGTACGCTTCCAGTGCGTGCTCTGCTCTGTCCCTGTACGCTTCCAGTGCGTGCTCTGCTCTGTCCCTGTACGCTTCCAGTGCGTGCTCTGCTCTGTCCCTGTACGCTTCCAGTGCGTGCTCTGCCCTGTCCCTGTACGCTTCCAGTGCGTGCTCTGCTCTGTCCCTGTACACTTCCAGTGCATGCTCTGTTCCATCCAGGATCCAGTACCTTCTGTGTGAACCCTGCCATGTCCTGAGTCCTGGGTCTCTCTGTGGCTGCTCTGCCCTGTCTGGTTCTCGGTGAGTTCCCTGATTTTTCTTGTCCTCGAGCTGCCCTTCTGGCACTAGCTATTGTGGTGTACCTCCCTCCTAGGCCTGTCATTAACGGTCCCTATATATGGGTCAGTTCCACCTGGCCATCTCGCCTGGGATCGGTTGTCACCGTGATCCAGTGGGTTCACTCCAGGAATCATAACAAGAGCCAGGTAGGCTAGGGTTAAATTCTAGCACTACAGGTCCTGATTAGGTGCACCTGGATAGCTAGGACTAGAATCAAGTCATGTATTCACTAGTCAGTCAGTTGGGAGAAGCTGAGCAGAGTGGGTTGTGTTGGAGCTGGACAAGCCAGAATCTCTCTGAGAAGAGACAGCACAGGCCATGTGCACCAAACTGAAGTATCACTTTTTGCTATGGGCGGTAGCTGTTTTGTGTGACCTAACTGAGACGAGCTCAGCCACGTCTGAGTAGCCAGGGTCTGTATTGTTTAGGTAGCGCCTGGACAAGGCCAGGGATTTTAGGTTTATGGTTTTGTTTTTGGTACCGTGCAACCAGTGAATTTAAACATTATTCAGTTTAGGATACAAAAATCATGTAGCTTCATGTTCCAAGTGGCTGAGTGAACCCTTAGCATACATTATTGATATTGGTGACGGCTACTCACTGTGAATATGTCTCCATGTTTTGCCTTCATACGTGTTAAGAACGTGGCTGCGTCACTTCCAAATTCCAGTGCATGTCCTAGCCACGGAATGAGTCCGCAGTCCAGGGGTGGCTCGTCACTCCGTCTAGAAACAGAATATATCAAGTTTAGTAGTAGTCGTCCAGTGTCACTGAACTACTGACTCCATCATCATCATCATCATCATCAAGTAGCCCCAACGTTACAGGCTTACACGCTCTTAAGTCAGGTAGATGATGATACTACGGGAAGGATCCACCAGGTACACTTGATGTGTGATGATAATGACATTGATACTACACAGGGACTGAAATTCAGCCCTGGCATTTGAAAGCACACAGGCCCATGCTGTCACTGAGCCCCAGATGGGGATATCTATTACTAATATAACCCTGAGTGAATTCAAGTTTTACTACAAGACTAATATTTCTAATAATACTGCTATACAAGATTGAATAATAACAATAATACTGCACATAGAGTGACTGCAGACTTTAACTTCAAGCCCGGAGAACCATTCTTCAAAATCACTCTACAGGGTGGGCCATTTACATGGAAACACCTGGGTGGGCCATGTATATGGATACACCTAAATAAAATATCAACTTCCTGTTTGTGGCACATTAGTATATGGGAGGGGGAAAACTTTTCAAGATGGGTGGCGACCATTGGTGGCCATTTTGAAGTCGGCCATTTTGGATCCAACTTTATAAATCGCTCACCCGGGTGTATCCATATAAATGGCCCACCCTGTACTAGGACTGATATCACCATGATACAGTGACCATATAATGGCTATATCAGTTCTGAACCAGTACTCTGCAGTCTGTATATGTGTGTACTGTAGAGGTTCTCACTAGTGATGTTCTCTTGGATTGTCGTCATTCATTTTCCTTTTTGTTTCCCATTTGGCCCAGACCGCCATCACCTCTTCTTCCATCTATAATTTGTCACCTTAAAATGTAACACAAACATCCTTGACTTGCTGCTTTTCCAGGACATTTCTCAAATTCTACCAATTCTGCACAAACCATATAGTGCTATTAACCATGCTCTAGACAGTGATAATGCCCCTTCTTTTCCCCATATAGTAATAGTACCCTCCTATTGTGCCCACACAATAATACAGGAATAAACTTTTGTACTTCCTCATAGTAATAATGTACCCCCGAACCTCCTTACAGTTATACAGCACCCTTTAGAAAACACCCCCCTGTGCCACCTTATAATACAGCACCCTTTAGAAAACACCCCCCTGTGCCAACTTATAATAATGCTCCCCTGTGCCCCCCTTACAGCTATACAGCACCATACAGTAATAATGTCCCTTTGTGTTGTCTTATAATTCCCGTGTCTCATTTAATAATACTCCCCCTTGAACCCTTATAATAATGACCCCGTACCACTTTAGAACAATAAAATACCCCTGTGCTTTATTATACCTCTTTTGTTTCCCCTATAATGATAATGACTCTTCAGCGCAGCCTGCATAAACGTGCCAGCTTCTAGTTTTGTTTCAAAGCCATGAGAAATAACACAATGAATGATACTCATTGGTCCTATGGAACTCTAATTTTTCCTCAATGAGTCCTTCCCAGCTTCCATTTTTGCAACGATCCCCATGTGTGTTTTTATAACAATACCTCCCCATTTTGCTTCCTTATAATAATGTCACTGAATGCCTCTTTATTGTAATAATGCTCCTGAGCAGAGGCGTATATCTGAATAACAGGCACCCCAAGCAAAAGTCAGCCATTGAAAGCCAAACCTCCCAACTTTCTAAAGAAGCACTCCACCTACTCCCATCATCATTTTTATCCTCAATATATTGCAGTCCTCGTATTATACAGCACTGTGTACTTACAATTGATCATTTTGCCCTTCTACCCAGCTAATTTGTCTGTTTTCCATTAGCTCTATAACATCACGTGAATAAAAACTGACTAGAGGAATCCTTCGAAGCTCTATGTAGAAACAGGAGGTCAATTTTCCCTGTTATAGTCATGATTCACTGCAAAAGTCACTGGCAGAAGGAAGGATAAATGCAAGGTCAAGAGACTTCCTGTTTCTACATACAACAGAGAAAAGAGAAGAATTAGCTGGGTAAAAAGGTAAACTGAGCAATTGTAAGTACACAGTGCTATATAATATGATTGCAATATAATAACCCCTTAGTGACCAAGCCAATTTTTACAATTCTGACCACTGTCACTTTATGAGGTTATCGCTCTGGAATGCCCGGTGATTCTGAGAATATTTTTTAGTGACATACTGTACTTTATGCTAGTGGTTAAATTTCTTCAATATGACTTGCGTTTATTTATGGAAAAAAAAAAACAATTTTGGCAAAAATATAGAAAATTTTTCAATTTTCAAACTTTTCATTTTTGTCATAGATATCGCACAAAATAGTTAATAAACATTTCCCACATGTCAACTTAACATCAGCACAATTTTGGAAACATAATTTTTTTGTTAGGACCTTATAAGGGTTAAAAGTTGACCAGCGATTTCTCATTTTTCCAACAAAATGTACATAACCATTTTTTTTTTAAGGGACCACCTCTCATTTGAAGTGAGTTTGGGGGTCAATATGACAGAAAATACCCCAAAGTGACAACATTCTAAAAACTGCAACCCTTGAGGTACTCAAAACCACATTCAAGAAGTTTATTAACCCTTCAGGTGCTTCACAAGAACTAAAGCAATGTGGAAGGAAAAAATTAACATTTTACTTTTTTTCACAAAAATTTTTCTTTAGAACCAAACTTTTTTATAACGGGAGAAAATGGACCACAAACTTTGTTGTGCAATTTCTCCAGAGTACGCCGATACCCAATATGCGGGGGAAAACCACTGTTTGGGTGCATGGCAGGGCTCAGAAGGGAGGGAGCACTTTTTGAACGCAAAATTGGCTGGAATCAATGGCGGGCACCATGTCGCGTTTGGAGACCCCCTGATGTACCTAAACAGTGGAAACCCCCAACTCTAACCCTAACATAGCCCTAACCCTAATCCCAATCTTAACCCTAACCGCAAAGAATGGAAAAAAAAATACATTTTTAAAATTTTATTATTTTTACCTAAGGGAGGTTTGATTTACTATTTTTTTATTTTGATCACTGTGATATGTTCTATCAGAGCGATATAAATAAACCAATAGGAAAAAATCTCCTATTGTTGCTGGGTACTGTCCAGCAGATTGCATTGGGCGGACTGCACATGCGCCCGCCATTTTCTTCCAGAAAGGAGATGCTGGGGGATAGAGCCAGCCGGTCCAGGGATGGCGGAGGTACCGGGGGGCTCAGGTGACCCCATTTCTCTCTCCTCTGTTATGCTAGATAATTTCAGAGGAGAGAGAAATGAATGGAAAAAAAAAATCAGACTTTTTGGGGGGGATCGCCGTTATACGTTGAATTTTGGCGATCACAAGACTGGGGATGCTAAAAACTGACCCAAATCATTTTCCGAGGATGGGGGCGCCATACCCTTATTTCTCAGCGCCATTAAAAAGCGGCAATGAGGAATAAGTACCCTTAACTGACGCCGTTAAAAGGAGTATCGGCAGTCGTTAAAGGGTTAAGAGAATAAAAACTTTAATGGAAATGCTTCTTTAAGACATGGTCAGGATATGTATTGTGGCACAATTATTTTGCCCCTACGGAAACCTCTAAGGGTGCCCCTACGGAAACCTCTAAGGGGTCTCACCCACTAGGATACCCCCTTTCATGACTCCCATAGAGTATAGTGACCCCACACAATATGATTTCCCCACAAGCCCAACAGAGTAAGATAGACACTACAGCCCCCCAATATACAGCATGATGTCCACCACAATAACCTATAAAAAGTATAATGTCTACCAAAACACCCAATACAGTATGATGGTCTACCCCCACAGCCCCTATAATAGCAATTTTTATTTTGATAGCGCCAACATATTCCGCAGCACTTTACAATTTTAGAGGAGACTTGTAAAGACAATAAGAACATTACAGAATAAACATAACTAAGATATCAAAAGGAGCGAGGGCCCTTCTCCTATATTGTATGATGGTACCCCTAACAGCCCCTATATAGTATGATGGTCCCCCACAGCCCCCTTAAAATAAAAAAAACTTATACTTACTTAATTCAGACACCTCATACTCCGCAACCTCCATTTACTTTTCTATTCTGTCTTGCAATGGACGCTGGTGACATAATGCAGTCACATCATCTAACCACTGACGTCCTCTGCGTGTCGCCGGCCTCCGGCAGGTCGCAGTCTGAAACTAAGCCTGCTGGGGTAAGTGACAGAATTGGTGGTTTCGGCATCCTTAGCACGCCAGTTTTATTAACATCGTAGCATACAATCCAGCACACACTCAGACAGGCCCTTCTGGCATTTGCCAGAATTGCCAGATGGCCAGTCCAGCCCTGATACTAGCTATATAATATTTTGATTATTAGTTCAGTGAGTGATGCTTGTTGCTTATTTTTGGGGTCACCTTTAGTCACTTTGCTGCCACAGTTCATCAGGAGAACAGGAGCCTCTACATATGACACAGACAATTCTGCATGGAGACAATGATCAATAAATCCTATCGATAAATCCTAGTTTATCCATAGAAAGGAAAGAGATACCATAGACGCATCACTACACACAATTAAATCTACATGCTATATAATTACTACACACTAATAAACATGCCATACATAGACACAAGTATTAGAACACCTTCATGTGACTCCTTTGAGAGCTTCTATGATATCAGACTCTAACTCCACAGGCATTAATATGCAGTTGCTCCCCGTTTGCAGCTAAAATAGCTTCTTCTAGGAAGGCTTTCTACAAGATTTTAGAGGATGTCTGTGGAAATTTTTGTCTATTGATCCAGAAGAACTTTTGTGAATTCAGACTATGATGTGGGAGGGGAGGGACAGAACCTCAATCTGTATTCGAGTTCATCTCAACGGTCTTGGTTTGGCTTTGTGCAGCCGGTCATGTTCAATTCCAAACTCCTGCAACCATGCATTTATGGACCTTACTTTGTACACTGGGTCAGAGTCATGGAGAACATGAATGGGTCTTCTCCAAATTGTTCCAACAAAGTCGAAAAACAAGCCCATAACTTTATCCCTCCTCCAGCAAACTTTGCAGTTGGCACAATGTAGTCAGAAGGGTAACGTTCTCCTGGTATTCACTGAACCCAGACTCATCCATCAGACATGAGAAAGAAGTGTAATCCATTCCTCCACAGAACATGTTTACCTTACCTCAGAGTCCAGTGGTGTTGGCTTTACACCACTCCATCTGACGCTCGTCATTGTGCTTGGTGATGTAAGGCTACATACATACAGCTGCTCAGCCATGATTTTCCAGAGGGAGAAGCACATATTTTTTGATGATGTTAAGATTAGAGGAGTTTGGGACTCCGCAGATATAGAGTCAGCAGAGCATTGGTGACTTTTAGACCCTCTGCTCCTAAACACTCGGTGACCCCGCTCTGTAACTTTACAGGCTCTTCACTTTGAGTTGCTGTGGTTCCTTCCACTGTTCAATAATATCGCTCACAGGTGATGGGAGAATATTTTGAAGGGAAGAAATGTCCTCTAATCAGCATGGAGAGATTCTACTTAAAATTTAACCTTTATTACATTATTTTAACACAGGAAATTCCCAAACAAAACACATTATACATAGACAATTAAATCATAGGTGTGGGTGTCTGACATATATATCACATGGATAATGTAAATAGGTCAAGTGAATGGTAGTTGTTTTACATCTCCCTCAGCCCAGACATGAAGATATACTCCTTCATGGATCCTCCTGGGAGCTTTCAGCTGATGGGGAAGGCTATCTAACCCTGTCTTGCCCCATGCAGTAGCTCCAGCCCTAACAAGGGCTGTACCTAAGTATTGTACTAATCAGGGCTGTGGAGTCGGAGTCGGAGTCGTGGAGTCGGAGTCGGTGCTCATTTTGGTGGAGTCGGAGTCGGAGTCGGTATAAAATGGACCGACTCCTAAAATATATAATAAATTGGGTACAGTAATTCAATGCAGGATGTGCTGAATATTTTTTCATAGGAGTTTGGGAAAGTTATGAAATGTCCTATAAATGGCTGTTATATTCCTGATCTAAGGCTACATTCACACACAACGTTTTTCCTGTGTTTTTTGAGGATACGTTTTTCAGCTGCAAAAGCTGATCATCTTTTTAAAAAACTGCATCACCTGAAAGGTTTTTGAGCTCATAGATAATGTTTTCAATAGCAAAAGCAGATTAGAAATCTGCTCTATCTATCCATTTATCCATATCTGTCTATCCATATCGTATCTGTACCAAAAAGAATGAAAACCGGGTAGTACACCAATATATATTCTGTTCTATCTAAATATCTTGATTATTGGATCATAAAAATGATTAAATGTCTGAGGTTCACATTGTACTACAATAAATTTTTCACTTAAATATAAGCAATATGTGTGGGAGTCGGAGTCGGAGTCGTGGAGTCGGAGTCGGTGTAAGGGAAATTGAGGAGTCGGAGTCGCAGGTTTGGCTTACCGACTCCACAGCCCTGGTACTAATACGGTATATTGAATCCCAAAACAATTTAGTTCCCTCCCAACGCGTTTCTACCTTAGCTACAAAGGCGTCATCATGGGAGTGTATATGTGGGGAAACAGAAAAAAGGGAAGATTATAATATGGTACCTGAAAGCAAAAATGGATCAAACTAAGCAAAGGCATGAGTGGAAGGTAACCCTTGTGTGGTGTTCAGAGTGCTGCAACACCTGTCTGAAAAGTGGAGAGGAGCCCCTGTGTCCCCCTACATGGGATATTTATGATGCCCAATATAATCCCTTCCTCAGTTGGGTGTCTTGCTTCACTTCCTAGGGTGGCGGCCTATCCTCACCATATTATGATGTGTTGTGGCCATTCATACAAGTGAGTGTGTTAATATTTGCTATGGGCCCTGAACTCTTTCTAAGAGAGTAAACAGTTGCGTTGCCAAATAGCCATGCCGATGGGTGTTGCAGCATTGGTCCTTCCTTCATTCCCCTTCTAATGGAGACACTGTAAGGTTTGCATTATGAATCCACCGATCATGTTGAGGGGACGCCTCTTACATCATATCCTGTTCCGGCAGTGCGGTTGCCCATATTGGATGCCGGGTGGTCTCCATGGGTTTGGAGACGGCGGGGCTTCATTCCCAATCCTGTTTACCCCGCATTGAATGCCGAGTCGTCTCCAAGGTGTTGGAGATACTGACCACGTCACATCTTCAGGCGGGACTTCATTTAGTGTTCTTAAACATAGGAGTCTCTCTGGTAAAGGAGAGTCTACATAATGCAATAGGGCGGGGTGTTAGCTCTGTTCCCATGTGTCTGCACTCCATCCTTGCCATAAGCGTAGAGGGAAATAGTTTTTCAGTTTTTTTTTTACTGGAAGACCTTATCAGATTCACTTTATACATGACGCTATTAAATGGTACAAAGGGCCAATATGGTGCCAGTGGCATGTTCCTGTTTAGCCCGTAGGCCATAATCCCATACCCCTAAAGCGAGCACACAGGACGTGTGCCTAAGTGTCCAGGTGGTGCATCTCACCGGGTGTAAGGGGGTTGCTATGTGCAGCAGACGCTAACCTACCACCATATTGGCATATTCGCTATAAACCCGATGACAGAAATGTAATGAACTTGTCATAGTGATGATCCCTATTTTAGGACTGTACTGGTATCAGTGAGCTCTGCACCACGAGTCACTGTGTCACAAATGGTAGAAAAGGCAGACGGCATGGCGGGAGCAATGGAACTAAATGGAAAGCCGGAATTTAATAATTAAAAAGTGTGTCCCAATACATGTCAGTTTAGTGTATACATTTTTCTCTAATATATATATATATATATATATATATATATATAAAGCTCAATGTGGGTGTGTATGTATGTATGTATGTGTGTATGTCCGGGATTGGCATCTGCACCGTCGTAGCTACAGCCACAAAATTTTGCACAGTCACACGTCTGGACCCCGAGAGCGTCATAGGCTATATAGTGAGGCGAAATTTTAACCCTGCGCGTTCCAATTCACCAAACAATTTTGCCCCTATCTACATAATGGGAAAAAGTGAAAGGAAAAGTGTTGGAGGCAAATTGACAGCTGCCAGATATGAACAAGGGGGACTTAAAGAATGAGAGCGATGGCGCCAAACAGTATATACCGTACAGTTGCTAAGGTGGGGCCCTGACATGGGATACTCACCACACACGGGGATATGAACACACACACACAATGCGCCACACACTACCACGTGCTTCATCACATATACCACCCTCAGTACACATTTCACCACACACACACCAACCTCGCCACATAAAAGTCGAAACACAAAAGTCGCCACTCAAAACTCACCACGCCGTCCCAGAGCTGTTTAAAAGATGAAAAATGAGCTGTGATTGGTTGCTATCAGCAACAGTTTTCTTTGTAGACAGCTGTGGTAACTGAGGCCTATTGTTCTTATCACTTCTATGGTGTTATCGTCGTTCTGTAAAGCTGGAAATAACACAATTTATTACCGTGCCAACACAGACCATCCTCTGACACAGACTGCAGGGGGAGCCCAGTATCACACAGGATAGGATTAGATACACGGCTCAGCAGTCAGTATCACACAGGATAGGATTAGATACACAGCTCAGCAGTCAGTATCACACAGGAGAGGATTAGATACACGGCTCAGCAGTCAGTATCACACAGGAGAGGATTAGATACACGGCTCAGCAGTCAGTATCACACAGGAGAGGATTAGACACACGGCTCAGCAGTCAGTATCACACAGGAGAGGATTAGATACACGGCTCAGCAGTCAGTATCACACAGGGGAGGATTAGATACACAACTCAGCAGTCAGTATCACACAGGAGAGGATTAGACACATGGCTCAGCAGGCAGTATCACACAGGAGAGGATTAGATACACGGCTCAGCAGTCAGTATCACACAGGAGAGGATTAGATACACGGCTCAGCAGTCAGTATCACACAGGAGAGGATTAGACTCATGGCTCAGCAGTCAGTATAACACAGGATAGGATTAGATACACAGCTCTGAAGTCAGTTCAACATTGGATAGGATTAAATACACAGCTCAGCAGTCAGTATCACACAGGATAGGAATAGATACACGGCTCAGCAAACAGTATCACACAGGATAGGATTAGATAAGCTGCGCAGCAGACAGTATCACACAGAATAGGATTAGATACACGACTCAGCAGTCAGTATCACACAGGATAGGATTAGATGCACGGTTTTTATGTGCAATATAATCATTATAATTTGTTATAACTACCCACAGTTGGTTACCATGCCCAGGCAACGCCGGGCTCTTCAGCTAATATATATATATATATATATATATATATATATATATACACACACACACACAAACACATAAACAGCCATACATACTCACATATATGAATTAAAACTGTGCATGTGTGTATTACAATGAGTATATCCATATATTAAGAAACACATACATATATTTATACACTCCTAAGCATTTTTCAACACCCACATACTGTACATAAATTCACCCCGCACATATATATACATTCATACACACACATGAAAACATATGTTTAGAATGTATCTGGTGATAATATAGATAGAGGATTTGATATTGCGGAACTTATCACCCTGGGGAAGAACTTTATGGACTCACCTGCGTCTCCTGAGTAAAGCTACCCAGAGAAGGGCTGTGAGGGAGATGGCGAGGAGCAGCGGAGTTATCATTGTGCTGGGATGATGAGGAGCTGCTAGGACTTATATCCTGCGTGGGGAGGGAGGAGGTGATGAGCTGACATCACGGGCCAGTCACACAGCAGCAGCTGTGTTTTTAGTGTTCACCAACCCAAACTATACTGATTTTGTGTTTATCCACTTTCCTGCTAGATTTTATACACAGAAAATGTATTTTTTTTTAGCTCAGTAGTTGGAAGCCTCATAGGAATGAATGGAGCGGTGGTCGAGCATGCGCACTGCCACGTAATTTCCGCGAGAATGAAAATTCCCAATTCTGCTGATCCGTGCAGGTCACGCAGACAAATGATAAGGTTTTTAACCGGACTACCCATTTAACGAGATTATTTTTTAGTGAAACAATAATTGCATAAAATTGCAAAGAAGACCACGTTCTAATTTAAATAAGTACCAGGTATTTTTCATAGACTAAATCAGTGTGGCCTACTGATTTACCGGGTAGAAAGGCAAAATTAACAATTGTAAGTACACAGTGCTATGGACCATAAAAAGATGACTGCAATATATTTAGAGGATAAAAACTTTGATGGGAGCGCTTCTTTAAGTTCCCACATGACTTTTTCACTCTGCGTAAAAAAATGCAGCTTTTTAAAGTTCCAGCAAAGTGGATGGATTTATAGAAATCTCCTGCCCTTTGTGCTTCTATTTTAATCAGTGTAAACTGACCCATGGTGCCAGTCTTAAATCCGCAACATGTCAATTTCTCTTGCGGGTACGGTGAGTTTTATGGGTGGATTTTTCCCATAAAATTGCATTGGATTCAGAAAATACCCAGGTAAAAAAAACTCATGTGCGTTTTTATTGTGTTAACATTGTTGAAATGCATTAGAAATACCCATAATCCGCATATTACTGTATCAATCATGTTTTGCCAAAGTCAAATACCAGGAAGTGAAAAAAAAAAGGAAGCAAATTTATATAAAACATAAGACACAAAAAAGAGACAAAAACAGCAAAAAAAGGACTCAAAATCACAATGAAAAAATACAAGTAAGTAACCTAATTTACATCGTAGGTGCAAAAATCTGCATTAAAAACTCACCAAATACTCATCATGTGAACGTAGCCTTACACTGCCAACACAAAGAGAGGGAAGCAACCCCTCAAATTACATTGATGTCAGTTAGGCCCCTTTCACACGTCCTGATATTTCCGGTACCAGAAAAACCGGTACCGGAGATATCAGTGTCCGTATGTCTGTGTGTGTAATGTGTGCTGCACACGTGTGGCAACCCTGTGCCGCATCAGTACCACAGGGACGGCACCCGGGGAAGATAGCGCTACTGTGGATATGGCCCCCCCAACCTAAAAACAGCAGCCCGCAGCTGCCCAGAAAAGGTGCATCTATTAGATGGGCCAATTCTGGAGCTTTGCCTGACTCTTCCCACTTGCCCTATAGCAGTGGCAAGTGGGGTTAATGTTTGTGGGGTTAATGTCACCTTTCTATTGTAAGGTGACATCAATCCCATGGCATAGTAATGGGAGGTGTCAATAAGACACCTCTCCATTACTAATACTGTAGTTGTTAAGGGGTTAAATAAACACACAGCCAGAATAAAGTATTTTAATGAAATCATACACCACACAGTTTTGCCATCTTTATTGTTCTGCTAATCCAAGCGACACACTCAATCTCCTGTAATAAAGATAAAATAATAAACCAACAATATACAATACCTGTCCGTCACTCTGTCCCACAGGACCGTGGGAAAATGCAAGTGATGAGGTCACGGCAGTTCAAGCTCTGTCAAAGTGACCTTATCACTTGCATTTTCCCACGGTCCTGATGTCACAGGAGTTCAGGCCGGCAGCGAGCAGAGACTCAGTGACATCACCGTTAGTCACTGAGCTTGCGCCCGTTGCTTTTCATTCATTCACCAGTAGTTTACAGCCGGGGCGGTCGCATTTAGCACCTCTCCGGTTGTAAACTGATTATTCCCCAGATATGGATTACAACGTGGGAAAGAGCGACGGACAGGTATGGTATATTGTTGGTTTATTATTTTATGTTTATTACAGGAGATCGAGGGCGTCACTTGGACATCTAATTGATGCGTCATTTCTGGGCAGCTGCGGGCTGCTGTTTTTAGGCTGAGGTGGGCCCATATCCATGGCCCCTTACCAGCCTGAGAATAGGAGCCCGCACCTGTGAGTTTTGCCAGGTTGGTTCAAAAACATAGGTGGAACCCACAGCGGGTTATTATTTCATTCACTCTCTTCTGCTCGTGCCGATCGCCAGCAGAGCAGGGGAGAATGAGAGCAGCGTTCAGCATCTCCCACAGGGGAACATCGCTTTACAGTAGCGCTTCTTCCTCGGCGGCCGTCTGTGCACACGGAAGACATCAATGTATGTTCTCCGTGTGCACGCATGCGGGATGTTTTGCCGTCCGTGGTGATGGCAAAAAATGGACACATCAGCATGTTTTACCCACAAACACACTGTCCGTGGAAATACATTGACATGTGCACAGACCCATTCATTTGAATGGGTCTGCGTGAGTACGTGTCTCCGGTACGTGTGAAAAATGTCACCACACGTACTGAAGACACAGACGTGTGAAAGAGGCCTCACTCCTGTTTTTGGACTGCTTTCAACTATATTCAGATCAGTGCAGTGTTTTTCAGGCTGGGTTAAGGTGGGTATATTTCATGGTCCGTATAAAGTCTGTAATTCCTGAACAAACTCTGAGTCTCCTGAAATTAGAGCTTCATATGTTTTGGTGAGGCTGTAAATTCAAGTCAGGAGACCCACAGTCAGTCCCGTGCAAAGCAATATGTATACGGACCATGAAATAAGCCCGACTGAACCAGGCCTTTTTGTTAAGATAGTCCCAATAATGAACAAGGTAAAAAAAAATAAAATTTTCTGTGAATTGTAAAATTCTGAATAAGAAAACAACGTCCAGAATAAAAGACTGGACGAATAATATGGGTGATTTATTATGTAGAGGCACAGAGTATTTCAGATTTAGGGAGACAGTTTATGTAGAGAGCGGCAGAGCCGTGTCCTCCCTTGCATTCCTTAAAGTACATGTTGCAAATGAATGACCACTATGTCTCAAGATGTGGAAATGAGGAGGGGCTGTAATCTCTTGTATAATACATACATACTGTGTATGTGGATACGAGATTAACTAGCAAAATCTGCATTACTGCTCTCTTTAAACAATCAGTCCAGTATGGAGTATGACAAAACGAAGATAAAAACATAATAAGCAAATACCCTACAGTAGTTAAATGCATAGCAATAGTGCATGAAAACAATATACGGGGCTTAGTTAACATAATTTTGATAAAAAAAAATGTAAAAGCCATCCCACCACGTCATAGTGACCCTATTCGGGACAGTCCTAACCTCCAGTATTAAAACCTTACCATTTGTCAAGTGACATACTTGTGGATAAGGGCTGAGAAGGACTGAGGCCCAGCTAATGGACTCAGCCATGGGGAACTACATGATTGTAATGTCCTGCTCAAAGTAAAGGGAGGCCACACCCTTATTTGCACAGAGCGCAAAAAACCCCCCAAAATATATGGAGTATGAACTTATACTCAGTGTCAGATTGGGATGCCAAGGGCCCACCGGTAACATTGACTTTGGGGGGCCCAATTTTCATCTGCATACAATTTTATACTAACCCCAATGACAAATTTACCCATATCTCTATATACTAATAAACTGGGTAGTTTGGTTAATGAATGATGAGATGCTTTTTCTGTAGAGAGTGAATCAAGTAAAACACTTCAAAGTGCTCTCGATGAAACTGCACCTCCTATACATAGAACAACTAGGCACATACGGCGACAACCCTGGCACACGCTGCAAACACGCTTCCTACAGTGGTGCTCCAGGTGCGCCGAACATCTGTGGAGAAAATCCAATCTACCCGAAGATTTCATCCATTCTAAGTTTATGCTTAGAACCTACAACACTGCCCTTCACCTCTCAAAACACACCTATTTTAAAACCCTCATCACCTCACTATCCAATAATCCGAAACCTTTCTTTGACACTTTTCATTCCCTACTTAATCCAAGAGTGCAGGCCCCAACCACGGATCTCCATGCTGACGATCTGGCTAATTATTTCAAAGAAAAAATTGACCATATCCGACAGGAAATTATCTCCCTATCACCTCATAGCATGCACTGTCCTCCCTCCCCCACTGCATCTAGCTCACTCTCTGATTTTGAACCAGTAACAGAAGAAGAAGTAATCAGGCTCCTTGCATCTTCTCGCCCTACCACTAGCACCAGTGACTCCATTCCATCACATCTCCTCCAGTCCCTTTCCCCTGCTGTCACCTCTCACCTAAGAAAAATATTCAACCTCTGACTCTCTTCCGGTATCTTTCCTTCCTCATTTAAGCATGCCATCATCCAGCCATTACTTTAAAAAAATCCCTTGACCAAAACTGTGCCGCTAACTATAGACCTGTCTCTAATCTTGCCTTCATCTCTAAACTCCTGGAATGCCTGGTCCACACCCGTCTTATCCGCTATCTCTCAGATAACTCTCTCCTCGACCCTCTACAATCTGATTTCCACTCTCTACACTCTACTGAAACTGCCCTCACTAAAGTCTCTAATGATCTTCTAACAGCTAAATCTAATGGTCACTACTCCATGCTAATTCTCTTGGATCTCTCCCCAGCATTCGACACAGTGGAACATCAGCTCCTCCTCACTATGCTCTGTTCCATTGGCCTCAAGGACACCGTTCTCTCTTGATTCTCCTCCTATCTCTCTGACTGCTCCTTTACTGTATCTTTTGCTGGCTCCTCCTCTCATCTTCCCCTTACTGTTGGGGTTCCTCAAGGATCGGTTCTAGGCCCCCTCCTTTTCTCTTTGTATACTGCCCCTATTGGTCAAGCAATCAGTAGATTTTGGTTCCAGTACCATCTCTATGCTGATGACACTCAATTATACACTTCTTTTCCTGATATCACGCCTGCCTTTTTGGAAAACGCCAGTGATTGTCTTACTGCTGTCTCTAACATCATGCCCTCCCTCTATCTGAAACTGAACCTGTCAAAAACTGAACTCCTCGTGTTTCCTTCCTCTACTATAATAATAATAATAATAATAAATTTTATTTCTATAGCGCCGACATATTCAGCAGCATTTTACATTTCAGAGGGGATTTGTACAGACAATAGACATTACAGCATAACAATAATCACATAGATTATAACAAATACTAAGAGGAATGAGGGCCCTGATCGCAAGCTTACAGTCTATGAGGAAAGAGGTAGACACGAAAGGTGGGTGGTAACAGTTGCCCTGATTGTATGGACCAGCCATAATGTTAATTGTGTAACAGTACAGACACAGAGGGCTAATGGATGCATAAAGCATGTGGGAACATGATGCGGGGAACCTGGTTATGGTAAAACTTTTGGCTGTGCCACACAGGGATAGATTAGGTTAATGTGTTGAGGCGATAGGCCAGTCTGAATAAATGCGTTTTCAGGGCACGCTTAAAATTGTGGGGATTGGGGACTAATCGTTTTGACTTGGGACGTGCATTCCAAAGAATTGGCGCAGCACGTGTAAAGTCTTGGAGACGGGAGTGGGAGGTTCTGATTATTGAGGATGCTAACCTCAGGTCATCAGCAGAACGGAGGGCGCGGGTAGGGTGGTATACTGAAACAAGGGAGGAGATGTAGGGTGGTGCTGAGCCATGGAGGGCTTTGTGGGTGAGGGTAATAAGTTTATACTGAATTCTGAAGTGGATGGGTAGCCAGTGTAATGACTGGCACAAGGTAGAGGCATCGGTGTAACGACTGGTGAGGAATATGATCCTTGCTGCAGCATTCAAGACAGATTGGAGAGGGGAGAGTTTGGTAAGAGGGAGACCGATTAGAAGAGAGTTACAATAGTCGAAACGAGAATGAATAAAAGATACAGTAAAAGTTTTTGGAGAGTCAAAAGTAAGAAAAGGTCGAATTCTACAAATGTTTTTGAGGTGCAATTGACAAGTGCGAGCCAGTGAACGGATATGGGGGGGGGAAGGAAAGCTGGGAGTCAAGTATGACCCCAAGACAGCGGGCATGTTGCTGGGGAGTAATAGTGGAACCACAGACAGAAATGGCAATGTCGGGTATAGGTACATTAGTAGAGGGCGGAAACACAAGGAGTTCAGTCTTTGACAGGTTCAGTTTCAGCTATAGTGAGGACATGATGTTAGACACAGCGTTTAGACAATCGCCGGTGTTTTCTAGAACGGCTGGCGTGATGTCAGGAGAAGAAGCGTATAATTGGGTGTCATCAGCATAGAGATGGTACTGGAAACCAAATCTACTGATTGTTTGACCAATAGGGGCAGTGTACAAGGAGAAGAGGAGGGGGCCTAGAACCGATCCTTGAGGAACCCCAACAGTAAGGGGAAGGTGAGAGGAGGAGGAACCGGCAAAAGATACAGTAAAGGAGCGGTCAGAGAGATAGGAGGAGAACCAGGAGAGAACAGTGTCCTTGAGGCCAATGGAACGGAGCATAGTGAGGAGGGGCCGATGATCCACAGTGTCGAATGCTGCAGAGAGATCCAAGAGAATTAGCATGGAGTAATGACCATTTGATTTAGCTGTTAGTAGATCATTAGAGACTTTAGTGAGGGCAGTTTCAGTAGAGTGTAAAGAGCGGAAACCGGATTGGAGAGGGTCGAGAAGAGAGTTATCAAAGAGATAGCGGATAAGACAGGAGTGGACCAGGCGTTCCAGGAGTTTAGAGATGAAGGAAAGATTAGAGACAGGTCTATAGTTAGCGGCACAGTTTTGGTCGAGAGATGGTTTTTTAAGTAGTGGATGTATGATGGCATGCTTAAATGAGGAAATAGGTTTGTTTGGAGAGGTGAAGGGCAGTGTTGTATGTTCTAAGCATAAACTTATAATGGATGAAATCTTCGTGTAGATTGGATTTTCTCCACAGACGTTCGGCGCACCTGGAGCACCGCTGCAGGAAACGTGTTTGCAGGGTGGTCTATTTATAGGTGGTGCAAATTCATCCAGGGCACTTTGAAGTGTTTCATTGTAATGCTTCAATGCAGAATCAGAACATGAGAGGGAGGAGATAGGGGCCAATGAAGACTGCAAGTTCTTCATAAGTTTCTAGGTGTTAATGGCCTGTATGTTTCTATAAATATGGATAGTGGGGGTGACCTGAGACGCCTGGCCGTTCTTGATAGAGAATGAAAGAAGATTGTGGTCAGAGAGCGGGAGAGAAGACCAAGTCGAGGGTGTTTCCGTCTTCATGAGTTGGAGAATTAGTAAACTGCGAAACGCCAAACGAGGAGGTTAGAGATAAAAGGTGAGTAGCAAATGGGGAGAGGGGAAGAGCAATGGGGATGTTGAAATCTCCCATGATGAGGGTAGGGATGTCACAGGAGAGAAAATGTGGAAGACAAGTGGCAAAATGATCCAGGAACTGATGGGAGGGGCCGGGAGGACGATACACCACCGCCACTCGCATGGAGAAGGGGGTGTAGAGTCTGACGGCATGGACCTCAAAAGAAGGGAAGACTAGTGAGGGTAGTTGAGGGATAACCTGAAAGGTACATTTTGGTGATAGGAGCAGACCAACGCCTCCACCTGCTCTATTGTCTGATCTTGGGGTATGAGAGAAGTGTAGTCCCCCGTATGAAAGAGCAGCAGCAGCAGTAGTGTCTGACTGCTGGATCCAGGTTTCAGTAAGAGACAGGAGGTTAAGAGAATTAGAAAGGAAAAAGTCATGAGTGAAGTTGAGTTTGTTACACACTGAGCGAGAATTCCAAAGTGCACAATTAAGAGAGACAGATGGCATGCAGGGAATATTAATAAGATTAGAGGGGTTTCTGAGTGTAGCAGTTGGGGGGTTTGACTTTCTATAACATGGGGGACCAGGGTTGGGAGCAATGTCCCTGCAACTAGGAGAAGGAGGATACTACTAACCCACCAATGCCCGACATTGCCATTTCCGTGTGTGGTTCCACCATTACTTCCCAGCAACATGCCCACTGTCTTGGGGTCATACTTGATTCAGAGCTTTCATTCACCCCCCACATTCAATCATTGGCTCACCCTTGTTATCTGCACCTCGAAAACATTTCTAGAATTCGACCCTTTCTTACTATCGACTCTGCAAAAACTCTTACTGTTTCTCTTATTCATTCTCTTCTCGACTATTGTAACTCTCTACTAATCGGTCTCCCTCTTACCAAACTCTCCCCTCTCCAATCAGTACTGAATGCTGCAGCTAGGATCATATTCCTCACCAATCGTTATACCGATGCTTCTACCTTGTGCCAGTCCTTACAATGGCTACCCATCCACTCCAGAATTCAGTATAAACTTATCACCCTCACCCACAAAGCCCTCCATGGCTCAGCACCACCCTACATCTCTTCCCTAGTCTCAGCCTACCACCCTACCCGTGCCCTCCGTTCTGCTAATGACCTGAGGTTAACATCCTCATTAATCAGAACCTCCCAATCCTGTCTCCAAGACTTTTCACGTGCCGCGCCAATTCATTGGAATGCACTACCCAGGCTAGTACGATTAATCCCCAATCACCACAGTTTCAAGCGAGCCTTAAAAATGCTTTTGTTAAGACTGGCCTATCGCCTCAACGCATTAACCTAAATATCCCTGTGTGGTTCATTTCAAAAATTTTACCATAACCAGGTTCGTCGCATCATGTTCTCACATGCTTTTTGCATTTAATAGCCCTCTGTGTCTGCACTGTTACATATTAAGACTGTTAACTGGTTCATGCAGCAACAGGAACACCTGATTCTTACACTAGGGATGGTCCAAACAATAAAAGCAATTGTTACCATCCACCATTCGTGTCTCCCCTTTTTTCCTTATAGATTGTGAAACACACCTACAGTGCCCATTTGAATGCCAAAAGCATCAATTCTTCTTACTTAAGCTTGTCAACCTTAATTAACTTCATAATACAAGTTACGCACTGAAAAATGGGGGTTATTTGGCTAAAGTTGTGGGGGGGAGGGCTGGCTGCAGGATTTCATGTGCCCTGGGCGAAAGAGCGCCCCTTTAACACATACCACAACTCATCATGCTCCGATACGGCAGAGAAATAGCGGTATAGTACAATGAAAAATACCTCACTTTTTACATCTCATGACGAGGCCCATCTATTTCTCCATACAGAATCATTGGTCCCATATAATGTTTGAAACAGTATATGATGAGCTCCACATAATGCTACAGTATATGTTGGTCCCCATGGATGAAGCTCCACTGTCTTATGGGCCCAAATAATGCTCCAAACATAATGGGCCCCATTTCTAATGCTCTAGTGTATAATGGGCCCTGTAAATGCTGCTCCAGTGTCTGATGTCCACCTTTGGAATGTTCCAGTGTATGGTGGGCCCCATCTATCATTCTCCAGAGTATAGTGCTTCCCAAAAATTGCTGTCCCAACATTGAAAACAATCAAATAAGTCTCCTCGCTAGGGAATCCCTGTACTTGTCTGGATTCCTTGTCGTCCCCATCTTCCATCTCACTGCACAGTATTTCAACTTTGCAAGTGCTGTGATCCTGAGTCGCTAGGGAATCCCTGTACTTGTCAGGATTCCTCGTCGTCCCCATCTTCCATCTCACTGCACAGTATTTCAACTTTGCAAGTGCTGTGATCCTGAGCAAGCAGGGGGGGCCCACTCGTTGGCGACGGCACTGGCACAGGGCCCCTGATAGTACGGTGGTGTGTCTGATGGCGGGTGGGCCGAACCTGCACTTTCATCTGCAGCTTCCTGTTTGTCACCGTGTAAGATGGAACTGTATATGGGAAGGGTAACCTGAGTTTCATCAGGGTCAGATTCAGGTCGTGTAGCGTGCGAGGGGAATGTAGTGGTCTGGGTCAATGTACCAGCAGATTCATCGAGCAGTGGCTGGGCATCAGTGCACTTGTGTCGCCCCCAGGAGTACGGTCACCACAGTGGCATTACCTTCTTCCCAGGGAGTGTGATGTCATGCTTGGGAGCAACGAACGATCTCTCTAGCAGGTTAACTGATTGGGCGGCGTTATTCCCACGAGTCATGACCCTCCAAACAGCGTTCATGAAGGCAAAGTGTTTGTTTTACGTGGGCAGTATGGTTGCAAAGCTGAACCTTAAAGGAATGTCCAGAAGGACACCACCAGGAGTGGAGCCTACAGTTAAATTCGACTCCACCTGGGAAACCTCAACCATGCCAGCTACAGAACAGATGCACACATTGCAAGCTTAATTCCGTTAACGAACGAGACTCCGTCATGCCCCGCGGTCCGAGTCCGGCTTACTAGAGGGACACGTGAGGCTCTGGCACATGAGATTGGCCAATAACTGGTGTGTCATGCCCTTACATGTCCGTGAGAAAGGGTACCGTATCCCCAGATAACATGTATGGATAGCGTACACATTCAAAATATATGTCTATACATCAGGAGGCAGGCTCAGACGGTGTTAGGCCCAGTAAGGATTGCACGTGATTGCACAAAGGTTAGAAAGGGTACCGTTTCCCCGGAAAACATGTATGGATAGCGTACACATTCAAAATATATGTCTATACACCAGGAGGCAGGCTCAGACGGTGTTAGGCCCAGTATGGTTTGCACGTGATTGCACAAAGGTTAGAAAGGGTACCGTATCCCCAGATAACATGTATGGATAGCGTACACATTCAAAATATATGTCTATACATCAGGAGGCAGGCTCAGACGGTGTTAGGCCCAGTATGGATTGCACAAAGGTTAGAAAGGGTACCGTATCCCCAGATAACATGTATGGATAGCGTACACATTCAAAATATATGTCTATACATCAGGAGGCAGGCTCAGAGGGTGTTAGGCCCAGTATGGATTGCACGTGATTGCACAAAGGTTAGAAAGGGTTCCGTATCCCCAGATAACATGTATGGATAGCGTACACATTCAAAATATATGTCTATACATCAGGAGGCAGGCTCAGACGGTGTTAGGCCCAGTAAGGATTGCACGTGATTGCACAAAGGTTAGAAAGGGTACCGTTTCCCCGGAAAACATGTATGGATAGCGTACACATTCAAAATATATGTCTATACATCAGGAGGCAGGCTCAGACGGTGTTAGGCCCAGTAAGGATTGCACGTGATTGCACAAAGGTTAGAAAGGGTACCGTTTCCCCGGATAACATGTATGGATAGCGTACACATTCAAAATATATGTCTATACATCAGGAGGCAGGCTCAGACGGTGTTAGGCCCAGTATGGATTGCACGTGATTGCACAAAGGTTAGAAAGGGTACCGTATCCCCAGATAACATGTATGGATAGCGTACACATTCAAAATATATGTCTATACATCAGGAGGCAGGCTCAGATGGTGTTAGGCCCAGTAAGGATTGCACGTGATTGCACAAAGGTTAGAAAGGGTACCGTTTCCCCGGAAAACATGTATGGATAGCGTACACATTCAAAATATATGTCTATACATCAGGAGGCAGGCTCAGACGGTGTTAGGCCCAGTATGGTTTGCACGTGATTGCACAAAGGTTAGAAAGGGTACCGTATCCCCAGATAACATGTATGGATAGCGTACACATTCAAAATATATGTCTATACATCAGGAGGCAGGCTCAGACGGTGTTAGGCCCAGTATGGATTGCACAAAGGTTAGAAAGGGTACCGTATCCCCAGATAACATGTATGGATAGCGTACACATTCAAAATATATGTCTATACATCAGGAGGCAGGCTCAGACGGTGTTAGGCCCAGTATGGATTGCACGTGATTGCACAAAGGTTAGAAAGGGTACCGTATCCCCAGATAACATGTATGGATAGCGTACACATTCAAAATATATGTCTATACATCAGGAGGCAGGCTCAGACGGTGTTAGGCCCAGTATGGATTGCACGTGATTGCACAAAGGTTAGAAAGGGTACCGTTTCCCCGGATAACATGTATGGATAGCGTACACATTCAAAATATATGTCTATACATCAGGAGGCAGGCTCAGACGGTGTTAGGCCCAGTATGGATTGCACGTGATTGCACAAAGGTTAGAAAGGGTACCGTATCCCCAGATAACATGTATGGATAGCGTACACATTCAAAATATATGTCTATACATCAGGAGGCAGGCTCAGACGGTGTTAGGCCCAGTATGGATTGCACGTGATTGCACAAAGGTTAGAAAGGGTACCGTATCCCCAGATAACATGTATGGATAGCGTACACATTCAAAATATATGTCTATACATCAGGAGGCAGGCTCAGACGGTGTTAGGCCCAGTATGGATTGCACGTGATTGCACAAAGGTTAGAAAGGGTACCGTTTCCCCGGATAACATGTATGGATAGCGTACACATTCAAAATATATGTCTATACATCAGGAGGCAGGCTCAGACGGTGTTAGGCCCAGTATGGATTGCACGTGATTGCACAAAGGTTAGAAAGGGTACCGTATCCCCAGATAACATGTATGGATAGCGTACACATTCAAAATATATGTCTATACATCAGGAGGCAGGCTCAGACGGTGTTAGGCCCAGTATGGATTGCACGTGATTGCACAAAGGTTAGAAAGGGTACCGTTTCCCCGGATAACATGTATGGATAGCGTACACATTCAAAATATATGTCTATACATCAGGAGGCAGGCTCAGACGGTGTTAGGCCCAGTATGGATTGCACGTGATTGCACAAAGGTTAGAAAGGGTACCGTATCCCCAGATAACATGTATGGATAGCGTACACATTCAAAATATATGTCTATACATCAGGAGGCAGGCTCAGACGGTGTCAGGCACAGTATGGATTTGACGGCCCAGACTACACAGCGGAGGAGCAGGGAGAGGTAAAGATTGCAAATGCTGGGGCCCTGCCCAAGCAAGGGGGGCCCACTCGTGGGCATCGGTACTCGCACTGGGCCCCTCATAACACGGCGGTGTGTCTGACGGCGGGTGTGCACCACCACCGTCAGAGACACTTGATTGCACTATGAAGGACCCTGTACCAGTGCCCGCGCCCAAGAGTTGGCCTACCCACCTGTCCAGGGCAACGGCACTCGCACGGTGTCGTGCGCTAGGTGGTGACCCCGGCCATGGGGGGGAGGCAGCACAGTTAGGGAGTTTTAGAAAGTGGCATATGTTGATGTTGGACATTCAGCTGATGCAAAACGTGAAATAGGTCAAGTCCCAGGAAGAGGTGGACCAAAGCAAGCCATTTTTCTGTCACCCTATGTGTCATCAGGGGAAGGTGGGACAAAATCCTTGGAAACCCATGCGTGGTTCATTTTAATGAAGGTTAGATCATCCACATTTTGGGTTGACAGACGGGTCCTTTTTTCTGTCAGGATTGATCCAGCTGCACTGAAGACTCTTTCCGATAGCACACTTGCAGCTGGGCAAGCGAGCTCCTGTAAGGCATATTGTGCCAATTCAGGCCAGGTGTCCAGTTTAGCGGCCCAATAGTCAAAGGGGAATGACCTGTGTGGGAGAACATCGATATGGGAGGAAAAGTAGTTTGTAACCATAGTTGACAACTGCTGTCTCCTGTCACTTTCCATCGATGCAGTATTACCAGTTGTGTGAGCGGTACTTGAAAAATCAGTCCACAACATTGTCATGAAACCCCTGTTTCCAACGCCACTTCTGCTGTGTGCACCACGAACACCTCTGCCAAGCTGCCCCCGGCCCGTACGGCTCGTGTGAGAACCATCACCGCTGCTGTGTGCTGGGAATGCCTCAAGCAACCGATTTACCAGAGTTGCTTGTTTATTAGCCAATATTAGGTCAAGGTTCTCCTGTGGCATGATGTTTTGTAATTTGCCTTTATAGCGTGGATCCAGGATGCTGGCCAACCAGTAGTCGTCATCGTTCATCATTTTGGCAATGCGTGGGTCCCTTTTTAGGATCTGCAAGGCATAATCTGAAATGTGGGCCAATGTTCCCGGTGTCAATGATGCACTGCGAGTGCTGGTTGGAGGAGCACTTTCTGGCAAATCCACATCCCTCCAGTCACGCACAAACCCTGTACCAGACCTTGCCACGCCAACATTTTCACTTGCCCCACGAGATGCATCCTCCTCCCCTAAGTAATCATCCCCATCATCCTCCTCCTCCTCCTCCTCTTCTTCCTCCACCTCGTCCAGGAGAGGTCCCTGAGCAAACAATGGCTGAATGTCATCAAGGATTCCCTCCTCCTCTTCCTCCTCATCAACATTGGCTGCAGACGCCTGCTCCTTAAGGTGCGTCAAAGTTTGCATGAGCAGACGCATAAGTGGGATGCTCATGCTTAGGATGGCGTCGTCTGCGCTTACCAGCCGTGTGCATTCCTCAAAACACTGAAGGACTTTACAGAGGTCTTTCAGCTTCGACCACTGCACACCTGTCAACTCCATGTCTGCTCTCAAAGTGCCTGGCCGTGTATCCTCCCACAAATGCATTATGGCCTGCCTCTGCTCGCACAGCCGCTTCACCATGTGCAGGGTGGAGTTCCACCTTGTTGCAATGTCGATAATGAGGCGGTGGTTGGGAAGGTGGAGCAATCGCTGCAGCTTCTGCATACGAACGGAGTGTACAGGCGACCGGCGGATGTGCGCGCACAGTCTTCGCACCTTCTGGAGCAGGGCTGTTAACTCAGGATAATTTTTGAGGAAGCACTGCACCACCAGGTTCAAGGTGTGAGCCAAGCAAGGTATATGGCTGAGTTTTGAAAGGGCTATGGCTGCCACAAAATTACGGCCGTTATCACTAACTACCTTGCCTGCCTCAAGATGTACACTGCCCAGCCATGACTCAGTTTGTCGCTTCAAGTACTCGGCCAGCACCTCGGCGGTGTGTCTGTTGCCCAAACACATCATCTGCAACACAGCCTGCTGACGCTTTCCACTAGCTGCTCGATAGGGGGACACATCGTGTGCAACAGTGGCAGCTGCAGATGGAGTGCTCGTACGACTGCGCTCTGTGGATGAGCTGTCGCTTCTGGAGGAGGAGGAGGAGGGTCGAACGCCTACAGCCAACTGTTTCCTATACCGTGGGATAGGCAGCACTGTCTCACCACCGCTGTCCCCTGTGGACCCTGCATCCACCACATTAACCCAGTGCGCAGTGATGGACACGTAACGGCCCTGGCCATGCCGACTGGACCATGCATCAGTTGTGAGGTGCACCTTTCCGCTCACTGACTGCTTAAGTGCATGGACAATGCGGTCTTTCACATGATGGTGGAGGGCTGGGATGGCTTTGCGAGAGAAGAAGTGGCGACTGGGTAGGTCATAGCGTGGTACTGCATAGGCCACGAGTTCGCGGAAAGCTGTGCTTTCCACCAACCGAAAGGGCATCATCTCAAACGAGATTAGTTTGGCAATGTGGGCGTTCAAACCCAGTGTACGCGGATGAGAGACTGAGTACTTTCTTGACCTACTCATAGTGTCTGGGAGGGTGAGCTGGACTTGAGAGCTGCATATGGTGGAAGTAGCGGTGGACAGGGCGGACTGAGAGAGTGTTGATGATGGTGATGGAGTTGGTGTTCTTTCTGATGGCCTAGAATCAGTCTTTCGTTGATATAACAGTGGGATTTCCTGACTGCTGTGGCCTTGCAACGACACCTCAACATTTGCTGCTGTGCTAACCGGTGGGCTTACAGTGGGGGAAACAATGTAGCGTTGCTGACTACCTTCGTTGTGATCAGTTGCACATGTGGCACTTGAGGTTTGGTGTTGTGTCCACGCTTGCAAGTGCATGCTTTTTAAATGTCTAAGCATGCAACTGGTATTCAAATTTTTCAGATTTTTCCCTCGGCTAAAGGTCTTTGCGCACTTCTTACAGATAACCTTGGCCTGATCATGAGGATTTTGGTCAAAAAAGTGCCACACTGCACTCTTCCTACTTTGGCAGACATTTTGCGGCCTAGCACGCTGTGATCTTTTGACCCTCTGGACAAGCTGTCCAGCAACTCTTTTGATGTTTGGAACCTATCTTTGGAGTGCTCCGGGCCTGCCAGATAACAGCTGTTGCGATGTCGATGTCTGCTGTGGATGCTCCTCATCTGAGCTATTGGAAGCAGCACCCTCTTCCCCCAATGGATGCCAATCTGGGTCAACAACTGGGTCATCCATCACCTCCTCTTCTATGTCATGTGCACCTTCCTCTGTGTCACCGTGTATGGTGGTATAGTGTGCGGGAAGGGGCACCTGAGTCTCATCAGGGTCAAAATCTGGCTCTGTACACTGCGAGGACAATGTAGTGCTCTGAGTGAATGTACCAGCAGAATCATCCATCAGCGGCTGTGCATCAGTGCACTCCATGTCAGATTCATCTTGGCCTGGGTAATTCACCATTTGACTTGATAATCCAGGCATGGTATGTGAAAACAGCTCCATGGAGTAATCAGTAGTATGGCCTGCGTCATCCTTCAATCTTGGTTGGGGTGAAGGACACAAGGAAAGGTGTGGTTCATGAACATGAGCCTCCAATGACGACTCAGTGCTTTTACTTTTTACAACTGAAGAAGAGGAGGCGATAGAGCTGGAGGCTGAGTCAGTAATGTAAGACAAAACTTTTTCCTGATGCTCTGGCTTTAAAAGCGGTTTGCCAACTCCTAGAAAACTAAGCGTTCGAGGCCTTATGTAGCCAGACGATGACGCAGGCTCAACACCTCCTGCATTCGGTCCTATTTTGCTCTTGCCACTACAATCAGATCCACCACCAACACCATCATTACCAGCTGCCAACCCCCGCCCAATTCCACGGCCTCTTCCACCAGCCTTCCTCATTTTTGGTAGAAATGTAGACAAAATCCAACAAACTATATAGTAATGTAAAACAAGGTACAAGGTGTCTATAGGACAGGGGAGATTTTGAATTTCTGCAGACACTTGTGGACACTGGACACTTTTGGATTGTGTGAGGCCCACTGATATCTGAGCGCTATGTCACAGGCTCGATGGCACAGCTGTGACAAAAGTGACGAGAGGATAATGGAGATTTTGAATTTCTGCAGAGACTTGTGGACACTGGACACTTTTGGATTGTGTGAGGGCCACTGATATCTGAGCGCTATGTCACAGGCTCGATGGCACAGCTGTGACAAAAGTGACGAGAGGATAAGGGAGATTTTGAATTTCTGCAGACACTTGTGGACACTGGACACTTTTGGATTGTGTGAGGCCCACTGATATCTGAGCGCTATGTCACAGGCTCGATGGCACAGCTGTGACAAAAGTGACTAGAGGATAAGGGAGATTGGATTGCTTTTAAAAAAGCAGTTTGCAGAGCAGTGGGTAAACAGCAATGCCAGCCTGTCAGGAAGCCTTAAAAGGCAGCCCAACAACCAACACCACTGATACACCACAATATAGCCTCCCCTTGCACTGCACACACAGTGACTGGTGTCTTGTGCAGGCCAAATCGCTAGAAGCAGAAGCAGTTTTTTTTTCTTGTCAGCAGGACAAAAAAAAAAATTGGGATTGCTTTTAAAAAAGCAGTTTGCGGAGCAGTGGGTAAACAGCAATGCAGGAATGTCAGGAAGCCTTAGAAGGCAGCCCAACAACCAACACCACTGATACACCACTATATAGCCTCCCCTTGCACTGCACACACAGTGACTGGTGTGTTGTACAGGCCAAATCGCTAGCAGCAGAAGCAGGTTTTTTTTCTCCTCAGCAGGACAAAAAAAAAAAATTGGGATTGCTTTTAAAAAAGCAGTTTGCGGAGCAGTGGGTAAACAGCAATGCAGGAATGTCAGGAAGCCTTAGAAGGCAGCCCAACAACCAACACCACTGATACACCACTATATAGCCTCCCCTTGCACTGCACACACAGTGACTGGTGTGTTGTGCAGGCCAAATCGTTAGCAGCAGAAGCAGTTTTTTTGTCTTCCCTGCCTAACGCTCTCCCTACAGAATCAGCAGCAACCTCTCCCTATACTGAGATCGTCAGAAGTAAGATGGCGGTCGGCGTGCACGCCCTTTTATACCCCCTGTGACGCCCACCAAAGCAAGCCAATCACTTGCATGCCCTTCTGAAAGATGGTGGTGACCCCTGCCTATGTCATCACGTTGCCCACAGTGTCCGTGGATCCTGATTGGCTGAAAAAGAGCGCAAAACAAACTTTTGAAACGCGACTTTGGCGCGTAAGTCGCCGACCTCGTGGCCGACCTCATCCTAGGGTCGGGTTTCGTTTCATGAAACTCGACTTTGCCAAAAGTCGGCGACTTTTGAAATTTTTCAACCCGTTTCGCTCAACTCTAATCAATACCAAAAATGGCAGCATGGACATCACAAAAGTGACATCCTGTTAGATCTTAGGCTCTGTCAATATGTACGTAGGCTGAATTAGCTAGCTGATTTTTTTTTTATCTCTCCCCCATTATGCCCTTCTTGCCCGGTATATGGTGACACCAGAGCACACATTACACAGAACAGTGAAGTTTCATAGGGGTTTTCAGGTCACGTTCTCTGCAGCATTTTTTGCGCCATCATAGGATTTAATTCCTGGATCAGGATGTGTGCGGCTTCTTTTCTATTAACAGTTTACAGAAACAATAAACTGTGGACTGGACACGCGTCTGATCTCCTGACATCACCAAATGTGGGAAGATTAACCCAAAGTTCAGCTCTAAAAATATCATCAGCTCTACAACTACCCGCTGCCCATCATCTGCTCTCCTGATGGAGTCTTCTACTGGCCCATTCCCCCCACAGTGCATTGTCCATTACTCTATTTGGAAGTGAAACTCCATCGATGTTTAGGGTCGAAATACAAAGAAGTAATTTTTATCTGCTCTTCTTTAACCTTCCAATAAATCAGAATATTTGATTATCTAGAACCGATAAAATCCAATTAATTCCAGAATATAGGAAATATTGCTGCATTTTTTTTATGACCCGAGTAATGGGGTTGTGATGTGACTGGGCGCATGCCAAGTATCTGGGTAGGAGCTATGTATGGTCAAAGTTCTGGGAGGACTTGAATCTAAATTTGAGTAATAATGATGGTTTTTTTTACAGCATTATACTGTATGAGGATCTTGTCACCAGCACTTTTTCCTAAGCTCTATTCGAACATATACAGATCATTGAGGGGGTATCTTAACCAAAACTTCCATTTTTTGCCAAAACAGAGAGATGCTCAAAAGACTGAAGGCAGCATGTTGGAACAGACGTGTCCACGCTATGTCCATTTTCCCACTAAAAAGACTTGAAGGGGTATTCCCATCTCCAAGATCCTCTCCCAATATGTAGTAGGTGTAATAATAATAATATTAGCAAATACCTCCTATTAGAAATGCAGTGGAGTTTTTATGTTTCTCTATGTCACATTCCTCATGTGCAGGCATTAAAGGTTTTCCAGGCTCCAGGTTTTCGTGGGCCCCGGGCAAAAGAGTCTCAGTGGGCCCTTTAACACATACCACAATTCATGATGCACAGATACGGCAAAGAAAGATAAGTATACTACAATGCCAAAGATTTCACTTACTTCTTACATTACATGAGTGATATCAATAGCTCAGAAACCAGACAGTATAGTTATCCATACAGTATTATGGGCAACACATAGTCCTCCATACAGTATTATGGGCACCACATATAGCTTCATACAGAATAAGGAGCCCCATATATTGCTCCACACATTGATATGTTGCGGCTTGTTGGCAGACTTACCTCTGCATGTGCAACAGGGCATTTGGCAATTAGCTTGGTTATAAGAGTTACGTGCCTTTCTGATTGTTAAATCAAAATAATAAAGGTGTGACATACATTAACACATCAAGTTGTGCCTGTTGCCTTCTTTTGTTATTATACACTAGCTGAACAGCCCGGAGCTGCCCAGGCATAGTAACTAACTACAGTTAGTTATAACAAATTATAATGATTATATCTATATATATATAAAGCTGAGTGTATAGCCCCGCCCACTCCGCATAGCCACATTCACTATAATATCCCACATAATCATGTCAGCCAGAGCTACCGGACTACTACCACTAATATCCCACATCATCCTGTCAAAGCCACCGGACTACTACCCCTAATATCCCACATCATCCAGTCAGAGCCACCGGACTACTACCCCTAATATCCCACATCATCCCATCAGCCAGAGCCACCGGACTACTACCCCTAATATCCCACATCATCCCGTGAGCCTGGGGTCAGAAGCAGAGCGCTGAGTGGAACGGTCCTAACTTCCATATCAGGGATCCCTTTAAGAGAGGCCTGGTGTCAGAACCAGAGCGCTGAGTGGATTTGTCCTGACTTCCATACCAATGATCCCTTTAATAGAAGCCTGGAGTGAGAATCAGCACTGAGGGATTTATCCTAACTTCCATACCGGAGATCCCTTTAAGAGAGGCCTGGGGTCAGTACCAAAGCGCAGAGTGGATTTGCCCTCACTTCCATACAGGAAATCCCTTTAAGAGAGACTGGGATCAGAACCAGAGCGCTGGATGGACTTGCCCTGACTTGCATACCAATGATCCCTTTAATAGAACCCTGGGGTCAGAATCAGAGCGTTGAGGGATTTGCCCTAACTTCCATACAGGAGATCCCTTTAAGAGAGCCTGGGGTCAGAACCAAAGCGCTGGATGGATTTGCCCTGACTTTCATACCGGAAATCCCTGCCTGGGGTCAGTACCAAAGCGCAGAGAGGATTTGCCCTAACTTCCATACCAGTGATCCCTTTAAGAGGCCCTAGGGTCAGAACCACAGAGCTGAGTGGAACGGTCCTAACTTCCATACCAGGAATCCTTTTAAGAGAGGCCTGGGGTCAAAATCAAAGCCCTGGATGGATTTGCTCTGACTTCCATACCAATGATCCCTTTAAGAGGGAAGATGTGCCTATGGGGTGGAGGATGTGTGATGGGGATATGGGCAGGGAGTGGGGATTCATTTCTGTCATGTGCTCTCTGCTCCTTTCAGGAGGGCAGACAATGGTTGGGAGCTTATTTTCCCGGGGATGCAAGATTTCTCCCTCCATGTCAGTGTCTGCTGAGGTGTTGTCAAGTGGGAAAACTTGCTCATAGCAACCAATCACAACTCAGCTACTTTTAACCAGCTCTGGTGAAGTGAGAGATGCTTAATGATTTGGTTGCAAGGAAAACTGTTGCTCATAGCAACCAATCACAGCTCAGCTTCTTTTGAACAGCTCTGGTGAAATTAAAGATGCTTCGTGATTGGTTGGTGATACACACACACATACATACATTCACTTTTATATACAGTGGGGCAAAAAAGTATTTAGTCAGTCAGCAATAGTGCAAGTTCCACCACTTAAAAAGATGAGAGGCATCTGTAATTTACATCATAGGTAGACCTCAACTATGGGAGACAAACTGAGAAAAAAAAATCCAGAAAATCACATTGTCTGTTTTTGTTTCATTTTATTTGCATATTATGGTGGAAAATAAGTATTTGGTCAGAAACAAGCAATCAAGATTTCTGGCTCTCACAGACCTGTAACTTCTTTAAGAGTCTCCTCTTTCCTCCACTCATTACCTGTAGTAATGGCACCTGTTTAAACTTGTTATCACCTGTGCACACCCTCAAACAGTCTGACTCCAAACTCCACTATGGTGAAGACCAAAGAGCTGTCAAAGGACACCAGAAACAAAATTGTAGCCCTGCACCAGGCTGGGAAGACTGAATCTGCAATAGCCAACCAGCTTGGAGTGAAGAAATCAACTGTGGGAGCAATAATTAGAAAATGGAAGACATACAAGACCACTGATAATCTCCCTCGATCTGGTGCTCCACGCAAAATCCCACCCCGTGGGGTCAGAATGATCACAAGAACGGTGAGCAAAAATCCCAGAACCACGCGGGGGGACCTAGTGAATGAACTGCAGAGAGCTGGGACCAATGTAACAAGGCCTACCATAAGTAACACACTACGCCACCATGGACTCAGATCCTGCAGTGCCAGACGTGTCCCACTGCTTAAGCCTGTACATGTCCGGGCCCGTCTGAAGTTTGCTAGAGAGCATTTGGATGATCCAGAGGAGTTTTGGGAGAATGTCCTATGGTCTGATGAAACCAAACTGGAACTGTTTGGTAGAAACACAACTTGTCGTGTTTGGAGGAAAAAGAATACTGAGTTGCATCCATCAAACACCATACCTACTGTAAAGCATGGTGGTGGAAACATCATGCTTTGGGGCTGTTTCTCTGCAAAGGGGCCAGGACGACTGATCCGGGTACATGAAAGAATGAATGGGGCCATGTATCGTGAGATTTTGAGTGCAAACCTCCTTCCATCAGCAAGGGCATTGAAGATGAAACGTGGCTGGGTCTTTCAACATGACAATGATCCAAAGCACACTGCCAGGGCAACGAAGGAGTGGCTTCGTAAGAAGCATTTCAAGGTCCTGGAGTGGCCTAGCCAGTCTCCAGATCTCAACCCTATAGAAAACCTTTGGAGGGAGTTGAAAGTCCGTGTTGCCAAGCGAAAAGCCAAAAACATCACTGCTCTAGAGGAGATCTGCATGGAGGAATGGGCCAACATACCAACAACAGTGTGTGGCAACCTTGTGAAGACTTACAGAAAACGTTTGACCTCTGTCATTGCCAACAAAGGATATATCACAAAGTATTGAGATGAAATTTTGTTTCTGACCAAATACTTATTTTCCACCATAATATGCAAATAAAATGAAACAAAAACAGACAATGTGATTTTCTGGATTTTTTTTTCTCAGTTTGTCTCCCATAGTTGAGGTCTACCTATGATGTAAATTACAGACGCCTCTCATCTTTTTAAGTGGTGGAACTTGCACTATTGCTGACTGACTAAATACTTTTTTGCCCCACTGTATAGAGATGACACTGGTATTGTTGATGTTCCAGTGTGCTAACCCCATACTCTGCCTTTAAGTCCCTTACCCAAAACCTACCCTCACTGTGATTCCAAATGAAAACAAAGACACCGTACTTTGGATAATTTTGGCCACAGCAGCCTTTATTTAAACAAACATATAATAATAAATTAAAGTGAATATAATGCTGGTAGGGTCCTTAAAGTTCTCAAAATCTGGTGATTACCAAAAACATAAACCCGTAAAGATAATTAAACCATAATTACTCCCAGATGTTACCCCGGGAGCACCATAACCCAAAGGGTTCCACTGTACACTTAAAGTTCCAGGGATCCAATATTCCATTGCCATAAGTCCCCCCAAAATTCACCAGATTAAAAACCATATTCTATTTCCAGTTGAGGAATCCATCTCCTAATGGATCCCCCAGACCAATTTACAACCAACTTCAAGAACCCCCCAATGGCCAAAAGCCACCATGACCCAAAATTGTCCCCATTACCCACAACCAGAATGGTAAACTTAGGCGTGGGTGGGCAGGACTGATCCTAACCCCTGCGAGCAGGAAAGTGCGGGAACCCTCCCCTTAATGGCCCTATAACCACCCGAACTCGGACCCACCCCCACTACCTAAACATTCCCACATCCTCTAACCCATAGTCATGCCAGCCTACGCCATGGGGGGTCGGCTGTGCTCTTGCCTCTTCTTTAGATGTGGAAAGCGAAGCGGCCTGGTGCTTTACATTGGGGTCTCTGCAGTCTCACCAAGAGGAAACCTGAGCCTTTTGTCATCCTATGTAACTATGTGTATTTTGAGCGCTGCCCCCTTTTTGCCATGACACAGCATGTCATTTCTTTCAAAGTTATTACAGCATTTTTCACTCAATCAAATGAATGGGTGAAAAATGCAAGTGAAAATGATGCAAATACGTATGAGAAAAACAAATCAAAAACATGCATATTGTAAGTAGTGATTTTTCCTGCCACCACACTTCACAGATAAATATAATGTTAGAATAGCGTCCTTTGTAGGTCTGCACTAGTGGCGAACACAAACAAAGAAGGGCCCCTGTGAAAGAATAGTACATGGACCCTTTGCAGTCAAATAGTTCAGCTATTGTAGAGGTTCCTTGCTGCTTTGGAGGTGGAAGTGGTCCCTCTTACCTCTTGGGCCCCTGTGTAACGCACACGCTGAACCAATTATATGTTCACCACTGGTCTGCACTATGCAAGGTGCAGAGAACAGAGTGGGCAAAGCCTTGTGTGTGGCCTAATTAGTACTTATCAGCATCTCCTGACCCACCAGGCTGCAGACAAAATATGTGAGGCTGGTCATGTATCCATAACCTCCCTAATTACAAAGGAACATACTCCATATGATTAACCCTTGTCTGCCTGGCGTGCTTTTGGTCCAGTTTTAATGTAGAGGGAGCACCTTCACCAAGACAGACTAGCATTCCTGCGCTTGGAGATGAGGAATGAGTATTGAGTATGCTAAATTTATCACACATGTTTTTCACTACAGAAGACTCATGACCGTACCAGGGTCGAATCAAGGTTGCTGGAGCCACTTTCCCATTTTGCCTTACCTATAATCTGGACCTGCCAATGACAAATGTCCATGAAGTAGTGAGGAAGTTCCAGAAGACATTCTAGGCAAGATGGATATTTGTGACTGGACTAGCTATACTATAGGAACATTACGTGACCGCTAACGCTGGGAAATAAATATGCTGGAGGCAGTGCTAAGACATGGCATATGAACAGGGTTGCCAACCTGATTTGTTTTACTTATTTTTGGACAACGTATAAAAAATTAATTGACAGCCAACATTTTTTGCAGCTTCGTAAACCATAATGAACTATAAAGATTATAACTAACGTATTTATTGCCAGAATACTGATATGAAGACATTAGTAGCAGTTACTGTAATCTGTAAAAAGTTTATAATTACAATAACAATAAGATCTTCCAGCTTCTTAAAAAGCTATTAGATGCATTCATTTTTTTAATGACCAGGAATTTACTGACAGTTGGCAACTCTGTCTATTTATTTTATTATACTCATTTATATAGTGCCATTAATTCCACAGCACTTAACAGACATTATTGGCACTGTCCCCAATGGGGCTCACAATCTAGGTAATCTAAGTATGTCTTTGGAATGTGGGAGGAAACCGAAGTACCCCAAGGAAACCCACACAAACACGAGGAGAACATACAAACTCCTTGCAGATGTTGTCCTTGGTGGGATTTGAACCCAGGACCACAGCACTGCAAAGGTAACCACAGAGCCACTGTGCTGCCCCTATGATGAGAAGCTTCTTGTGTCCATCTTTTACCTTGCTGTCCTTGTCTGATCACCTCGTCTCTACAATCACCATCATTGCAGTCATCAATTACTTGGTATTGTCATGCCCGCAGGTGGCACATGTGGTTCTTGGATCCACTGTGCCAAATGGCTGGACCTGCCTAGGAAGGGGTGTAGCTAAGCGGCTACCTGGTGTTCGCTGGAGCTCCTGATGGTGGAGACAGACTGGGCTGCAGGTAGCCGCCAGGCACCACCCCTAGGCAGGCACCGAAACTGCAGCTGCCGATCCCAGGGGTCAGGTTCGCTTACACGAGGAGGTGTGAGATGTCACTGACAAACAGGTAACGGCGACTAATGAACTGTACAAATAAAGTGGATATTTGATATAGGTTTTTTTCACACACGTAGTTATCAGAAAATAGTTCTGTAGCTGGCCGAACTAGGACCAGGGACAATGGATACATGACCAGGGATTGGTACCACAGACGGGGTTTCCGGATTAGGATGCCACCAGAGCAGACACAAGAAAAAGGACAAACTATATTAGGCTAACAGGAACACAGGATATGGGAATAACTATAGCAGACTAGGACAGGGGACCTGGCAACATGCAGTTGCACACACCAACACTTCTAAGACTAAACTAGAGGGGTTGCTCAGGCACCTACCTATTGGGGACGGTGCCTTTTATACAAGATACCTCTCAGCTATTGCCTGAGAGACACCTTGCAGGGGATCACTTTAATTAAATGCCTCCCAGCTGTTAGCTAGGAACATTTTACCATGTGTGTGCTGCCCCTTTTAGAACAGGGGAGTGAGAGGCAGCGTTCATGCTATAGGTGCGCTACCAGAACACAGTGCGGCGTGCAAAGGGGAGGAGAAGGAAGCACACCAGGATGCTGCTGCAGCTGGGGCAGACGTTACGGGCATCAACTACTGAGTCTCAAAAGTACCTTTGCTGATAACAATGCTTCACCAGAACTGGTGCTTCATAACGGGTGGTTCAGTACTGAGACCAATAATCCCCAAGACCACTAGTACTTCAGATTAGTACTCCCAAAGACTGAAGCTTTTTCAGACTAATGCATCACCAGATTAACGTTCCCGGAATCAGTGCTACTTCAGTGCTTTCCCTAAGATCATGGCTTCCTGCTCTTGAATATCTTTGCTCCTCAATACAAGTACTCAGTATAAGGCTATGTGCACACATTGCGGATTTGTTGCATTTCCGCAGTGTTTTTATCAGCACGGAAATGCTCCAAAACCGCAAGTGATTACTTAAGCAATGTTAATCAATGGCATTCCTGAATTGTTGTGCACATACTGAGGAAATTTCTATCCTTATTTGCAGCGTTTTATTTTATGCAGCATGTCAATTCTTTTTGCCGATCTGCAGCATTTCTGCACCCATTGACTTCCATTGAATCAGTCAAATCGGCAGCAAAACCGCAGGTGTAAAAAGGTTTGCGGATTTGCTGTGGATTTGCTGCCAAAAACGCTGCAGAAAAGGAAATTATGTCAGAAGGAGGAAGAGTGTTTGGGCAGAGAATATGTGTGTTGACGGAGAATATGTGTGAGCGGAAAATATGTGCGTGTCTGTCTTCCGGTGCCTGTGTGTGAAGCTGTGTGCGGTTGTCTGCGGTAACGCTACCACCGGTGTAAGGAGGTGGCAGGGACCCTCATTTGCCTCCTCTCTCCTATACGCTGGGCATGCGTGCCCCATGCGGGGCCCTTACGGCTTGGTTATAAATTAATGTATTAATCTGGTGTATTATTGTTTTATTAATGTGCTGTGTCTGTATGTCTGATATTGTAATGTAAAACCTGTACTACATATGTTAAAAAAGTGGGCCGGGTTAGCAGCCTGGAAGAAGCAGGAAGTTCCTACTTCTGTAGCAGAGCCTGGGCAGGCTTTCCCGAGGCAGGACGTGCTTCTCTGTTGGGACCGTGTTTACCCCTGGAGGAGAAAGTGCTGCCAAAGGACTGCTGGGCAGCAGGAATGGGCACTGGAACTGTGCAAGTGCCTACCAAAGGACTTGTTTGCTCCGAAATAACTTAGCTGGATATGGACAGTGCAGGAAGATTTATCCCCTTTATTTCATCGTTGCTAAAAGTTTTGCCACTGTTGGAACCGAAGTGTGACGTGTGGTGCATCCAGAGGATGCCGCTCCAGTATGGAGAGCAGCCGTGTGTCAGAGGTAACCAACTGTGACATAGGGCTGGGACTTGAACTGTCTTTTCATGTGCAAGGGGCCAGGGTGCTCACTGACTGTGATCTAGTGGACTTGCCCACGACTACCACCCCGTGCCACCTTGTTACACCAGTACTGTCGGTCACAGTGCTGCAGGATCATGCTGGCAGATGTCAGCGTGATTCCACAGCTGACTATGACTCGCAGCGATGACCTGGGGTAAAAAAGCAGGCGTGGGCCGATGAGACTACTGTTCCCATCGGGCTATGTCTGCTGTCATTGATGACAGTGACAGCAGGTGCCGCTGATGGGAGAACAGTATCATCTTCCGTCGCCTGTGCTCACAGTTGAAAAAAAAGTAAAATTACATACATATTTACATAAAAACCCATTATACTCACCTCACACCAAATCCCCTACGCCCTCGTCTCCTAGAAATAATGTAAAATACTAAACCAACATATACTCCCTGTCCACCGTAGTCCATTTAATACCGAGTGTTCCATGGCGATCTCACGTACAGAACAGTCAGATCGGAAGATGTGACTGCTCTACCCGGCCACGGCGATACACTGACAGGTGGTAATCGCTCAAGCAGTGTATCACTGAGCCGCCGTGAGAGTTCACTGGCACTGCTGCATGGGAAAGTTCTCACACAGCGGTAGTGCCATAAGTGAGAGCACCGGAGCTGATGAACTCCAGTGAACTCTCACAGCAGTGCAGTGATACACTGCAGGAGCGATTACCTCCTATCAGTGTATTGCCGGAGGCCGGGTAGAGCAGTCACATCTCCTGATGTGACTGTTCTACATGTGAGATTGTTGTAGGACATTCTGCATTAAATGGACTACATCGGACAGGGAGTATTATATGTTGGTTTATCATTTTATTTTTGTTGCAGGAGACGAGGGAGTCGGGGATTAGGCATTCAGTAAGTATGGTAAATTAAGATTCAATAAAGGAGTCTGTGATTATTTCAAACAAAGTACTTTATTCTGGTTGTGTCTTTATTTACCATGTAACTATAGGATTAGTAATGGATAGGTGTCTTATAGACGCTTTGTTCCTTCTGTAATCTCTCCTTCTTTCCTCCCTGCATTCACAACCGTACTGTCACGCCGTTCTGTTTGTATTTGATTGTCGGCGTGACAATGCATGTTTTTTGCTTTAACCCCTTACTCCTTTCCTCCTAATTGATCTGGGATACTGCTGGCATACCTGTGTGGAGCCTGCTCAGTTCCCTGCTCTGCTGTGTAGCTGCACATGTGGTGTTAGGTCTTTGCTCTGCTGCTTGACCATTCACATGTGCGGTCCCTGTTTGCCGCTGTGGAACCTGTCCGCGGGTTGTGAGGTCATTTGCAGCTGGTGCATGACTTTCCACATGTGTCTAGGCTTGCAGACAATGCCAGGTGCTCAAGGCTGCAGTCCCTGCACTGATTGTGCTGCAATGGTTTCTGTGTGTGCTTAGGGCGTGCGCAGCTATACCTTCCCTGCTTTTATCAGGGTTAGTGTGTGTACTTGAAATACTGTCCCCAGCCAATTGCTGAGGGGCAGCTCCTTTATAAACTTACCTGCCCTATGGGCGGGGCAAGAGCTACTCACAAAGCTCCTGAACCTTGCCAAGTGGGTCTCGTGTCTGTGTCCCTGGACCTCGTCTGTCTCTGTTTTGGTACCAAATTCCCTGCCTTGATTCCTGCTTTGTCCTGTTCCCTCACCCTGCCCCGGAGGCGGTATATTCGGGCCTGAATCCCTGATCCTGTACCTGACCCCGTCTAAATTCGCCCTGGCCTGGAGGCGGTGTATCCAGGCTTGAATCCTTGATCCTGTACCTATCCCTTACCTGACTATGTTTGAACTGTCTGCTGTGTTATGTTCCTGGAATCCCTCTGTGTTTGGAGCCCCGCACCCAGTGACTCTGAGACTCTTGCCACCGGTGTTCCTGCTGAGCATCTATTATGCTGTGCTCTGACTACCATGTGGTGCTAGCTCCATGCAGGCCCAGCAATCCTGCGGTGTTAGTACCATCACGCTTGAGTTCCTTTCTAGGTCCGATGCCTGGAGCCTGACGACCGCAGTCTGGAACCTGATGACCGCTGCCTGGAGCCGGATGACTGCAGTGGTGCCTGTAGGTCGTGTTGGATGTCCGGAACCAAACGACTCCCGTCTGATGTCTGCCAGTGACTCTGATGTCCTGTGGGTGACCCTGATGTCCTGCCTGTGTCTGGATGACCTCGTGTATCCTGATGTCCTGATGACCTCGTGTGTCCTGATGTCCTGATGACCTCGTGCGTCCTGATGTCTTGATGACCTCGTGCGTCCTGATGTCTTGATGACCTCGTGCGTCCTGATGTCCTGATGACCTCGTGTGTCCTGATGTCCTGATGACCTCGTATGTCCTGATGACCTTGTGTGTCCTGATATCCTGATGACCTCGTATGTCCTGATGTCCTGATGACCTCGTGTGTCCTGATGTCCTGATGACCTCGTGTGTCCTGATGTCCTGATGACCTCGTGTGTCCTGATGTCCTGATGACCTCGTGCGTCCTGATGTCTTGATGACCTTGTGCGTCCTGATGTCTTGATGACTTCGTGCGTCCTGATGTCCTGATGACCTCGTGTGTCCTGATGTCCTGATGACCTCGTATGTCCTGATGACCTTGTGTGTCCTGATATCCTGATGACCTCGTATGTCCTGATGACCTCGTGTGTCCTGATGTCCTGATGACCTCGTGTGTCCTGATGTCCTCGTGTGTCCTGATGTTCTGATGACCTCGTGTGTCCTGGTTTTGTCTATGTACTGTGACTTTACTGTAAGTAAACGTTACTTTATTTATACCTGAAGTTGTGTGGTGTCATCAAGTCCTACGTGTCTTCTTTGTCCACATGCTCAGCTGCCACAGAATCCCGGTCGCTGCCCTTCCTTAATTCGGGTAGGCCCGGGTCCCCCTCTGTGGTATAGAGGGTCCTTATTGCGTCCCCGGGAGATGCCTGCCCCTCGCCATTGGCGTGGAGGCGCCTGCTGGGCCGCGTCTGCTGCGGCTGCAGTCGTGACAGAAGCTCTGGCCTTGGACTCAGCTGAGCATGTATGGACATTTTCCGAGCCCCGCTTGGCCAGCGGATGAGATGGCTCGGATCCCAGCTGGTAGGGGACTAGGTTGCTCAACCCTGCGCTTGGTAAGCAGTTTGGATTTCTGGAGCAATGAACTCTGCTGCTTGTGAACTGCGACTTACTGCCTATCCCAAAAAAAAGCTGTGTGTATTTTTTTTTTTTTGGGGACTTCAGAAGAGGGGGCTTTAGGAGGGGATAATGTCACGCCGTTCTGTTTGTATTTGATTGTCGGCGTGATAATCCATGTTTTTTGCTTTAACCCCTTACTCCTTTCCCCCTAATTGAGCTGGGATACTGCTGGCTTACCTGTGTGGAGCCTGCTCAGTTCCCTGCTCTGCTGCGTAGCTGCACATGTGGTGTTAGGTCTTTGCTCTGCTGCTTGACCATTCACATGTGCGGTCCCTGGTCACCGCTGTGGAAGCTGTCCGCGGGTTGTGAGGTCATTTGCAGCTGGTGCATGACTTTCCACGTGTGTCTAGGCTTGCAGACAATGCCAGGTGCTCTAGGCTGCAGTTCCTGCACTGATTGTGCTGCAATGGTTTCTGTGTGTGCTTAGGGCGTGCGCAGCGACACCTTCCCTGCTTTTATCACGGTTAGTGTGTGTACTTGAAATGCTGTCCCCAGCCAATTGCTGAGGGGCAGCTCCTTTATAAACTTACCTGCCCTATGGGCGGGGCCAGAGCTACTCACAAAGCTCCTGAACCTTGCCAAGTGGGTCTCGTGTCTGTGTCCCTGGACCTCGTCTGTCTCTGTTTTGATACCAAATTCCCTGCCTTGATTCCTGCTTTGTCCTGTTCCCTCGCCCTGCCCCGGAGGCGGTATATCCGGGCCTGAATCCCTGATCCTGTACCTGACCCCATCTAAATTCGCCCTGGCCTGGAGGCGGTGTATCCAGGCTTGAATCCTTGATCCTGTACCTATCCCTTACCTGACTATGCTTGAACTGTCATCTGTGTTATGTTCCTGGAATCCCTCTGTGTTTGGAGCCCTGCACCCAGTGACTCTGAGACTCTTGCCACCAGTGTTCCTGCTGAGCATCTATTATGTGGGCTCTGACTACCATGTATATGTATATATATATATATATATATATATAGCCACACACACATACATGTATATATATTACATAGTCTCCTTTATTATGTATATTGCCGTCCCTTACACAGTGTCCTCTCTGGTTATGTACAGTACCGTCCCTTGCATATTGAATTATATAGAGCCCTGTTTTTTTATTATATACCATCCTGTCTTGTTAGCTGTATAATGCAATGATGGCTGAGGGAGCATGGGAAAGTTTCCTTTCTAATGGAGGAGCTGATGGACTTGTAGTCTGGTCACCGGCTCCTCAATCAGCAGTCATTTTATATCTAAAAAAAGAGGGGACTATGTAATAAAAGAGGGCACTGTGAATAACTAAAATACACTATGTAAGAAACAGCACTGTACATAACAGAGAGGAAGCTATATAAGGGACGGCACCATATATAACTAGAGAGGATGGTACGTAATAAGGGACAGTGTGATACATAATAAAAGAGGAAACTATGTAACTAAGGATGGTGTTATACAGAATTACTGAGTACACTATATACTAAGGGACTGTGTTAGACATAGTGAGTACACTATATACTAAGGGACTTTGTTAGACATAGTGAGTACACGATATACTAAGGGACTGTGTTAGACATAGTGAGTACACTATATACTAAGGGACTGTGTCAGACATAATAAGCGGTAATAATGTCTTCCTCCACCTCCCCCTGTTCCTAAGGCCATTATAAGTCTCCCTTCCTTCCATCCCAATCCCCCACACCCCTCATTGTCCTCCTCCTCTCGCATCCCATTATTGTCCTCTCTCCCACCCCATCATTGCCCTCTTCACCACCTCCATCATTTTCTTCTCCCCCACCACTATCTTTGCTTTCTCCCCCACCACTCCCATCATTGCCCATTCCACCACCTCCATCATTTCCCCCTCCTCCACCACCCCCATTATTGCCCTTTCCACCACCACCATCATTGCATTCTCCCCCACCACCCCATCATCATTTCTTTTTCCCCCACCACCCCATCGTTACCCTCTCCATCACCCCCATCATTGCCTTAGAATCATAGAATCGTAGAGTTGGAAGGGACCTCCTGGGCCATCTGGTCCAATCCCCTTCTCAAAGCAGGATTCGCTAAATCATCCCAGTAAGATGTCTGTCCAGCCTCTGTTTGAAGACTTCCATTGAAGGAGAACTCACCACTTCTCGTGGCAGCTTGTTCCACTCATTGATCATTCTAACTGTCAAAAAGTCTCCCCATCACTCCCATCATTGCCTTCTCCCAATCACTCTCATCATTGCCTTCTCCATCACCCCATCTCTGCCTTCTCTCCATCACTCCCATCATTGCCTTCTCCATCATCCCATCACTGCCTTCTCCCCATCATTCCCATCATTGCCTTCTCCCCATCATTGCCTGCTCCATCACCCCATCACTCCCATAATTCCCTTCTCCCCATCATTCCCATCACTGCCTTCTCCATCACCCCATCACTGCCTTCTCTCCATCACGCCCATCATTGCCTTCTCACCATCACTCCAATGATCCCATCAATGCCTTCTCTCCATCACCCCCATCATGGCCTTCTCCCATTACCCCCTCATGGCCTCCTCCCATCACCCCAAGCATCGTGGCCTTCTCTCCCCATCACGGCCTTCTCCTCATGTCCCCATCTCCTCCAGGGCCAGGCTCCACCTACACACACACAGACATACACACATGCATACACACAGACATACACACATACATATACACACAGACAGACATACACACATACATACACACACAGACATACACATACATACATACATACATACACACACACCCACAGACTTACACACATACATATACACACACAGACATACACACAGACATACACACACACACAGACATACACACATACATACACAGACATACACACATACATACACACACACCACCTCTCTCCTCTCACCTGTCCATAGCATCACCCGCGCTTCCTCGCTCTGACACAGCAGCGGCCGCTGAATGATGACGTCATTCAGCGACGCTCCTCTCTGTGTCAGAGACAGGAAGCGCGGGCGCTGGGCAGGAAGCACGATGGATCCTTGCAGCTCCCCTACTGCAATTTTCTCTTGCAGGCAGCGGAGCTGCTTGGATCGCTCCCTGCCCACCGCTGCACATGAGGGCAATCTGGCAAGGGGCCCCCGTAGCCTCGGGCCCTGAGAAACCGGCCAGATTGCCCTCATCATTAGCCACCTTGCACGGCCCACTGGAGGCTCTGGGCCCCGGTGCAGTCGCACCGGTTGAACCGGCGGTATGTCCGCCCATGCTTCAGAAGACCAATCCTCTCTGAAATCACTACTCCCTGAAATGCATGTTTCCTGAAATTAGTTCTCCTCTAGACCAGTAAATCGGAGCTACTCAAGACTTATGATTTAAGCAAGCCATGAAATTATTTTTTCTTATCAGTGGTCACACTACATTGGCGATTCGTCAGATCAGTGCTTTCTAAAACTGGTGAATCCCAACACCAGGGCTCGTTGAGGTTAGTTCTCGCCAAGATAATTGTTGTCAAGACAAGTTATCCCTGAGATTAGTGTGGACCAATGCTCCCACAGATTATTGCACCTTGAGATCAAGGCTTCCAGTCAGCACTTCTTGAGGTGTCCTCCTTTACCTTTTCCTCCCATTTCAGGAAACTAGGATCACCAGGATCTTCATACCAAGCCATACAGCTCTGGCAAAAATTAAGAGACCATTTCCAAATGTTCAGTTTGTCTGATTTTTCTCTTTATAGGTATATTTTTGAGTAAAATGTAAATTGTTCTTTTAGTGTACAAACTTCTGACTACATGTCTCCGAATTTCAAAGTAATAATTTTTGTTTTGTTTTTTTCTGAAAAGGAGAAATGGTCAAAATTAAAAACCCAAGTGCTTTTTGACCTCAAATAACGCAAAGAAAACAAGTTCATAATAGTTTGGAAACAACAATTCTAATGGTTTAACTCAGGAACAGCTCAGAAATCAATATTTTGTGGAATAACTATGATTTTTAAAAACTTGGAATGCATGCCACCAGTCTTTCACACTGCTTCTGGCACAAAAATTTAAGCAGTTCTTCTTTGTTTGATGTCTTGTGACTATCCATCATCCTTTTGATTACATTCCAGAGGTTTTCAATGGGGTTCAGGTCTGGAGAATGGGCTGCCCATGACAGAGTTTTGATGTGGTGGTCTCTTAATTTTGCCAGAGTTGTATATCTCTAATTTCCTGCAGAACCACTACTGCTGCCCCTTTTGCACTATAGGCAGCTATAAATAAGGGCACTCAGCATCCCTCAAGCATCTCCAGTGGAGGAGTAACTTTTTGTGTGAACTGTGAAATAGATAACTGAAATGGTTGGGATAGAGTCATAAAACTGTCTGTATCACCCAACTTCTTGAGCTCTGGACTAAGGGCCCTGCATTCCTCAGAAGTACTCACTGTGAATTTTCCTCCCCTTCCTTCCTGCAGTGCAGACAATTTGTGGCTTTAGTTCCTGGTTTGTGTCAGTAAACATGTGAAATCCTATAGACAATAATATTTATGTGCACCTCCCCCTCCCCAGTCGTCCCCTGCTGCTATACTCAGTCTGGTGACACAAAAATACCAGTGGAAGATGCAACAATAAGATGACACCGTACTATTATACACATACCTCCCAACTTTTGAAGAAGCGAAAGAGGGACAAAGGCTGCAGTGCGCCGTGGAAAATTTTAGGCCATGCCCCGACCACACCCATTTCACAACTAGTCACACCCATGTCCATGCCCCAACCACACCCATTTAGCACTGCTGACTACACTGACTGGTACTGAGGGCACAGTGGCTGGTAATGTGGGCACACTGACTGGTACTGAGGAAAAGAAAGAAAGAACAGAGAGAGAGAAAAAAGAAAACAGAGAAAGAGAGAAAGGAGAGAGAGAGAAAGAAAGAGGGGAAAGAAAGAGCAAAGAGAAAGAAAGAAGAAAGAAAGAAACAGATAGAAAGAAAGGAAGAACAGAGAGAAATAAAAAGGGGATAGAAAAAAAGAACAGGGAGAGAGATAGAAAAAAAAAGAGGGAAAAGAAAGAACAGAGAGAGAAAGAAAGAAAGAGAAAGAAAGAGGGGAAAGAAAGAACAGAGAGGGAGAGAAAAAGAAAGAGGGGAAAGAAAGAACAGAGAGGGAGAGAGAAAGAAAGAACAGAGAGAGAGAAATAAAGAACAGAGAGAGAGAAATAAAGAACAGAGAGAGAGAAATAAAGAACAGAGAGAAAGAGAAAGAAAGAGGGGAAAGAAAGAACAGAGAGAGAAAGAAAGAACAGAGAGATAGAGAGAAAGAGGGGACAGAAAAAAATAACAGAGGAAAGAAAGAGGGGACAGAAAAAAATAACAGAGAGAGGAAAAAAAGAGGGGAAAGAAAGAACAGAGAAAGAAAGAAAGAGGGGAAAAAAAACAGAGAAAGAAAGAAAGAGAAAGAAAGAACAGAGAGAGAAAGAGTGGAAAGAAAGAACAGAGAGAGAAGGAAAGAAAAAAAGAAAAGGGAAAGAAAGAACAGAGAGATAGAAAGAAAAAAGAATAGAGAGAGAAAGAAAGAGGGGAAAGAAAGAACAGAGAGAAAGAAAGAAAGAAAGAAAAGAGAAAGAAAGAGAACAGAGAGAGAAAGAAATAAAGAACAGAGAGAAAGAAAGGAAGAACAGATAGAGAAAGAAAGATTAGAGAGAGAAATAAAGAGGGGAAAGAAAGAACAGAGCAAAAGAAAAAGCAGAGAAAGAGAAAGAGGGGAAGAAAGAACAAAATGAAAGAAGGAAAGATAGAAAGAGCAAAGAAAGAACAGAGAGAGAAAGAAAGAGGGGAAAGAAAGAAAGAACAGAGAGAAAGAAAGAAGAAAAAGAACAGAGAGAGAAAGAGTGTCCAGAAAAAAAGAACAGTGGAAGAGAGGAAAAAAGAAAGGGGGAAAGAAAGAACAGAGAGAGGGAGAGAGAAAGAAAGAGGGGAAAGAAATAAAGAACAGAGAGAGAAAGAAAGAAAGAAATAAAGAGGGAAAAGAAGGAAAGAACAGAGAGAAAGAAAGAAAGAGGAGAAAGAAAGAACAGAGAGAGAGATGGGAAAGAAGGATAGATGGTAAAGAAATAAAGAACGGAGAGAAAGAAAGAAAAAGAAAGAAAGAACAGAGAGAGAAAGAGCAGAGAGAAAGAAAGAACAGATAGAGAAAGAGAAAAAAGAACAAAGAGAGAGAAATGAAGAACAGAGAGAGAGAAAGAACAAACAGAGAGAGAAAGAACAAACATAGAGAGAAAGAAAGAACAGACAGAGAAAGAAAGATTAGAGAGAAAGAGGGGAAAGAAAGAGAAATAGAGGAAAGAAAGAAAGAACAGAGAGAAAGAAAGAAGAAATAAAGAAAAAGAGCAGAGAGAGAAAGAGGGGAATGAAAGAACAGAGCAAAATAAAGAACAGAGAGAAAGGAAGAGGGGAAAGAAAGAACAGAGAGAAAGAAAGAGAAGAAAGAAAGAACAGAGAGAGAGAAAGAAAGATTCTATAAAGATACTATAGCAGCCCAGATCCCATTGTAATGCCCACCCGAGCCTCCTGATGCAGGACATATCATGATCCGCTCACATGGCCGACATCCCCGAGTGCAAGGCGATCCCGCTGTTCGTGCTATCGGAGGAGGACACGGTGATGGATCTGAAGCATTCCCTGAAGTGCCTCCATGGTTCCGTCACAATCTCATACCGAAATTACCTAATTTCCGGTCAGCTTCTAGCACGTCGCTTCTGGTGGAATGTCACGTGTGAATTTTAAAGTGCTTTTTGGGGCTCCGCTGTGTACTCCGGTGTCCGTGGGAAAAGTAAGCCCCCTGCTGGGGCAGTGGGGCAGACTCTCAAAATCGGGACTGTTCCGCTGGATCCAGGACACCTCATACATGCACGGTTCCGCTCCGTACACCTCGCACACACACGGCTCCACTCAGTACACACATAGCTCCACTCCGTAAACCTTGTACACATGCGGCTCTGTTCCGTACACCTCGTACAAACACGGCTCCGCTCACCTCGTATAAACACGGCTCTGTTCCGTACATTCCTACACACGTGGCTCCGCTCCATACACTTCGAATACATGCGGCTCTGCTCCATACACCTTGTACACATGCGGCTCCACTCCTCCCCGTAATCACACGGTTCAGCTCTGTACACTTTGTACACACAGGGCTCCGTTTCGTACACCTCGTACAAACACGGCTCCGCTCCGTACACTCCTACACACACGGCTCTGCTTCGTACACCTCGAATACATGCGGCTCCGCTCCGTACACCTTGTACAAACATGGCTCCGCTCCGTATGCCTCGAATACACGCGGCTCACTCTGTACACCTCGTACACACGCAGCTCCGCTCCGTACACCTCGTACACACACGTCTCTGCTCCGCACACTTCGTACACGTGTGGCTCTACTCCGTACACCTCATACACGAGCGTCTCTGCTCCGTACACCTTGTACACGCGCCGCTCTGCTCCGTACACCTCGTACACGCGCGACTCTGCTCCGTACACCTCGTACACGCGCGACTCTGCTCCATACACCTTGTACATGTGCAGCTCTGCTCCATACACCTCGTACACGCTCGGCTCTGCTCCGTCCACCATGTACACACGCGGCTCTGCTACATCCACACTGTAATAATAATAATAATCTTTATTTATATAGCAACAACACATTCTGCAGCGCTTTACAGTTTAACAGTTTCAAAACAAAAGTCATAAGTAACAACGTTAACCATACAATAATTAAAGCACACTAAGACGACCCTGCTTGTGAGAGCTTACCATCTACAATGAGGTGGGGGAGATACAAAGTACAGGTGTGTATTTACAATGGTGTATTTACAATGATGGTCCTGCCATCTTGAGGGATGGATAGAGATAGTGAATTGGCTACACACGCACACTTACACATAGAATGACTTTGATTAGTGAACGTGATAGGCCGCTCTGAACAAATGTGTTTTGAGGGAAAGCCTGAAACTATGCAAATTGTGGATAGTCCTAATTTCTTGGGGTAGAGCATTCCAAACGATTGGCGCAGCGCGGGAGAAGTCTTGGAGTCGGGAGTGGGAGGTACGGATTAGTGCAGAGGTTAGTTTAAAGTAGTTTGCAGAGCGCCAGCAGTCGGTTAGGCCAATAAACAGAAATGAGGGAGGAGATGCAGGGGGGTGCTGCACTGTTGAGAGCTTTGTGGGTGAGAACAAGTACTTTGAATTGGATCCTATAATGAATGGGCAGCCAATGTAAGGACTGGTCGAAGAGCGGACGTGTCCGAGTACCGATTAGCCAGATGGATGACCCTGGCTGCTGCATTAAGGATGGACAGGAGAGGGGATAGCCGAGTAACGGGGAGGCCAATTAATAGAGCATTGCAGTAGTCCAGGCAGGAGTGGATCAGTGCTACAGTGAGGGTTTTTTGTTGTTTTCATGGTGAGAAAAAGGCGGATTCTAGAGATGTTCTTTAGGTGTAAGCGGCAAGAGCGGGCAAGAGATTGTAAATGGGATGTAAAGGAGAGACTGGTGTCAAACATAACACCCAGACAGCGCACCTGCTGCCGGGGTGTTATTATGGTGCCGCCCACGGAGAGGGAAATGTCAGATTTAGGGAGGTTAGTAGACGGCGGGAGCAGAAGAAGTTCAGTTTTTGAGAGGTTGAGTTTCAGATAGAGAGCGGACATGATGTTGGAGACTGCGGACAGTCACTGGCGTTCTGTAGTACAGCGGGGGTAAGGTCGGGGGATGACGTGTATAGTTGTGTGTCATCAGCATAAAGATGGTACTGAAAGCCAAATCTGCTGATGGTTTGTCTAATTGGGGCCATGTAGAGAGAGAAGAGAAGGGGGCCAAGGACTGAGCCCTGAGGTACCCCGACAGCGAGAAGAAGAGGTGATGACGTGGAGCCAGAGAACAAAATACTGAAGGAGCTGTCAGAAAGATAGGAAGAGAACCAGGAGAGAGCAGTGTCCTTAATGCCCAGTGACTGGAGCCTAGAGAGTAGGAGACGATGGTCAACAGTGTCGAAAGCTGCAGAAAGGTCGAGAAGAATGAGCAGAGAGTGGTGACCATTACATTTTGCTGTCAGAATGTAGGGGGCGGAAGCCAGACTGTGAAGGGTCTAGGAGGGAGTGAGTGGTGAGTTAATGGGTAAGCTGGGAGTAGACTAGGCGCTCCAAAAGTTTAGAGATGAAGGGGAGATTGGAGACTGGTCTGTAGTTGTTTGTGCAGGATGGGTTGAGAACGGGTTTCTTTAGTAATGGAGTAACAATGGTGTGTTTGAAAGAGGATGGGAAAATGCCCAAGGAGTGGGAGAGGTTAAAGATTGTAGTTAGGTGAGTTGTGACGACTGGAGAGAGAGAGACTGGAGGAGATGTGAGGGAATGGGGTCGGTAGCGCATGTAGTCGAACGAGAGGAAAAGAGGAGTCTGGAGACTTCTTCTGTGATGGGATCAAATGTGGAAAGTGAGCCATGGCAACTGCAGGGAGGGATGGGAGTCACAGCACTTGGTGTTTGGGAGCAGATTTCCTGACGGATATTATCTATTTTTTCTATAAAGTGGGAGGCCAGGTCATCTGAACAAATGTCTGTGTTAGGGGCTTGAGCTTTTGGCCTGATGAGGGAGTGAAAAGTGTCAAAAAGGTTCTTGGGGTTGTTGGCTAGTGAGGAGATCAGGGTGGTGAAGTAGGTCTGTTTGGCGAGGTGAAGGGCAGCGTTATAGGTTCATAACATAAATTTAAAGTAAATTTGTAAACCTCTCCTGACCCCACACATAAACTTCCCCTCATCCAGCACCATGACAACCAGCACAGCAGAGTCATGCATACACCGAGGGCTGTGCGCACAGGACCTGTGATGAGGTTACAGGAAGGGAGAAGTCAGGGGTCACATGATCAGGGGCCTCGGACAGACGCCCCTGATCATGTAACCCCTGACTCCTTCCATCCTGTGACCTCATCAGAAGTCCTGTGCACACAGAACAGCACAGCGACGTCATTGCTGGGATTTATCAGTGAGTGGCTGCGGTGGCAGGTGGGACTGTCTGGGAGGGCGAGAATTGGGTCGGTGCATGTAGCTCAGTGAAATGCAGGAAAAATAAGCTCCCGCCCGGGACAGCGGGACAGGCAATCAAAAACGTGACTGTCCCACCAAATCCGGGACGGTTAGGAGCTATGCATACATGTAATTTATGCACACATTGACTCCACCAGCAGAATAGTGAGTGCAGCTCTGGAGTTTGATGTAGCTCAGAATTAGTGCATGATAAATAATGTAATGTATGTACACAGTGACTGCACCAGCAGAATAGTGAGTGCAGCTCTAGGGTATAATACAGGATGTAACTCAGGATCAGTACAGGATAAGTAATAGAGAGAGAGAGATATATATAGAGATATAGAGATAGATAGATAGAGAGAGAGAGAGACCGATAGAGAGAGCGAGAGAGATATAAAAAAAAAAACAAAAAAACAAAATACTCACCTCTCCTCCTCGCTCCCACGCTGATTCCGGCAGCCGGCTTCAGTGTCAGGAGCTGCCCCCTCTGCCAGACACACAGCGGGTGCGCGATGTAGTGACGTCATCGCGCACTGGCTGTGAGTCAGTAGCAGAGAGGACTGAGGGCGGCGCCGGCCCTGATTTACAGCTGTAGTCTGCAGAGCAGCTTACTGGGCTGGGGGCGGGGCCTCTGGGGGGTGGAGACCTGAAATGATATTCACTGCTTGGCAGTGAATATTCATTTCTCTTTAGCAGCGGGGACAGGAGCTCCTGCCTCCTGACACCCGCTGCTGCTCCGCTGGCACGGGCCCCCATAGCAGCTGCATGGTGTGCGACACACCACTGGCTGGGGGCCCCTGGAGCAGCGGGGGCCCTAGGCAACTGCTGGCCCTGTATGCCAGCAGGTGCCAGGGCCCACCAGATGCCAGGGCCCACCGGAGAATCCACCGGTTCTCCGGTGGGCCAGTCCGACGCTGAATGTATGTACACAGTGACTCCACCAGCAGAATAGTGAGTGCAACTCTTGAATAAAATACAATATGTAACTCAGCATTAGTATGCTATAAGTGATCTAATGTGTGTACTTTGAGATTTAACTGTATATGGAAATATTATGTATGAGCAGGTTTGGACTAGCCCACAGGAGAGCAGGAGAATCCTCCGGTGGGCCCCTGTGCAGGACTGGTCCACCACCCTCTTATATGAGCAGTACTTGGCACTACCGTATATACATAAATCACTATGTACAGACAAAGGCAGAATCTTATTCATTTAACAATCTACCAGTTCATTGTTATATACATTTGTGATTGAAGATAACGTCACATTTGCATTAAGCTGAAAAGTGGGGCCCTGGAGTTGGTTACTGGTGGGCCATTGGCTTCCCATTCCAACACTGTCTATGTGATCCGTATATTGGGAGTAGCTAAATAAAAAATTCACATTGAGGTACAGTACGTAGATGACAGACTATTGTGTTGATCTCGGACTTACAGTATGTCTACAATTATAAGGGATGTTGCAGCAGATTGAGGTCATTTTCATGCACTGAATCATGGCAGAACTCAAGTCTCGGTACATTCCTAGTTTCCTCATTCTGGACATTTTGGGTTTTTCTCAGTCCGGGAAGTGACTGTGCAGTGGGAGACATGGCAGCCAGGAGCCTCTGTGCTTCTACAGCACATTCCTTTCCAGTAGAGACATCGCTTTGAAGCAGGCAGGTAACATTAATCTCATGTATCAGACAGATCATAATTCTGCTAGATTTTTACTCAATGCTACATGAGCTCCTGGACACAGGCCAGACAGCTGCATCTCGCAAGAAGCTGGAGCCTCTAGGACCTGGGCATCAAGATAAGAGGGCCCCAAGGTTTACTTACGAGCCATCACTAACGTGTGCCGCTGATGCTTTTACTGGGAACATAAGGCCCCTTCCATTAGTATGTGGAAGATTCATGAGTAGGTATATTATCTCCATATTTGTAGCAATATGTTATATGTTGATGTGGCCTCTAGGGGTCTCACTACTTTGATGTGTGTACTATAGAGTGTAAGAACTTGTTGGTTAGTTGTTGTTAGCAGACATCTTGTAATGGAGGAATGTATCACAAGTCTCATGTAATAAACAAGCCTGGAGATATCCAAGGAGTGTGATCCTTGACCGGAAATACATAACAGAACATGGTGGCAGCTGGGCACAGAACCTGCAAATCCTCAGAGCTTGTGTGAGGCTGGGACTGTACAGAGGATCACAGAGAATCACAGCACGTGTAAGTACAGACTCCATGACATTACTGAAAAATGGAGACTGGTCTGAAGCCCCCTCAGGGACTGGATGTGACTTCATGTAATCTGTCCCTGACTTGGAGACATTGGAAGGAAGAGTTTACACTGTATGTGGATCTCACCGTGGCCCCCACTGATGACAAACGAAAAGTGAAGCTGTTTTATTACCTTATTGGGGAAAATGGCAGAGAATTAGCCCACACTTTACTCCCACACACAGACAACCTCCTTCTAGCAGATATTGTGCAGGCATTTGATAAACACTGTGACCCAAAGAAGAATGAGACAGTGGAAAGATATAACTTTTTCACAAGACATCAGGAGGATGGTGAAAATGTGGACAGATATCTGACAGAGCTGAGGAGGCTGGCAACAACATGTGGTTTTGGAGAGATCAGGGACAGTCTAATCAAAGACAGAATGGTGTGTGGCATAAGAGACAGTCATCTCAAAGAAAGATTACTGAGAGAGGAAGACATGACTTTAGAGAAATGCATGCAAATCTGCAGGGCTGCTGAGCTGTCAAAACACAGCCTGAAGATGATGGCAGGCACCAGTGATAATGATGATAAGGTACATGCAGTATCTATGAAAGGAAAGACAAGACCAAGCTCCCCTATAAGCACTGTCCACTGCAAGTATTGTGGGAAAAGACATGAGAGAGACAAAACCAAGTGTTCAGCATAAGGTGAAACCTGCAGATCATGTGGAAAGAAGAATCATTTCTCAGCTGTTTGCAGGCAAGGAACAAGTAAACAGTACAGACAGCTCCACACTGTGACACCAGACACTGACAGTGCAGAGGACATTACATGGCTACAACTGCAGCCTGCAGCAGAGAAAGTAAATGTAGTCAGGCAGTCAGTAGGCAAGGATGCCAAGCAGCTTTATGCAACATTCTTGTTGGATGAGAAGCCCATTAGATTTCAGCTGGATTGTGGAGCAAGCTGCAATGTAATTCCATCTGCTCTGCTCAACAAACAGGTTTCTATTGAACCAACTGACAAGGTACTGGTGATGTACAACAAAAGTGTTCTGAAACCGATGGGGACATGTAAGATCAAAATACGGAACCCATGTAACAGAAAGAGTTATAGCGTTGAAGTTACCGTGTTGCGTGGTGGTAACCATGTATCATTATTGGGAGTAAAAGCTGTTCAGGCAATGGACTTAATAAAAGTAGTCACAGAATATTATGTCTGTTGAAGTTTCCTAGGATATACCAAATCCCAAACTAAATGCAGATCACTACTTGGATATTCAGAAAAAAAAACCGAAGTATGCTGATTTATTTGAAGGTGATGGGTGCTTTGAAGGTAAATATAGGCTAGAAATTGACAACACCGTGCAGCCTACCAGATTACCTACAAGGAGAGTGCCTATAGCTTTAATGCAACCGCTGAAAGTAGAACTGCAAGATTTACAGAGAAGAGGCATGATAGCACCAGTCCAGAAGAGCACAGATTGGATCAACAGTTTGGTCATAGTGCAGAAATCATCTGGCAAGTTAAGAATATGCATTGATCCTAAGCCACTCAACAAGGCGCTGAAAATAAATCACTACCCCATGCCGACATTAGATGATGTTCTACCAGATCTTTCAAAAGCTCAAATATTTTCTGTATGTAATGTGAAAAATGGATTTTGGCATGTGGCACTGACTGAAGAATCAAGTTTATAGACAACATTTTCTTCACCATTTGGACGTTTTAAATGGCTGAGAATGCCCATGGGACTAAAACCTGCTCCAGAGGTGTTCCAGCAGACATTAATGCAAGCTTTGGAAGGACTTCCTGGAGTGAAGACAATAGCAGATGATATACTAATAGTGGGAGAAGGTGAAGATATGGAATCTGCAATCAAGGATCACGATCAGAAGATGATACAATTTTTGGACAGATGCAGAGCAAAACACATAAAGCTGAACTTGGACAAATTCAAACTGAAAATGAAGGAAGTGGCCGATATTGGACATCGTCTGACTTCAAACGGTGTAAAAGTGGATCCTGAAAAGGTGAGAGCAATAGAAGATTTGCCTACTCCTACTGATGTTTGTGGAGTACAACGATTTTTGATCATGGCCTATGTGGAATTTCATGTGGTTGCAATGTCTCCTTTGGTTGTTTATCACTGCAGGATGCATATATTTCACATTGTGCTATATAATTTTTAATGTGGTCATTCATACCTGGCCAATAAACAGATTCTCGCACTCGACATAGACATCCTTCCATGCCTAAGTGAGAAGAGTGCAATGTTTTCAGTATGTCTCTTCTGAGAACTTCTGGTATAACCGCCCTGTCTCTAGTCAAAAGAAAAGTTGAAGAAAATCCAGACTTTCACAGAGAAGGATAAAAGTCTCCAGAGTTTAAAGACTGTCATCTTGCAGGTCTGGCCAAAATACAAGCAACATGCTCCAAGGGAAGTTTCACCATTCTTCCACATAAGAGATGAATTGTCAGTGCAGCAAGGAATCATCTTTAAAGGAGACAGGGCGGTTAT